>NC_139699.1:26063327-26158327 GCF_964188405.1 Protomyctophum parallelum
GCGTAGTAGTGACCTAGTCATCATTGGCTGCCTCCTAAGCTATGACACGCGCACCGCAGAAGTCACTGCAACGCGTGGAGTGGCTGACAACAGTGGCTCTAATGTTATGATCTAACTGTAGAGCAGGAAAGCCATAACAAAATATGGCAATACATACATTTAATCAACAAAAGAACGTTGCCAAAAAAGTTAACGTTAGAAAAAAAGAAAAAAAAGAGGGGACAGATTCACAACGGAGCGCTTGTTTCACCTGACAAATATGACTATGTCATCATTTCTTGTTTTCTACTCAGTCCGTGTCTCATAGGAGGGCTGTGGGAAGTTCATAAATCCATCCACCAGTGACATCATCGTTAGGAAGATCTTTTTTATTTTTAGATTTTTATTATCGTGAGAATGATGGCTTCGATTATCGCATTGCAACTTTTCAGGAATGGAAAGCCTGCAGTTTCTATTAGCTTGGATTCCCCATCGATGATGTCACTTGTGGACAGGTTTCTGAACTGCCCACAGCCCTCCCGTGAGACACAGACGAGTAGATTTATTTGTGTTGCATTTTATCATGAACAAAGTGGTCCTTTAACGCTTAGTCAAGTGCTACACTTTACTGGAGTGTTTCCAATTTTCAATACTTTTACAGTATATGTATATGTGTATATGTGACTTTTACTTTTAACAGAGTATGTCTATACTTCTGCCATCACTGCACACACAGAGAGAACTGGTATTGAGTTCATTTCCGTGTTGTTGTTTTTTTCTGATGAACCAGCCAAAACTATGGAGGGGTTAGCCAAGAACATGAGAGGAGGGGAGAGAGGAATGTGCTAATTGGTTGTTGTCTGATGTGATGGATGATGGCTGTATTATTAGTATTCCAGGGTTACTCTGCGATCTGCTCTCGGCATCTCTGGTTAATGTTGGGGGGAAAAAATAAATGCATTCGGTTCAAAAGCCCTCCGATTTCCAGAGAGGCCTAAAAGCCTTCCTGTTCCTCTCTAACCCCTGGTTCTCCCGTCCCCCCCAACCGTCCCTCTTCATCTGGAGAGCGTGACCACCGGATGACAGCAGAAATATGATACATAACAGTTACCACCACAGAGGAATAATATGCACACATTTGGCTCAGTATGACTTTGAATATGTCCTTTTTTATTTATTTTTATTTCATCATGGTAAATGTAAATGTGAGGGTTTTTGTAAATGATCATGGTCGTTCCACCTTACAGATATACTAGAAAAGGTCAAGCCAGGTCAGGTATAGTATTGTGGGCCAGCAATGTCCGGATTTCACCAATCAGGATGGAATTTGGGAATTGGATGGATCTGTCTTGATCACTTGACTATAGAGATAATGTGTACCGATTTGTGTGATTTTTGGACATTTGTAGGAGAAATATATAAAAAAATATGTTTTACAAAAATCGGCGTTCTGGTGGCGTTATAATAGGGCAATGTTAAAATGGTGGCATTTGACATCAGTCATCTAATCTTTAACCATTTAGTGGTCCCAGCTTGGCCTCAAGCTCAAAATACCTCGCGTTTGTGACGGATTCTGAGCTTGGAGAACGTAGATATATTTGTTATGCATAGACAGAAAAAGTGTTCAAAGTACTGTTGCAACTCAGGTCAACTCAAGTATCAATACTGCAATATAGAAATACTGTAACAAGTAAAAGTCCATAAATGCATGTACTTAAGTAAAAGTACAAAAGTATTGGCATCAAAATGTAGCTACTTAAAGTATCAAAAGTAAAAGTACTATACAGAAGGTCCCATTCCAAGTTTTCCAATCTATAAAAATCTTTTGAAAATAGCTGACCTACAAGCGCAAAATGTGCTGCATCGCGACGCATTGTGAGCTTGTAGATCGGCTATTTTTTATAATTATGTTCAAAGTGAATATAGGGCTGAAGAGGTTAATGTATGCATGTTAATTGCGACCAAAGGTTTGCAGAGTAACTAGTGACTAAAGTTTTCAGTACAGTACTTAAGTAAATGTAATTAGTTACTTCCCACCACTGGTTAACACTCCCAGCAGCCCCACTGTTCTGTTTTCCCTCTCTGTCTCCCCTCCCTTTTTCAAATGAACAATGAGGTCTGTTTCTTCTTTGTCCAGCTCTAGAGGCCTCTCTGCTGCTCTCTAGCTAAAGGAGGCTTTAATGGCTGCAATAACACTTTGGGGTTATAGCGCTCGCTTCCCATAGCGGACAGGCAGACAGCTGAGCTCCATTCAGGGCCTGTGAGAAAGAGCTTTAATCCCTTCAGCCTCACTTTTGACTCTGATGGCAGAAAATGAAGCGTGTGTTTGTGTGTGTGTGTGTGAGTCCATGCGTGCATGTGTGTGTGCATGTGTGCGTGTGTGCGTGCATGGTGTGTGTGTGTGTCTGCGTGTGAGTCCATGCGTGTGTGTGTGTGTGTGCGTGAGTGCGTGCGTGCGTGCGTGCATGCATGCGTGTGTTTTATCATTAATTTTAAGATATTTCAGAGAAACATTTAGACAAAGACCAGGACTAGGTAGGCTACATGCACATTGTGTAAACAATGATAGATCATCAAGGGGGACCCTGCAAAACCCCTAGCCCACTTAAACCTTATTACAAAGTTCTGACGTCACTCGCTCATACCCTCACGGATGTTTTTCTCTATGGAGAATAACATTGGTTCATCTTAGAATCATCTCATATAAGAATTGTGGTCGTGGTTATTGTCAGGGAGGTGCCTCTGTATCGTTTACCATAGTCAGTCGCTCATGGCAAAAATTTAATTAATTTGGTGGCGGCAATGTGAGTATTTTCTCACCGTCAGTTGATGGGGCTTCATATCCTTATGAGGCAAACCGCTGAGATCATTTGTCTAGTTTGAAGGATTGGAGGAAGTTGATTTTTAACGCTTTCTATAAGGGCTGCTTTTTGTACTGTGTGTTGTTGCACTGTGTGTTGTTGTACTGTGTGTTGTTGCGCTCAGCTAGTATGACTGATCTGAGATTTTGCACGTCTGTATGTCGAATGAGCAGTTTCACAGATGTTGGCACAGCAGCCGCAGGTCATCCTGAGACACTCGTAAACGCTAGGGCTGTCACGAACCATTACAAACTACACATTTAAGTTAACGATTAATTGTCACACAAATATAAGCTTGTACATCTGCTATTTCTGCTTTTTTATGTATGAAAATTTTTCACTATGGACACTGTTATGACGATTATGACAAATAATTGCTTTTACCTAAATTAATTGCAATTAGATGATTATGTAATAATTGTTACAACCCTAGTAAACTAAATCGTACTTAAGTACAGTATAGAGTAAATATAATTATAATTTACACCGTTGGTCGATGGAATCCTATAAACACTTTTAGAAGGAGGGGGAAAAGCAATCAACATTCGCTATGTGTGGCCAGGACTATAGGTGGAAGCTGCACAGAGACCAAACCCTGTGTCCTATATCGCAGTGTGTGATATATCACACTGTGGCATGGCTGTTTTGTTTCTCATTTTGTGGGGATGAAATGTGTTTTTTGACGTTCTGTCTATCCCACGTCTCCCTCCCCTCTTCACAACATCTCGCCTAGACTGCGGTAATTACTGTAGCTTGCCTGCTACCTCCCTGAAGTGAGCACACACATGTGCCGTTTGCCTTCACTTCACACTATTTGCGTCGGTTTGCATGTATTAGGTAATGTAGGTATCTACAGCATGCACATCGACTGCATGGAAGATATTTGTTGCGCATGTATTAGTTAATGTATGTAGGCTACAGCATGCACATGGACTGCATGGAAGATATTTGAGCATGCATGAAAAAGTCACAATCAATAATCCCAAGCCTTCATTCACGTGCGCTATCTGTGTAGCTACCAAACGCTGCAAACATATTATATATGGACTCTGCTAGCCTTGCACTTTACTGATTACCGGTATTCTTATTTAACACACACACACACACACACACACACACACACACACACACACACACACACACACACACACACACACACACACACACACACACACACAAAATAATCACACCAACCGAGCGGTGCTGTGTGTGTGTGTGTGTGTGTGTGTGTGTGTGTGTGTGTGTGTGTGTGTGCGCATGGAGTACATTGTCCAAACCTGGGGTGGCAAGGCATTTGTTAAAGGTGTCTGCCACCACAATGGATCTTCCCCTGATCTAACCCTGACCTTGAGTTCAAGGACTCACTTTGCCCTTAGTGGTGATGCAAGACTCTTTGTTTGGCTCCCAACCAAGCTCGACAACAACTTGTAAGAAGCTGTGCTGATCATTGACTTCAGCTTGGCACCGGCTCAGCCGGATTTAGGGTTTATATTTCCCTCAGAGGCCACAGAGATAAAAAAAAATGTGCTCATTTGAGCATAAATTACCATGATTTTCAATCTGCCCACCACATGGCATAACATGTTTCATCATTGGTACACGTGAAAGAACCAACAACATCCCTACACTCTGTGACGTCTGAAGAGGCATGCGGCTCCTTATCAAATGTATGGAGTTGCATCATGAACTTAAAAAGGCATGACATTGACATTTTCTTGGCATGGCTGAACAGCTCCTCCCGAGCTCATATTTTCGTGCATCCATGCACTTTAAAAAAGATCTAACACTCTCTCTCGGGGGGGAACAAAGTATTTGTTACATTGGAACTGACCCAACAGATACCTCAGTGCGTAGCTATGTGCATCATATGACGCCGGGATGTGATAGTCCCTTTGTAGAGAACAGGTTTATCTTGTTCTTCTGATGGGGGAAGACATGCACGGGCCAACAACGCTTGTTTGTTCAACAACGCTTCTTCCAAGCTTTATGGGTGAAAAAACTTGGCACGGTCCCCGGTCTGTTTTCCCCTACTAACTCCCCTAAATGGGTGCCGTCTCGCGCCAGCTTTGCCACGCTATATGATTATGTGAGATCTTAATTTCATGTGTGCAAACATGATCCCCCTTTGAAGCCCTGCTCAGAGGCAGCGCTCTCTCCGCCGCCTCACATCGACACCACCTCTATCTTGGCTCCATCTCTCATGTTTTAAACCACTATGCTACGTGCGGCTTCGAGCAGAGCCTGTTTAATGTCATCTCTAAGTGCTGACTACTTCATCATTATTAAAGGACTGGGGGGAAGAAAAGGAGAGGCTGCATCCAGGTTTACGCTCCTGTGATGTGTTACTAAAAAAAAGCACATTTTCCGCATACTTATAGTGTTGCCATGTCCGCTTATTAGAAGTGACTTTGGGCTTGCCTTCATCATTGCTGTAAAGTCGCTTAGTTGCCGGTCGCGTTGTCTTTTTTCTAATGTGTAGTTGCTTCTTTGGGCTTGCTGTCTAATGTTTAACCCAGTGGTTTTCAAAAAATGTCATGTCAAGGAACCCAAAATGAATATGTATTTGTCCCATAGACTGTAAAAAAATATGGACAAAGCGTTCCCCGGGTCTAACATGGACGTAAAATGAAGCCTGTTATTCCTGCACTGTAAGTCGCCATCTTTCTAGATCCGTTTGGGCCCAGCTGGCCATTGGCTGGCTCCGTTTTGGCCCAGCTGGCCATTGGCTGGCCCAGACACGAGGCGGGACTTCCCCCCTTCTTCTCCGTTGGTTTTTATTTTGACTCGAGTGGGAGGGGAATCCCGATCATAGACTGTAACGGTAGCCACGCCCCTCAGAACATGCGCGACTTTATGGTCATTTTTTTAATAAATGGGACCATAATTTTCCAAAAAGAATATTATGACATTAGAAATGAGACTTTAAACTAGTGACTGGAAGCAGAAAGTATTCATGACCATGTTTATTAAGGTAATACAGTCTAGGTGAAGTTGGGCCCAAATACATGGACTTCTATGGGGCTATGGGTTTTTCTGGGTCCAATTACAGCGCCACAACAGGCCATTATATGAACTTTCAGGAGTTTCAGGCTTCACAAAATATCTGTCTGACTGCCCCCCTGATTTGTCCACGAACCCGCCCATCTGAAAATATTTTGTGCCAGGGAGCCCCATTCAAGATGTGTGTTGTTATGTTTAAAAATATTTACCTTTTTTCTTTTTTCAAGATTTGTCGACGATTGCAGATCTACAAGATCACAATGCATCGCACCGAGCTGTTTTGTGAGCTTGCTATTTTCAAATGGCAAATCGATTTGCAGTGTATGCATGATCATGCGGCTTAGTTGCTTCTTTTGGCCTTGTTTTTTGTAGACCCAGCAAAATCGCGCAAAATATGGCAGCACTGCTTAGTTACATTAGTGCCACGTTAGCAAGCGACGAGCAGCTCTGTAAGCCTAATTTGTGTGGTAGTTAGTACTCCAGGATACACTGTGCTCCAGATTCCTGAGTTGTGCTTTGCACTGGTTCCTTTGAAACGGCCTCCTGAGTATCTCGTTTTACTCTTCTGGGGGCGGAGGGGGATGGGTATTTCCTCTCCAGAGGTCCTGTGTGAGTAACACTACACCTATAAGTTAATTTGCAGGCCTTAAAGCTAATAAGATTTCCTTTTTTTTTTTTTTACATCTTGGCTTTCAGCGCCAGGAGCAGCAGTTTGAAAACTTTTGAAATGCCACAGGCTAGTTGGCGGACTGTTTTCACAATTATGAAGTCATAAACATTGACGCTATAGGTGTTTTGTGAGGTTGTCCATAATCCAAACCATTTTATTTGACAAGTGTGGTTTATTTGACATGGGTTCCCGAAGAGGAACCCATGTGAAAAACAAACACTCCTGAAGGAATCGGACAGTGAGATGGACACTGTCCCGACAGGAGGAAACAGACTTTAGTTGATTATTGACAAAAGAAGAACCTAAGTTACACGTTCATTCCTGCCCTATCTGACCAACTGTGTGCTCAATGAACGATTGTTCAGGAACACGTTCATATTTTGGGAGAACGTGAACTGAACGTTTTCACATTACAAAAAAGCTATCCAAAATGTAAAAAAAAATATATATAATAAGGAATTAATTTGGATAATGGTAATGTGATATTGTAAAAGTTGTCACTTTATTAATACCAAAGGTTTTTACCAATAGGTAAAGTCTGTGGTTCTATGGCTAGGGGCTGTGGCAATAATTTTGAAAAAAAGAAGAAAAAAAAGAACCAAAAAGAACCAAAATAGTTCATTTTTGAACTGTGAACTGAACTAGTTCATAAAAAAATATATCTTTCACAACACTGTATATATTGGTGTTGTGATATGAGGCAATCAGAGATCTCCACCTAGCAAAGATATTGGCGGGGGTTCTACTCTGGGAAACATATCCAGGACCAGGATGCTTTGACTTTTACAACGTTACACAACAGAAGAATAGGAGCCATACAAGACTTCCAATAGCCTGCAGTAGTTTATAGTATAAACTAATAATTCAGACATTCTGTTGCACCTTTAATCGCATCATGTGACAATCAGCTTCCTTCTCTTGATTTTTACCATGGCTATAGCTATACCCAATCATGATGACATCATCACACATCATCAACACAACTAAAGATATATTTCCGGGGTAGATAGCGTAACATAATACTAACAATAATAATTGTAACATAATTTCTGGAAGCTGGATAACCTGATAATGTTATTGACTTTTAGAAA
Source organism: Protomyctophum parallelum (assembly GCF_964188405.1). Classification (NCBI taxonomy): domain Eukaryota; kingdom Metazoa; phylum Chordata; class Actinopteri; order Myctophiformes; family Myctophidae; genus Protomyctophum; species Protomyctophum parallelum. The sequence goes on from NC_139699.1 coordinate 26,070,929, forward strand.
TATGTTCTTTCTTTATTTATTTTCTCATTTTTTACTAATCGTTAATGTTATGGACAGTACTTTATTGTGTATTGTGTAAACATCCATAGACAGACTCTCTACCCGGAAATACAGTACCCCAAACGTTCACGCATTCTGATCTGGTCTATATACTGTAGTCTCTCAGTCAGTGTTGAGGTCATAATTGGCAGCATCAAAGAAGCACCTTATTTGTGCAACAGCACCATGGATAGAAGCCCTGCACTATTACAAAGACACACTGCGAGTGTCAAGAGAAGTTTGTATGTTTAATTCCTCCCGTGTTTATGACTCACGTTACAAACTGTTTACAAAGCTTTGTGCGAAAGCCACAAGGCGAGCCGTCACTTTCCCCACGCCGGCACTACTGAGGAGGGCTTGGACTTTAGGAAGGCTATGGAAGGCTCTTCGTCTCTGAGCATCCAACAGAAAGGCGTTTTAGCACATAAACAAGCAGCCCTCTTCCAACACTGGGGACCACCAAAAACAAATTTCCAGACATGATGTTTAATGGTCTGAGGAAATCCCAAAGTATAAAAGCGTTTGGCTTTCAACGGCAGCCAGCTCCCCTTCACAGCGTCTTCAGGAGCTGGGAGGACGGGAGGATTGCGCTGCACTCCTCAGCTGTGTGTTTTCAAGTTGTTAAAGCCCCTTCACGGAAAGTGATTTATTGCTGGGTCCGTACACAGGAACACAGTGTGCCTGTAGCCATTTTAGCATCTCAGCTATGCTAAGTCGCGGGGGCCACCGGCCCGGCCTGCTTGGTTTGGCCCGGGCCAAACTATGAAACTACGTCAATGATGCGTCATAAATATATTTGAATGCTATTAGGCATTCGATTTTTTTTAAACAAAAATATTTTTTTATACTGGTGATGTTTGTGTCTTCTGTTTTTAACAGTGGGTCCCCAGCTAAATTAGTTCACTGCCAGGTCATTAATCATAAATCATGAATTAGCACCCACTTCCAGCTTTTTTTCCCTTCATATTTCCTTACCTTTCAATTAATCACAGAATATTTATCTCCAGTCCACTACGATTGCACTCCCCGACCGATGTTGCTCACGGAGCATGCACCTTGCTGCTCATTTGCAAAAAAGTAATAAAAACTTTGTGAAGCGGTCCATGCGGTCCCCTGTTATCGTCCGTCGAAAATGCAATGGTGGTGGTCTGGTGGACGAGGAAATGGAACGATACAGAAAGGTTTCAGAAAATCCTCGAACATGGGAGTGGATAGGAGCCGTGTTTTTGCGACAACGTGATTTCCTGGTCCCTGGCCTCAATTAGACTCAAACGTTGAATCAGAGGTTTGTGAAGAGCACTATCTATAGTCACAGTGTAAAAACTAAAAACACGAAACAAATCGTCCAAAGTCGTCATTGGCAGGGAATGAGCATCACAATAGTTTTAACCACTTTATCCATGCATACATTGGCTATTGAAAAATAGCAGATATACAAGCTCGCAGCGCGTCAAGCTACATCTGATATTCTTGAATTGTTTTGAGAATTTTTTTTGTAATAATTTTTTTTTTTTATTTTTTTTTAACATAAATCTCTTTCTCCTTGTGTCCTTGGCACAACCCATTTTCAGATGGGGGCCAAATACATAATTTTGGGGGTCCTTGGCACGAAGAAGTTAAGCACTATTGGGTTCAAGTGGTTATCGAGACAGGAGGACGGTGGACGGACGGACGGACGGACGGACTGACTGGCTGAGAGCTACAGAAAGGACTGGCTGGCTGTCTGGCTGGCTGGCTGGCTGACTGAGAGCTACAGAAAGGACTGGCTGGCTGTCTGGCTGTCTGGCTAGCTGACTGACTGACTGACTGAGAGCTACAGAAAGGACTGGCTGGCTGTCTGGCTGGCTGGCTGACTGAGAGCTACAGAAAGGACTGGCTGGCTGTCTGGCTGGCTGGCTAGCTGACTGACTGACTGACTGACTGAGAGCTACAGAAAGGACAGGGAGGCACAAGCGAGGGAAGTGCTGGCCTGGCAGTGGGATGCAGTCAGTCCCTGTGGGACAACAACAGGTCTTAAGTACTACACCATCTCTGACTGACTGACCACCAGAAGGCTCCTTGGGAGTGGTTGCGTGTGTGTGCGTGCGTGCGTGCGTGTGTGTGTGTGTGTGTGTGTGTGTGTGTGTGTGTGTGTGTGTGTGTGTGTGTGTGTGTGTGTGTGTGTGTGTGTGTGTGTGTGTGTGTGTGTGTGTGTGTGTGTGTGTGTGTGTGTGTGTGCAAAATGCCAGGTGCCACTGACTGCTACAGCGGCAGAGAGAGAAACAGCCCAGCCAGAGCCAGGCTGTAGTTTGTTTGGCAGAGTGGAGTTTGGCAAGTTCAGACTAGAGCGCTCCCCTCAGGGCCTGACAGTCATCCTTACCCTTACACTCCAGACAGGGAATGATTGGGCCAAGAGTTGTTCTTGTTTGTGTTTGCGTGCGTGCTTGCATGTGTGCCATGAGTGTGTCTGTGCAAAAGAAAAGAAAAAAGTTCACATTAGAGCAGGAGTAATATGTGTTTATGTGGGATTGTGGGAAAGTCCCACAAGGCTCCTGGTCTCTTGCTCCAGTCTGCCTCCTTGCCACAGCGCACAGACTGACAATTTATACGCCGGCCGACGACAGCTCTGCCTGATCCTCGGCCAGCCAGGCCGGGGCACTCCGCTCGCTGGAGGCCGGCCCCTCTCTGGAGGAGCAGCAGTAGCAGCAGCAGCATCAGTTTAAACGTGCAACGCAGCACACTGGCAGCCACGTTAGAACTGGCACTCCCATCAGGAAAAATCTCATTAGGGGCCAGCAAACCCTCCCGCCCCGGGTACCCCCTCCTCACCACCACCACCACTGTAAAAACACCTTCAGGTCTCTGACGTTCAGGGCAAGGAGGGCTGCCGACGTGAGGCCGGGAGCCTACTGCTCATGTTAAAGGACCTGTTTGAGCTAGACGGGAAGGGGAAAGACAAAAAGAGAGAAGGAGGAGATATCGGGGAAAACGGAGCAGTCGGTTGTCCTTAGTGAAGTATAATATGCCCCACCAATTTGACCCATTATGACCTGAGGCCCGTTCTCACACTTTCACGATTTTTCACAAATGTTCCGATGTAACAGCATGGCACAAAGTGACACGTGAGCTTGTATATCTGGCTGCCATTTTAGATTTTAAGCGTTGGCTATTCAAAAATAGCACAGATGCTTTCCCAGATTGAATGAACCATTATAGGTAATGAAAATGTTTTGAAATTCTAACGAAACATTTCTGAAACTACTTTAAACTCCAGCATCCATATTCTGTGGAAAACTGAAAATACACCAGTAATCCTGATGGACTGCGCTCAATAACGCATGGGGTTTAAGTGGTTAAGTACTCCCAAGGCAATCAATCCAGAATGAAAACAAATTTTAAAGGCCTTTATTATTTTGGGGTTTGCCAAGATATGGTACACAGCAAAAATATGCTTTTTTACATTTGCAGTTGCATTGGGAGTTTAACCACGTTCAACCTACACACACTTGGTGCTGGTGTGCAAGATAACACCTGGTCGCGGCAAACAGTACAGTACTGCATGCCACGGCACTGCTTGAAATTTTAAATATTCAATGTACTTGCATGTAGCATGTATTGTACAGTGCTATATCGACCAGCGTTTCCTAAACAGTGTAGATCTGCTACTGTACGTTTGGCTTAAGTTCTCATCAGAATAGGGATGCCAAAACAATAAAATCTTGGTCAATTGGCCAATCAGTATAATATTTTGTCAGGCTCTGGTCAGCACCACCATACATACCATTGAGCACTTGGAAAGACTTGCACATGCCATAGGGCTTACCCTCTTATCTCTAGTTCATTACACAGGTAATACACAGGTCTCCCCACACACCCACACACATGCAAGCACGCACGCACGCACACACACAGATTGTTTGCTTATTTCCATGTGGAAAAATAAATACTTTTTTTACAGACCCTATAAGAGCAATGGTAGATTGGCTGTCTTTTCTTTTTTTCTTTCTCACAGATTGCCACCCATCATTTCTCCACATCTAGATTAGCATTGCAAACATTGCCAGTCACATTACCTCACCCACATCAAAGGCGAGCCTCCTTAAAAGGCTCAGTGGAATATTAGCAGAGATTTACAGCCCTCATCTCTGCAGGCTTCAGAAACATGCTGATTTGAGCTGATCCCCCCCCCCCCCCCCCCCTCTCTCTCTCTCTTTCTCTGCCTCTCTCTCTCTCTCCCCTGCCTTCTTCTTTGTGCTTCATTTGAGAAGTTGGCCAACACTTTAATGACCCATTTACAAAACTTTTACACCTGCAAAGATAAGCTTTTCTTCTTCTTTTTTTTATAGCCGTGGCCAGCTATAGCTACAGGCCCTTCAGGGGCGCTAAGACCTCGCCTCCTTTCTCAAGGCGCCGGTATTTTATTGGCTTTGAAAAATATGTAACCAAGTGCAATTAGCATTTATCAGACTGTTTATCAAAGCTTTCTCTCAACCAGAGTGGTGGAAGGGGGAAGGCTGCAGATCAAGGGTCTATCAGGGTCTATCAGTGTACCAACACCACAAGCAGCTACCGAAAACTGTTGTCAACCAGTGTTGCCATTATGTTATGCTTGTTATACCTGACTTTGGGCTTGTTACTTGCACAAGCAGAGTGTGCAAATAAAAAGCCAATAAAAAGCAAGTATACTGCGATCAGCTGGGTATATATGTATGTCGGCGTACTCCACCGGACCACTGTTCTTGATGACGTAAATAAAGTACAGTTTCAAGGTTGGTTTAAGGTCAATAAGGGGCATGCACGTATGTATATCGGTGTCCTCCACCGGCCAATAGAGGGCCATGTAACTAATGTACGTTTCAAGGTTGTATATAATAGGTGTAAAAGTAGGACATGGCCTACTTGTGCATAAGCAGAGTGTGCAAGTACTGCGATCGGCTGTGTATGTTTGTATGTATGTATGTATGTATGTATGTATGTATGTATGTATGTATGTATGTCTTAGTTACGTAATTCTTTGTGACGTAACTAAGGTATGTTTCAAGGTTCGTAAGGTCAATAATGGGTCTAAATGATTTAGAATAGCAGAGAGCTCTAGGACTCAGAGCAGCAGTCGTACCCAGACAGCAGAGAGCTCTAGGACTCAGAGCAGCAGTCATACCCACTACCCAGACAGACAGCAGAGAGCTCTAGGACTCAGTGTAGCAGTCATACCCAGACAGACAGCAGAGAGCTCTAGGACTCAGAGCAGCAGTCATACCCACTACCCAGACAGACAGCAGAGAGCTCTAGGACTCAGAGCAGCAGTCGTACCCACTACCCAGACAGACAGCAGAGAGCTCTAGGACTCAGAGCAGCAGTCGTACCCAGACAGACAGCAGGGAGCTCTAGGACTCAGTGTAGCAGTCATACCCAGACAGACAGCAGAGAGCTCTAGGACTCAGAGCAGCAGTCGTACCCAGACAGACAGCAGAGAGCTCTAGGACTCAGAGCAGCAGTCGTAGCAGTGGTGAGCACACCTCATGGCACGCTCTGCTTGCGCACAAGTTGGCAGCTCAGCAGTCTGCATTTCTTCTGTGAAGTCGATGGTAAATAATGGTAGGCCTATAGGTTGCATTTTTTGGGGGTGCTTATGTCTGATGTGTAGATGCTTATTTTGGCTTCCTTCCTAATGTTGTTTAAAGAAGGAGAATTAATTAATACCTGTCAGTTAACACCCTGAGTGTCATAAACGGAGGTCTCTGTCCTATTGATATCATAACCGAGCGCACCACTCGGTTATGATATAGCAAAAGATAGCAGGTGGTCTTTTTTATTAAATTAATTTTATTTTGTTCCACTTCCGGTTCTGAACCAAATCATTTTCAGTGGAAACACTCTGAACTGGTTCAATATTAGGCGGGACAAAATAACTGGGATCTGTTATTCTGAAGTTAATATTTAGATTGGGTCCTGGGGATACACCACAGCTCTACCACAATGGTTCTCAGGCTTTTAAATGTCAAGATATCCCCTTAACTCTGACAGTGTACAAATGGAACCAAATGGACCCGTTGGGGAGTTTCCATTTGTACACTGTCATAGTTACAGACTTGTAAGGGTCAAGTTATGTACCCCCCTAAAGGGGCAGTCCTACCTCTGTGAGTAGGACTGCTCTAACACATGAACCCATAGCTCTGACTGGGAGAGCCCACATTCCCAAGAGGGAGCAGCGGATTGGAAAGGAATGGAGACGGCCTGTCACTCCTCCATGATTTACAGGTGGCGCCCGGTTGCCAAAAGTAACAAATCACCATGTTATGGGTCCTTTGAATTCAGAGTGAAGCTTGATCTCAAAGAATAGAGGGGCGACACAGAGAGAGCCATATAGAGCAAACACGACACACCTCATTTCTTAGGGCCTTTTGGGGTTAGCAACCGCAATAGGATACCTCTCCCCTCCGTGGAGGGAATGGGTGCGTTTGGGAGCCTTCAAACCTTCCCCCACTGCCCAGCCAAAGAGCACGGCATACTTCTGAGCTCATATGGGAATACTGTGTGTGTAATGCTGCGTTCACACTGGCAGATACAAAATAAACGTTTATTTTTACTCAAATCTTTGCTCCTGGTGGTCCCTGGGCCTAGCACAAAATATTTGTAAGATGTTGGGGGTCCACAGGCAAATAATTTTGGGGGTGCTGGGAATGAGTATGTTTGAACACCACTGTGGTAGAAACATACGTTTTTCAGAAAAGTGCTAGGATTTAGAAGACGGCTGCCATACTGTGTGTCGTGACTCAATCGTCAGTCTGTCACCTCCCCCTTCACATTCAATAGATCCTGTAATCTTTTGTGACCAGATGAAATGTCCTGGGGTCTAGTAGGACTATAGTAGATAATAATAATGAAATTGCCGTAATACATGTTTAGCCACTTGCCCTGACATAAGCTCAACCCCTAACCACCAACCCGTCCCCCCCTGTGCGTGCGTGAGTGCGAAAGAAAAAAAACTAAACCGAAAGAAAGCCAACGACCAAAAACATGAACCTTGTTTAAAAAAGGTCCCCGTGTCCTCCTTAGCGGCGAGACAGTGTGTATAGTGGTCTGGGTGGCTTCAGTGGTCTGGGTGGCTTCAGACACAAGTCTCAAGTGCTGCAGAGCGTAGGACAAACAGGGTTTGACTTAAGCCTGTAACCTGGAGAGCAGTGAGAAAGTGGCAGGCTCTTCAACCTGTCACCATGGTTGACTGCATCATCATCATCATGTCACTTCTGCAGTCATTCTGCTCAACCGTATAAAGCAGTGTTTCCCAACAAACTATACGCTATATTATGAAATTGATAAAACTATGAAAAACTTTACACTTGCTAAGCGTTCTACGTCTTTAATGGATTATAAACATACTTAGGATGCATTGTAATCTACTTCTAACACTGTATAATTGTATAACGAGAGAAAAATAAGCAATGCAGGGATCAATGCCTCTATAGACAGGTGCTCTGTGGTGACAAAGAATAATAATAATCAAAGAAGTACTGCTTAACTACAAAGTGGTGTGGACTCATAGGCGGCGGGTGTGTAAGGCTAGGGAAGGCTTAGCCTTCCCAAAAATTATGCTGGGTATTTTGTGTGTGTGTGTGTGTGTGTGTGTGTGTGTGTGTGTGTGTGTGTGTGTGTGTGTGTGTGTGTGTGTGTGTGTGTGTGTGTGTGTGTGTGTGTGTGTGTGTGTGTGTGTGTGTGTGTGTGTGTGTGTGTGTGTGTGTGTGTGTGTGTGTGTGTGTGCGCTTTCGCTGCTCCCTGGTGATCGCTGATCGGGTAGGAACTGGCCTAATCAGCATATTATGATTGACTACTATTGGTATGTCTGTAGTGTAAACCTCGTCCTTCCAGTCACTTTGTAGCAAACAGTAGCGCGCACTGGTTTGTTTTGGGAAACAGCAAAACGCAAAATGTATTTTTCAAGGCAAAGATAAAGTAATTCAGAAGAAGAAGCTGTGACTCCTGTGAGTCGGAACTCAGCACCACCAGTCCCGCACGGTTCACAGTTCACACCACTGCAGCAACACTGACACGTTCAGCGGAGTGGCTGCTGTCTGGTAATCTACACTGACTAGTGAGACTACACACTGACTCGAGAAAAGACCCATATCGTCCAAAATAGGCTGATCAGTCGTTGTCTGTGTATAGGCTAATTAATCGGTAAAAGTATGCTAAATAACTCATTTTTAGACCATTTGGGAAATAAATAAATAAATAAATCTGCGGCGGCGGACTCGCTTCGCTCGGCCACGACAGTCCCCCCCCCCCAACGCAATTCTGTAGCCTACCTAAAGGTAAAACGCACCCGCCGCCTATGTGTGGACTGCAGACTGGCAAAGGAAATAAATCCTGAATACTCATACAGTATACTTGGGATGAATGTTTTCCTTTTTTTTGTGAAGAAAAGTTACATTTGACCCATAAAAATGCGGGTCCGTGACCCAAAAGTGGGTGTCGGGATAGTGTCGTATGTTTGGGAAGCGCTGCGGTAGGTGGCGGTTAGGTTCCGCTCAGACTTGTGTGTGAGGTGACCGACCATAACTTCTTTTAAAGATGGGAACCCGACTGACCTCAACACCAAGGTGGCCTGCTCCTCATGTGAGCCCACACACACACACACACACATGCATACGTCCTGCATGCCACAGAGCAGACATCCTGCCCGCCACAAGCCACCACCTCTAAACATCCCTCGCCATCTGACCTTTTAACTGCAGACTTTAAAATCCTCTGTAATTATAGACAACTTTTCAACTTAGCGAGTAAACATACTCTCTGCAGAAATAGACACTTCAACTACTGTATACGAGCGCGTTGGTACCAGGCAACGGCACGGTTTCTATTCATAGCTGGAGTGGAATTAGTGGCCTGTGTCACTGCTTTGCTCTAATGAACTTATGGTATAGGTTCTCAACCTGTGGGTTGGAACCCCCAGACCCAGATGTATAGGTTATCAACCTGTGGGTTGGAACCCCCAGACCCAGATGTATAGGTTCTCAACCTGTGGGTTGGAACCCCCAGGTGGGGGGTCCCCAGGTGGAGGGTCGCCAGATCAAGTGCTTATCAGGGTGGGGGGTCCTAAGTTCAAGTGCTTATCAGGGTGGAGGGTCCCCAGTTCAAATATGATTATTTTGGCGGGTCCCCAGTTAAAATTTGATTATTTTGTGGGGTCACGGTCTGAAAAGCTTGAGAACCACTGGCAAATATGTCTCTACCAATACACAGACATTCTGTATACACAGCTAACACATTCCTCTACAAATACAAGTACAGAGGCATAAAGCAGCACGCACGCACGCACATATGTACATACGCGCACACACACACACACACACAGTTCATGCAAAAATTGCCCGCTAAAATTAAAATCCAGGAAACAAGATTTAAAACAGGCAAAAGAACCAAGACAAATTCCTGTTCTCTTCACATAATCCCAAGCCCAAGGATGTAGTCAATGAGCACATCACTTTTCGCTGGCTTCAAAGCCCCATAAAGAATGTATGGTGGCTTGATCATCGGATCGGTCTTTGAAGCATCAAATATGAATCGGCACAGCAAGTTTGTTCCACTTCCAAGCGCTCCAGGCAAACTCATGTCTTTCTTCTCCAAAGGTTGCGGAGCGGAAATACAAAGGCTATGGAGATGTAAAAAAAATAAAAATTAAACAAAAAGAGACCGACGGCTGAGAATGGGGTGCTGGGGAAAGGCACACAGGATAAGTATTCCCCTTTTTCATTACAAACATGCGTTCCATGTCATATACTGTATGTCACGTTGCTATGGCAACCAGGTGGACCATGCATGTTCGTTCGGGGGGGGGGGGGTCGCTGAAGTTATACTTAGTTGCGTGTGGCACATTTGTATACATGCCGGGTGTGTATGTACATATCTGCATATTTAGTAAATGCGGCCGCAGGTCGTATTTCCCATCAGATTTCCCATCAGTGTGTTGGTTGGTTCATGGTTGGTCACCCCAAGCCCCCATATATGGTGCCCATGTCTCGTGACATCATCTGACATCATGAGGGATGGAGATGTGGATACCCTGATGTCATAGTAAATGCGACCTGCTGTCGCAGTTAAGCCCATATATGGAGATCCCTGATGTCAACAATATTGGCCAGCAACTCTACATCTGACCTCAAACCTCAAACCCTTAGATATCCATATATGGATATGTCAGAACCTGTTCTGACAATCCATATGTTGATCCATCCATCCTTCCTCTTTGATGTCTCCCTTTTGACTTAAACCTGTCCATTCAAATTTCAAACTCTAGATGGGCCTGCCCTAAAGTTATTAGTGCAGCCGGCAAAAACTAGAGTTCTCAACAGGCCCAATTATATTGCAATACTGCAAGTCAACAATTGTTGCGATTCAATATCACTATCGTATTTTTTTCTTAGTTACTTTGTCCTTTTTTATATTAGAACATTTAAAAACAATTATAAACAATATAAACAATGAATCATCAGATTTTAAATATTGTGGCATTAAAAATCACTATTTGAATTAATCGCTTGTTTTTGCCCACCCCTAGTCTTCATTATGATGTTACTCTTCTGTACTGTAATTCTATGCCTGTGGTTCCAGTCACATTTCAGAAGGACCTGTCTCAGCTGTGTGTCTGGTGAAGCACTCTTCACCTTAGAGGTAACTGCGCGTGCTCCGACAACATGACTAATGGCTGGAGGGGTTAACTGTCAGTTCAAACGGCCCTCAGGGGCCAAACGCTGCACGGCGGGCCCCTGCTCCACTGAAAGCCTGGCGGGGTGGTGTGGTGTGGTGAGCTCCTCTTTCTTTGGAGTCCGGGACTCCAAGCTGAGGATAAACAGGAGAGAGAGGGAGGGAGGGAGGGAGGAAAGGCCATCACCTCTGTTTGGCTTTCCCCTCCACCGAAAACATCCCACCCTTTAACAGACAATCCAGACCGGCTTCAGCCCCCCGCCCACCCCCCCGGCCTCCCGGCGCCACGGGAAGAGCCGTGGAACCTCTGTGTAAAGTAGGTGGGAGGCGGCACAAAGCTCTCCCTGCTTTGTTTACCCAAACCCACTTCCACTGTTCCCCTCGCTCTACCTCAGGTGGCCTGACGAGAACCGGCCAGAGAGGCTTCCAAACGGTGTTGCCATGTCCCCTTATTGTCCGCGTTTCTTTTTTCCCTTCTGTGTAGTATTCTTTAAAATATTGGTAGTTGGGTTGGGCTCGGCTATTGTTGTTTAAACCAGTGGTTCTCAAACAGTTTCATGCCAAAGGCCTGTACATTTATATTTGTCCACATACACACATCTGAAAATATGTTTTGTGCTAGGGACCCCCATGCAAGAATTGTGTTTTTACAATGTTTCATATCTACAAGCTCACAATGTGCATTGTCCTAAAGTCGGCTCTTCGGTGCTACAGAAAATTTCTGTTGAGCCAAAATCATTTCGGCACTACAGTGCCGAAACAGCTGTAAAATAGGAGTATGAATCGGCGTTAGTAGTATTTTAATTACATCATTTTCCATGATCTGGCACAAATTAGCCGCCTATGAAGTTGGGTCCTCACACCACAGTCAGTGGTCTCCTATACAGGCAGCTACGCTAAAGTTGCTAACAGGCAGCTAGTGAGTCTGAGATAAACTTAAAACTAAGTAAAACAGAAGGGAGAGTGTGGGACTGGGAGTGATTAAGTTCTTTACCCTGCCGATGACCGCTGGATATGCTGTATGAAAATACGTTGCAATGTGAGAACGTGGACGGCGTGTTACCATGGAAATGGATATATACAACCATTACGTAACTCTGGTGAACTGTCGAGAGAGTGGTGAGTGACATTGTTTGTACAAGTACTATAAATAGCCGATCTACAAGCTCACAACGCGTCACAGCGACCCATTGTGAGCTTGTAGATTTGCTAAACTGTATACGCTTCCCTGCACAGTGGATTACATGTGGTGCGGATTCATAAATTGGATTAATTAATAATTGTGGTCGGATAACGGGCGGATTATAATTATGCACACGCGGATTCGGGTGATCTCATCCGCTGATCTCTAGTGCGTGCGTGCGTGCGAGCAAGCGAGATCATGCAAAGTCGCTTCTTTTGGGCTTGTTTTCGTAAAACCTGAGAATCTGGCAGCACTATGGCAGAGTAGAATAAGAAAGAGAAGTGGCAACACTCGTCATGGAAGCCTGGACGCACTGTGTGTGTGTGTGTGTGTGTGTGTGTGTGTGTGTGTCCACTTCCTCTGCTTAGGAAAACAAATAGAGCAGCAGCAGGAGATAGCTGTGGCTGTCAGGCATGATAAACCGATACCAAGTGCTGCTGCACATGCCTGGATTACGTGCGTGCGTGCGTGCGTGCACACGTAGGCTATGCGTGTCTGTGGTCACGTGTGCGTGTCTAAAACTGTACGCGCGTATGTGCCGTCACAAGAGCAATTTTATGCAGATGTTGATCTCATCCTACATATTAAGACTTGCTGCTCGAGTTGTACTATTCAGCTGCTCGCTGAGCAGGCCGGCCGGAGCGCAGGCCGCAGGGGGACCTGATAAACAAACAGGAGAAAATTATTCAGGACTTAAACACTTAAACACCCACTTGAGCGGAGCCTTTTAAGTGGGCTGATTAAAACGGGCATGCGGCTCGGCTCCCATTGGAGAGCTAGCAGCGGAGCCAAGCGCCACCACGGGCGATCAAGTCTCTCTCTCTCTCTCTCTCTCTCTCTCTCACAATCCCACGGCCTCTCTTCCATATCGTCGCTGTCGGCGGCAGAAACCTCCGTATTCTATAACTTTCCACATTTTAAATTAACTCATACTACAGTCGCTGTAGCATGTAATGTACAGCGTCTTGCACAAAAGCATCAAAAGTAGCAGATCTGCAAGCTCGAAACGCGCCGCAAAACTTTTTAATTTGAATCCTGAAAAGTAACACGATGAATTGGACATATGAGGTTTCCACCCGACAGAGACCATAATCTCATGGTCCTCGGTCACTGGCCCGTACCACAACTGTTTCTACTCTCTCTCACCACACGTTCCCACTCTGCTCTGGGAGATGTATAATCCAAAGGATTCTTTCTACGTTCTTTTTGGTTCCCCTCCATACAAAGCTATTACGTCGTCATATTTCATAATAATAATATCTCAAATTTATAGTGCTTTTCTAAGTACCCAAAGACATGGGGGAGGAGGAGCAAACGGATTTACATATTTACAGAATAACTGTCAACCCCTGCATCGCTATTCTGGGGGAAACATTCGCTCATGTTGCAACGAAAAAAGGGAAGAAAAAGTGATCCAAGTACAGTTGTAACTCAGGTGTGTTTCACTAAGACTTATTGGATTTAAGAGGTTAATCATCATCATTATCATTGGAGTCCCGTCCCGTCCCGTCCCCCCCCCACTGTTCAAATAACTCAGAAATGCCACGAAACATAAATAAAATTTCCAAAATTCTATAATGTTATATGATATGCCACCACTTCAAGGCTCAGCTGAGTGGTAAATCTTCTCCGTCAGCAGCATGGGTTTCAATGTCTCTGAGCTTGGCTGTGGAAGTATTTATAATGCGTGCGTGTGTGCGTGCCCGTCAGCCGTGTGAGCCACTTCACACTTTCTGATTTTAACCCCTTTTGCCAAAAAAGGAAAAGGGAATAACACTCCTCCTCAGAATTCAACCCTTTGAATTATATTTTCAAAACAAATGGCATACTGTAAGAGTATCTTCAGTACAGAACAAACCCTCGAGTGAGGGAGAGAAGAGATATACAGAGAGAGAGAGAGAGAGAGAGAGAGAGAACATAAGGGAATGCTTTGAAATGATCAGCGACTGTCTGTCTGTCTGTCTGTCTGTCTGTGCATGGGTCACTCCTCTCCTCAGTGAGGAGGAGGAGGAGGGAGATATTTGGGAAAACAAAGCGCAAATCTCAGCTGCTAATCCTCCGGGATTCAGAGCACATTCAGACGCCTTTGATCTCCAGAGTGCATCCGGACAGCCCGTTCCAGACATACTGCAACAGCACCCTAACTAAGCACACTCATGTATGCGCGCACTCACACGCACACTATACTGTACATAACTTTGCTGTCGGGCAGAAACCTCTTATCTCAATATTCTAACTTTTGGTGTTTTTTTTCATAAATGAACGCCCTACTCGATCATACTACAATGTCACACAAAAAGCATCAAAAGCAGCAGATCTGCAAGCTCAAAACGTGACACGAAGTGATGCATTTCGCGCTTGTAGATCTGCTGTATTTGCCACTTGAAATTGAATCCTGAAAAGTAACTGTCTTGGACATGAGATCACCCGACAAAGATGACACACACACACAGTCACACACACACACACACGCACACACACACATAGGCTGCTCCCATATCTGGCATACCCCATGCAGTCATGGTAGTTTTGCCATGCCTGAAGCTTCAACATAAATTCATTGATGATTAAAAGTAGGTCATTAAGTAAATACGTTTTATATTTTATATTTTTTATAATACTTTTTATTTCCCAGTGAAGTTTGGTTTAATGAAATGTGTTTCAAAATCCCTGTTGAAGTTGATTTTTTTAAAGGATAATGAGCAATTAAATGCCTTGGTTGACAAAATCTAAATACTCTTTTTTAGTTCAGACTATTTAATGAAGTTCACTTAATATATATATATTATTTTTTATCAAGGGACCATAACATCAAGGTGTACATTTCTTAGTGGAGGAAAATAATGAGTTTTAGAGAGCTGATGCGCTGTGGGCTTCTAGCGCGACGACACAAGGTTCTGGAAAATGATGGGAAGAAGTGGATCATATATCTGGCCTATATGTTTCAACCTTTACCACCCTCTGTAGCATCATCTGTGTCTTTCACAGGAAGAAAGCTTCCCGGAAGGCATACAGCATTCTCCCACAACAGACGAACCTCACAGCCGCTGCCTCACATTGTCACATGGTGGGGGGAAGAGTCATTTATGTGACACGCAATCCCAGAGGTGACATCAATGCCACTCCCCACATACCCCCCCCACACCCCACCCCCGACACTGAAAAGCCCCCTTCAGCTACGTCGATGTCAACCCCAGACTTCCTCCTCCCATCTTCTCATGGGAAAAACAAAGCATGCACGCGCACGTGTATGCACATGCACACACACACACACACACACACACACACACACACACACACACACACGCACGCACGCACGCACGCACGCACGCGCGTGTGTGTGCCCTTCTTGTGTGTGTGAGCCCTTCTTCTTTAATGTGTATACTGTATGATCGCAAGAACAGATCGACGTTAACTGGAACAATGGGCCCCTGATAACACTGTGCACCATTTGTTATTTTTATAGCTATATACTCTATTTTTGTATTACAGGTGTGAGTATTACTACGAATTAAAGTGTGCAAGTGTGACAGCCAGTCAAGGTTGAAGGGCAGGTCTGATAATGATGTACCGTGCATTTCCCACCATTGTCCAAATCTGTTTTACATTTTGAAAAGGAAAAAGCCAATTTAATGTTGAGGTGCCCACAAGGTCTAGGTGCCCACTGGAACTGTATACAAGCACTTAAATCTGTTTGTTTCAGCAAGCAGTAACACTGTTGTACTACAGAGTATAAATGTGTCTTTTAGCCAGGTGCTGCACCCCCCCCCCCCCCCCAACCTCCTCTAACCCAAAGGCCATGGCTTGTCTTTTCTTTGGAGAGCACCAGCCTCCAAAACCTTTACTCCCAGCCTCTTCAAAGAGCCACGACAACAGGCCGGCCGGGCCCTGCTGTCCCAGGGGAGGTGGGTGGGGGCCTCCCCTTGCAGAGGGGCGAGAGAGAGAGCCCTGGTGGGAACGCCAGGGCGTGGGGCAATGTTGCCCTGTCTGCTTATTATCAGCAACTTTGGGCTTGTTTTTCTGTAAAGTCGCTTGTAAATATTGGTAGTTGGGGTCGTGTTTTTCTAAAGTGTAGTTATTTGGGCTAACTTCCAACTTTTTTTGTTTAAATCAGTGGTTCTCAAACATTTTCATGTCAAGAATCCCCACATTAATATGTATTTATCCCCTAACCCTCATCTGATAATGCTTTGTTAACGGTGCCAGATTTGTGGTGTTAGAATGTTTCAAAAATCGTCTAAATACAAAAAGAAAAAGGAAAATAGCCGAAAGAAATCTATTTTAAAATAGCCGATGTGTACATAGGTTTAAGTTGCTTCTTTTGGGCTTGTTGTCACAGACCAGGTTGCTTATTTCTCTTGCAAAATCTGGCAACACTGGTGTGGGGGTGGGGTAGGGGGCTTTTCTTTTTTCTTTTCCTTTTTTTGCGACATGCAGCGAGCGAGCATGCACGCCATGCAGGGCCCAGCCGGTGGGAAAGGGGGGCCGACTGACAGTATTTGAAAGGTGCTTTCAGCTGTACCCAGAGACAACAAGGGTCCTGTTTTTTGTTTGTTTTCTGTGTAGGAATGACAAGGATAAAGTAATGTGCAACTTCAAGAAGACGGGGTAGTAAAGGGGGAAAAGTGGGGCAGGGGGTGTTGTGTCTTTTATCACACTATATGAAGGCTGGGGAAATGTGCAAAACGAAGAAAAAAAAGGAGAAAAAAGCATCTATGAGGATTATACTTCCAAAAAACATTCTAGTTTCTAGAAAAAAGGTAGTTATAAATAAATTAAATTTAAATCAGACACCCGGCAACCTGCTGTGAAACAAGAGCGTTGGGGGCAAAAATTCCACTGTGATTAATAAATTAAAAAATAAATGCACATCCTTTGGGGGGGGGGGGGGTGTGTGTGTGTGTGTATTTTCACGTCTGTAGACTCTGTACTGTAGGCCTTTGGTTCTCAAAGTGGGGTCCGGGGACCACTAGGGATACTTGAGGGAGTTCCAGGGGTTCCCTATAGCTAAATTAGAGATAGTTATGAACCAAATGGACCCCTATGGGCCTGAAACTCAAGAGTGTCCAAATGTCCCATTAGGGTCCATTTGGTTCCACTTGTACACTCTCAGAATTAAATTAACAGTGATTTTACAACATAAGTTGGGGTCCCAGAGATAGAATGGGAGGTCCGTAGCCTAATGCACGTCAAACTGGGGGTCATTGAAATGCAAATGGTTCAAAAATCACTGCCAGAGCCGTATAAATCCTCTCTTATCGGGGTCCCTGGCATATATTTTCAAATGGGGGTCCACAGACTAATAGATGTCGATTTGGGGGTCCTTGACATGAACAGGTTTGAGAACCACTGCTGTAGGCTATATACATGTGGCGGTTGGGAGGGTGGGGGGTGGGCACAATGGGTAGGGGGGCCTCATGCTGGAGGAGGCGGAGCTACACGCGCCTCCCTGCCTGCCTGCTGCGCGCCACTACGGCACCGCCCACACTTCAGATGCAAAGTCTCATTTCATCAGTCACAAGCAGCAAGGCCACGGGGTAAACGCAAGAAACAGATGGAGAGCAGAGGAAGGCTGGAGAGAGAGAGAGAGCAGCGATAAAACGGGATAGGAAGTATAGGGGAGTGCAAAACGTCAACACTTTGAGGTAGGCAAAATTGGCTTCAGCCCACACCTTTTCTGGCCACTTTAAGGTGCTTTACTGATACAGTATGTACTGTATACTGTACTCTACTTGTGTGGACACCACCATGCACCGTGCCACAGATCTCCAATACTGAGAGCCACCTGTCCATAGCAGAAGAATATCAACCCCAGTTTCAGGAACAACATTTGGGAAGGAGTGAAATCAAAGGAATTTCAGGCCTCCGACTTCCCCACTGTTACTGACACCCGACCTACATTCCCATGGATGCCAATCCAGCTGGGGTGCTGGGGTGGCTAGAGGAACAAGGGCTCCAAATAACTATCTCAGCAGTGATGGAAAGTAACTGTGTACGCGCTACGTCCAACCGGGGAAACTCCCCCGTCAGGTGAAAAGAAGCGGCTTGGACTCCTCGTGCATTGATTATTATTATATATTGATTATTTTTAATCCTAGATCAGTGGTTCTCCCGGTCTCCCCCATAACTCTGAGTGTACAAATGGAACCACATCGAACCGTAGGAGTCCATTTGGTTCCATCTGTACAAGCTCAGAGTTACAGATTTGGTCAGCATTTGGAACCCCACTCAAGGAAGCCTGAGGGTCCCACCTCAGCTTGAGGTGGTAGAAGACATCCACTGTGAGATGTCAGGCTGTCAGACATGTGGCAATGCAAGATCGGAATCAGTATCGGGAAGGAGAAAATGGTACATCTCTACCCAGGACCTTCTAGGCTAATGTAAATAGCTGCCAAAGGAAAAAGCAAAAGATAAAGAAAAAAAAAGATTTAGCCAAACTTTTACATGAAACATTAACTACTTCAGATGGCTTTGTTAACGGTAAAAACTAAAAACTAAACAAAAGGGAAAACATCCAAATCAATACTGATTTCACAGACAGCTTTCTTCTTCTTTTATTCATGTTCTCTCTGAGCTACAGAGGCCATTAGGCACACACAGGCTTCAATTATTTAGAAAAATACAATTAAAACTAAAGGCTAAAGCTAAACTGTCTGAAAACATTCAACTCTTTCGGCAAGGGCTCGTCACTCTGAGCCAAGTCTCACTTCACACCATCTGGGAAAGGAAAACACTATCGGCTGTCGTCAGGAGAAAAAAAGAACGTATTCAGGAATGAAAACAAAGATGTTTGTTTCTCCTTATTGCCTTTTTTCTCTTTTTTTAAACCCTAGTCTAGTGTCTATATTCTGAGGGAAACAGTCTGCGAAAATAGTTCACAGTGTCAGATGTTGTGAACATCTAGGTTGTCTATTATCATTTCCAGTGACCCCGTGAAGCAGGAAATACATACAGGCCTAGTACAGAGCCCTGGGGGTATGTAGGCTTTTTAAGTAGTTAAATAGGTGAAACAATGGATTTGGCAGCTTTCAAAGTCCAAAGGGGATTGTCAATCGACATGTTAGAGACAGTGTAAACTGTCTAAACTAGGGGGGGGGGGGTTCCAATTTGTCCCCTACGGCAGGGGTTCTCAAAGTTTTTGGCTGGGGACCATGTCTCGCGACCCCCGCCCCACTCCCCAATACAAATTAACCGCTACAATAACCGTAATAAGAGAAAATACACCATAAAAAAATACTGAAACCAGATATAACCGCTAAGGAAAGTTTATGCATGTACTATGTAAACTCTTAATTTCCATTGCCCAGCCATTCAGTTGCTATATAGGGGTGCTGAAATATCGACGGGACAATCCTGCCAACTTTGAAAGCCAATAGCCAAGCTAAGGTGCAATTAGGATGAAATATGAAATATCCCCATAGTTCAGCGCAAGTCTGATTTCCTGAACTTCCGTTTTCACTTGATACCAAAAATGTGTTTTGCAAAAATGGCGCTATAACAGGCCAATGTGAAAAGGTTGGGATATATTCCTCAGCCTAGAAGGAAAGTTTGAAAGATTTCACGTAAATTGCACGCTGCGTTCATGATTTGAGGCATTTTGTTCCAAAAATGTGTTTTGCAAAAATCCACCTGTTGGTGGCACTATAACAGGCCAATGTGAAAGGGGTGGCATTTGAGGCTTTATGTTCAAAACGGGCCAATCCTGCCAACTTTGAAAGCCAATGTTAGCCAATTAGGATGGAATATGAAATATCGGACAGATCCGGCTTGAACACATGACTATAGATAGAGCAGCACAACTTGGCTGTGTTGGTCGCGGAGTGGATGGCAGATAGTCAGATACTGGACACACAAAACAACTGTATCTGTATCTAATATAAATGTATTCCAAGGCAGCACGTGTTGCTCTTCCATAAGGCATGATCCAGGGCATAATGGATTATGGATAATAGATCTCTTAAAGGCAATGGCACCTGGCACACTGATTGGTTTAAGTTGTGTAACGCCCAAACCACACCTATGCACAATGTAATAGGTAGTGGAGTTGTTTTAAGGATTTAGGTGGTGGCACAAGACTGGGGAACGCCTCTTACACAATACTAAATCCACAAATTAAGGAAAAAGGGTCCCTGCCGCAAGATGGAGCCCCTATATCTGATTGACTTTTATACCACTTATATGATATAAGACAGTTTCTCGAGATCACCGATCACCGATCGAGTCATTTGGAGTGAATATCGTCTGATTACCGATCGGTGGCCGATGGGGGGGGGGGGGGGGGGCAGTCACATGATTTCAGATGGATTGTCATAACGCCAACAAGAGCCCTGAGCACACATTTGGCCTTCTCCATGATGGGATCCTGTTACAAGATGAAGATGTCTGTTGTAGCCTCGGGCCCATGTCAGGCTTAGCACCACTTCCACACCACATGTGTTTGCCCCACCCCCCCTCCCCCCAAACACACACACACACACACACACACACACTTGTACACAACAATCCATGCTTGGTAGCTTGCACGAAGTGGGATATTATAGTTTTTTCCCAAATTAACGCCTTACTTAATCAATGATCATACTACAAGCGTCACACAAAAGTAGCAAAAGTTGCAGATCCACAAGCTCGAAACGTGGAACATTCCCTGAATTCAGAATTTTACTCCAGTAAAAGTACAAAAGTATCGGCATCAAAATATACTATGTTTTCTTTTTTTAACCCATTTTGGACTGAGGCCGATTCTAAAAAAGCTTCTAAATCTTCTAAAGTTTCCTGAAAAACTTCAAATATTATTTTATATAGCAGCATCAAACATTTAGGGGTTCCCATCCAGAAGGGTTGGAACACCAAAAGGGTTTCCTGCCCAGAATGGGTTCAAATTATTTAAAAGATTACTGCATTGTCGCATCACTATGCAACGCAGCGTGTTGTGAGTTTGTATTTTAGCCTTTTTTATAGAACACAATAGGGCTTTATGTGGTTAATGTATGTGGTTTTGTAATAATCTAAATCTGCAAAGTAACTACATGTAATAACTGCCTCCCATCTCCCACCATGCATTTCTCATCACTAAACAAACATGCCAGCAACCCTTTTTGGGGGGGGAAATTCAGGTTAAAAGTCACCATAAAAAAACAGCTTCCAGAGTGATAGATCAAACTTTAGATACAACTTGGACTTTGGTCAGGAGATCTAATTGCCTTCTAGAGACTCTTCTCTGACTTTAGTCATTACCAGTACCAGTATGCAAACGTCTCTGCCAAAGGAAAGAGAGAAAATAAAATGTTTCCAAGGAATTGTGTAGATGTGACTGTTCCTGCCTTAAGCACATAAATAATCAAATCTTTCCAAAAAAGACTGTTTACACATTTTGTGGCATAATTCTGATAATCTGGTTTCTTGAAAATAGCCAAGGTATTCTTGTCTTGTGATGATGTGTCTGGCTGGCTTTGTGTTTAGAATAAATCGACAGCAGTTTCTGTGTTGCCATAGTGAAAAAAATGATACTTTTCTTGTTCACAGTGCCTTGCTTGTTGGTGTGGGTGGAGGAATTGAGCATCCTGGAGGATTTCTTTTTTTTCCCTCCTCCTTTTTTGATGGTGCTTCTCAGTCCTCAAACATGCCTCCTTTGAGGGAAAGCATCGCTAACCAAAGAGGCTTAAGGCTCCTCTGAAGCAATTCCAAAGGATTTCCTCACTTGACAACAACGGCACTGTGTGTTTACTGCGATGCCAAAATACAAAAACGACCATGGACCTCCAACATTTCTCTTTTTCAGCCATTACAATGTGCCCTTGTCACCACCATGGGCTTGTCACATGACGCGGGTCTTCATCTGTTTATGAGAAACAAACAACTAATATCTGCATTTCTGGCAGTGGCTCTCAAACGTTTTAATTTCAAGCACCCCCTGTTTTGGTATGCATTAGGATTAAGTCACCCCTGTAACTCTAATAGAAAACGGAACCAACCATTTGTACACTGTCCGAGTTATAGTCCTGCAATGATCCATTTGGTTTCTAAACTATCAGTCATTTAAATGGGGACCCCCTGGAAGCCCGTCAAGGACCCCCTGTTTGGTATGCATTAAAATTAGGCCACGGACCCCCATAACCAGGTCGACCCGTGTACAGGTCCATTTGGTTCATTCCATTTGTAAACTTTTTGAGTCACATGATGACACATCTACCAAGAAATGCCCAAAAGTATTTATTTTAAAGAAAACACTTTGGGTATGTCGGTTTAATTATTTAGTGCATTCAGCTCAACAGACAGTGAGGTCTTGATCTTTTGAGTCTGGTTCAAGAGTGCACTTTAAGTGGCAGGCATGCATGAATGCATAGGAGCAGACCGGCTACCACTTGACTTTACACTTAAGGTCTCACAACTGCCTAAAACACAAATGGAATTAAGTGTGTGTGTGTGTGTGTGTGTGTGTGTGTGTGTGTGTGTGTGTGTGTGTGTGTGTGTGTGTGTGTGTGTGTGTGTGTGTGTGTGTGTGTGTGTGTGTGTGTGTGTGTGTGTGTGTGTGTGTGTGTGTAGCAGGTCGTCCAATGATCCATGGGTCAGCAGTTCGAATCCCGGCTCCTCCTGTCTACATGTCGAAGTGTCCTTGGGCAAGACACTGAACCCCAAATTGCTCCCGATGTGCTGTTTGGTACCTTGCATGGCTTCCACCGCAATCGGTGTGTGAATGTAATGCACAATCTATGTAAAGCGCCTTGGATAAAGGCTCTATATAAATGCACCATTTACCATTTCATGTGTTGCCTATATTCTGTAGTGTACAGGGCTTGTTTGGATTCAAGCACTGAGAGTCGGAGACGAGTGTGTGGGATATCAGAAGCAATTGAAAAATATTTGTGCCCTTGATAATGTATTTTATAAATGTGGACTCAAATAAAGAAATTGAAATGTATGTACACACACACACACACACACACAAAACATTTCTTCAGACATGCAATCAGGTTGTTGTTGTTTTTTGCCATGGAACAACCAATATAGGCTGGAGGTTACAACTCATGATATTTCTGATAAATGGAGCAATCTGTCCACAGTCCCCACATGGAGTTGTGGAGAACTTTCTCAACTTTTACAATGATCAGCAGCACCTGAGCGTGACCTCTACAATAAACGGACTGTACTCCTGTAGCCTACTACTACAGCCGTAGAAAACACAACGTTACGTGCAGGTCAGGCTATAAACAACTCAAGATGTAAAACCATTACGAGCCATTACATAAAGTGCAAAGTTCATTGCTTGATGTCTTAAGTTCTAGCCATATAGCTCTGCTTGCTGCACGGCACAAAGTTGCGATCATCAACGTATGTTAATAGATGCACTCAATGTGGGCTACACGGCAGACATAAAAGCCTACAATGTACGCCTTAACAGAAAAATGAACCAATCCTGATTTAGGAACATATATGTAGGCCAACTCCCATCAAATAAAAAGCAACGAGTGGTTTGCGAGCCAAAAGCAGGAATAATCGCGCTTCTTACCCGAGCTGTGGAGCCGCAGTGATTCTTGTGAGTGCAATAGTATTTCTGTTTCACCAGCCAATCGTCCATTCCTTTCCTCGCCAAGCAGGCATTGACTACAAAACTGTCGCCTTGAAAGGAGAAAGAAAGAAATTATTATAAACTACTACTATTTATTGTAACTGGTTACTAACCAAATTACATTGTGCGTGCGTGCGTGCGCGGGCGACCAAATCTCCGTCCTCCAGTCATGCAGCCTCATCTTCAACGAGAATTACAAACTAAAAAGCTGTTGCCGAAGTGTCTGAGTGAGTATAATGTGTTATAAATGCTTGGTGCTTACCTTCTGGACTCTCCCTCGGTTTACAAATCGCAGCTTTTTGTGAGGAAAGGGGAGTCAGAGAAAGAGAACAAAACATAAATAAACGTTACTCGAAACTATTGCCGCTGTAGGCTATCCCACACTGCACAAGACACAAGGGGGGAAATAATAATAGCTAATTGAGAAAGCTTACCATGTTTGGAATGCAGTTTACCCATTTCTATGCATCGAGTTGGAATATAAAAGCATCGGGTGAAGTTAATAATCCAGAACAGATAGATATCCAGCGGTATGGTATCCAGACAGACCCGAGCGGAGCAGAGCGCGTCCCGGACAGAATGAATGCAGCCAGACGGAGCTCATACATCCAAGAGAACACAAACCACACAACAAGCCTTTGATGTGATCCTCCAGCCCCCTCCCCCCCCCCCCCCCCCCCCTCCTCCTCCTCCTCCCTCTCTCTCTCTCTCTCTCTCTCTCTCTCGGCAACCAAAAACCCCGACACTTTTACCACTGAAGGAACGGTAGAGTTTAGGTCCCATAGTCGAGAGGGACTGTCGTTCTCGTGCGCACTGTGATTGGCTAATTGATTCATTGCCACGGCAACAAAGTGCTGCTTGCCCAAATCTGAGTTAAAGGACAACTTTTGTTTTTTTCAACCAAGGTTCATGTTTTAGGTTGTTATTAGAGAAACTAAAAGATGAGTGTTCTTTTCTTTTTTTCATTTGCTGCTTTCTTTCGTTTTAGGGATTTTAGCTGTTTTTGACAGGGCGGCGGGGGCATTCGAGCATGGGGCTAAATATGTATTTTTTTACAACATTTTATAGCGATTTATTTTTTAATTATTTACTATAGTCCTAATAAACCCATGGAAATTTCATCTGGCCACAAAACATCACGAGATCTACTGAATGTGTCAAACTGACATTGAGCCTATGACACACAGTGTGGCTTCCCCCCAGTAGGCTACCTTCACATTCTGTTCTGGCCTCAGTGTTTTAGCACCCTCTATGGGCAGGCCAATGTATTTTGTTTCTTCTTTTCTGCACAGAGTTCTTCCTGTTAATTACCCCAGGTGCTTGATTGATTGAATTGATTGAAATATTTATTAACAGTTTGTAGAATTTACAGTACATTTTAAGCACAAACTCAATACAAAGACTGTCAACTGTGAGTGGACGACCCAATTAAGCATTACACTTGTTTACAACAGGGTCCACATTGTTCAATTCATCAAAACATTTAAAGACATACAGACATTTAGAGACATACAAATAGACATTTGTATGTAGCTAAAGTACAGAACAGGAATTCATCATATGGGAAGCAAAAAAGGGAAAAGATACAATATACAGTGAGGGAAAATGGGGGGGTGGGGGGGATTCAGATTTTACAGAGGCCAGTTTCGAATTGCAGCCATCCGTAGGTGCCCTTTGAGAGCGGTTTTGAAGGAGTCAAGGGATTCACATGTCTTAATGACTGTTGGTAGGGCGTTCCACATTTTGGTGGCATAGGAGCGAAAATAATTTAGTCCCTTGTTTGTGCCGAATCTGGGTTGTACATGGTTTGTTGCACTCCCTCTGGTGTTGTGGGTGTGGACTTCGTTTACATTAAGGAAGTATTTAGACAGGTACATGGGTATCTTGGTGGTGTATCGAATCTTGTGGACCAGACCCATTGCAAGATGCTGTACTCTGTCGTCGACCCTAAGCCATCCCAGCCTGTCAAAGTGGGCAGGGGTGAGGTGGGTTCGGGGGGTGAGGCCAAGTAGGAGCCTGACCAGTTTGTTTTGGGAGGTCTGGAGCCTTGTTTTAAGGGCCTTTGAGGTGCTGTGGTACCAAGAGGTGGATGCATAGTCAAAGAAACCTTGTACGAGGGCTCCTGTTAAGGTCTTCAAGGTGTTTTTGCTGACCAGTGAGGAGATCCTGTAAAGGAATCTTGTTCTTTGATTGACTTTTTTGATTACGTTGGTGGCCATTTTATCACCGGAAAGATTGGCCTCCAGGATGGAACCTAGGTAGGTAATTTCATCTTTTCGTGTGATAATATTGTCACCCACTCTAACCAAGAAGCCATCTGCCTTGCTGAGTTTACTATTTGATCCGAAGAGGATGGATTCAGTTTTTCCCAGGTGTAAGGATAGTTTGTTATCAGCGAGCCAGGTGCAGATTCTACCGAGTTCAGAGCTGAGGGTCTTTTCAACCTGCAGTTTGTTCCTGTCCGAGACCAGCAGTGCTGAGTCATCTGCGAACAGGAACAAGTTGCAGTCACAAGCTGAAGTCATGTCGTTAACATAAATTAGGAACAGTAAAGGCCCTAGTATGCTTCCTTGTGGGACGCCACAGCTCACTGGGAGGGGAGGGGACAGTGTTCCGTTCACCTCCACCATCTGTTCTCTCCCCTCCAGGTAGGATTGCATCCAGCTCACTGATGTGCTATCAAAACCAATAGCTTTAAGCTTGTTAACCAGTATGGAGTGGTTCACTACCTACTGAGTGTTAGCAATCAAGGCATAATCTGCTGCAGTGCTGCTGTGCAGGGAGTTTAGGCTCACTCAGTGTGAATTCAGCTCAGTATGAGAAGCCAGCTTCATTTGACAGTCAGGCTTTTGTTTGTGCTTAAAGAGCCAAAGATTGTAAGTACTTTACCGAAAACATTTGTAAATGTTAAGTTTCATTGAAAGAGTGGTGTATTTGGAGTTCTGTGTTTTTGTTTGTTTTATACTCAACTGTTTTACTTACCTGTTGATCCTTTCCGGTGTATTATTGTTGGTTACATTGTTACAGTGTAAAAGATATTTACCGCATACAGTGATAACAAATATTATTTTATTGATGTACATTAATTTCTGTGATTATGTGAATTGTGTAATTTTCTGGGACATTTACACATGCTTTTTTTCTGTCTTTTGTCACAGTTTTACAAAAAGATCTTCTATATAAAAGATTGGTCAAGCAAGATCCACTCCTCTCTGACTGACTTTTTATGGAAATATGTTTAGCTCGCTGCATAGCCACACAATGTGTGGTGAGGGCAGAAGAGTAAAAAATCTTAGCCATACAGCACGAGCAAGATGTCAGACGTTCCAGATGTCAGCGGAGTATCCAACTTGGAGGTCAGGTCCGAGTGTGGACATTCATCAAAATCGTCACTTCATTCCAGTAAGAGACATTCAAGCAAGGCATCATCTACACATCATTCCCGTAAGGCACATGCAAGCAGTGGAGCAGCCTCACATCACACTTGCAAGTCACATGCAAGTAACACAGCAGCCAGCTCACATCATACTTCTAAGTCACATGCAAGCCAAGTTGCAGCAGAAGCACGGGCAAAGGCAGAAGCTGCATGCACGATAGCTGAATATGCCAAACGGAAAATAGAGTTGGAGGTTGAGAGGACACGCATTGATGCAACACTAAATGCTTTGGACAAGGAGGGCGAAGCTAAAGCTGCTTTAGCTGCTGCAGAGGTGCTGGAAGCTTTTGCAGAAGAGGGCAGTTTTAAAAGTGAGGTGGCGTCCATCACCAGTCCCCCTTTGTCACGCTCGGTGTCAAGACAACGCACTGATGATTACGTCAAGACACACTTCAACCCCCGGCAGGAGGGTGACAAACTGCAGATTTATCATGGCTCTCAAGCCATACACCAGGCCACCTCAGCCACCCAGCAGGAGGATGACAAACGGCAGGTTTCTCATGGCTCTCAAGCCATACACCAGACCACCTCAGCCACCCAGCAGGAGGATGACAAACGGCAGGTTTCTCATGGCTCTCAAGCCATACACCAGGCCACCTCAGCCACCCAGCAGGAGGATGACAAACGGTAGATTGTGAGTACTTTGCAGCCACAATTGACAGTCACGTCAGGTGCCAGCCACCACATCTTGCAACCTGTCTCTTCTCACATGCCCCAACAGTATCATGGCTCTCAAGCCATACACCAGTCTACCTCAGCCGCCCCTCACATCATGCATCCCTCTACCTCAGCCGCCCCTCACACCAAGTATCAACCTACCACAACCCCCCCTCATGCCACGCAGACCACCTCAAACGCAAAGTCTATGTCATTTCGCCCTCACGGTGTACAACAATCCAGCTCAACACCGCATCATACAAACATCAAGTCTAGTCTCTACTCACCTTACGTTGGCAATACACCAAGTACCCCACATACGGTAAGAGAAAGACCTACTCTCAGATCTACAGATGTCTCTGACCTTGCTGCCTTTCTTGCTCGACGAGATCTTCTCACTACAGGGATCAAGGTTTTTGACAATCAACCAGAGAATTACATGCCATGGAGATCCACCTTCTGTAATGCAATGGAAGGCTTGAATCTCAAACCTAGTGAGGAGCTAGACTTACTTACCAAGTGGCTTGGCGGGGAGTCACTTCAGCATGCCACGAGGATCAGAGCAGTCCATGTCAACGATCCAGCAGCTGGTCTTGACATGTTATGGCGACGTTTGGATAAAAAATACGGTTCTCCAGAAGTTGTTGAGGCTTCATTATTCAAACGACTGGAGAACTCACCACAAATCTCTAACAAGGACAACCAACATCTTCAAGAGCTTGCAGATCTCCTCCTTGAGATGGCAGCAGCAAAGAATGAAGGTTATCTATCAGGTCTTGGTTTCCTCGATTCACCGAGAGGTATCAATGCTATTGTGGAGAAACTCCCACCAAACCTCCAAGAGAGGTGGGTTACTCAAGGGACTAGCTAAAAGAGAGAGCATCTTGTTCACTATCCACCTTTTTCTTATTTTGTTGACTTTGTCAACGATCATGCAGACATGAGGACAGATCCCAGCTTTACCCTTCAAGGCTCCTGCACCGCACCTCCCAAAGCTGAGAAGCCGCAAGCCCAGCCGTGGAAAGCCAGGTTTCCTATCTCTGCCAATAAGACTGAGGTTGGAGCTCCCAACTACCCAGACAGCAATACAACTTATATGGATCCGGGCAGGCAGTGTCCCATTCATAAGAAACCTCACTCCCTTGGCAAATGTAGGGGGTTCAGAATGAAAACTTTGGATGAGAGGAAAAGTTTTCTCAAAGAGCATTCTATTTGCTACAAATGCTGCAATGAACCACAGAGCAATTGACTGCAAGACCACCATCCGCTGTTCGGAGTGCAACAGTGATCGTCACATCTCTGCTCTCCATGATGGTCCGCCTCCCTGGGAGGAGAACGATCCCGTCACTTCAGAAAATGGGCATGGCGGGGAGCAAGCCCACACAATGCGCCATATGCCCAACGCCTCGATTTAGGATGGGTAATTATTGGAGACGTGTGCCTCAGTGGAGCCCACAAACCTTCTGTGAACACTTTCAAGACCAATATCCTGGAGAATGGTCGCACCAGCTTCTTCAAGCCTTGTGAAAGTAGCATCCACGTCAGAGAGAGGTTCACAGGTGAACACCTTACACAACCTCTGGGGAAGCCAGCCCAAGATGGTCTTTGCAAGCATGTTTTCAATCACACCATCGAGGACAATAAACAAACTCTCAGTCAAAGATGAGATCTCCCTCCACATTATAATAATAATAATAATAATAAAACTTTATTTGTATAGCACCTTTCATGACATGAAATGCAGCTCAAAGTGCTTTACAGAACAATGTAGAATAAAAGAAAAGCAAGGCAACGACATTAAAAAACAAGCAGTAATGCAATACAGTGAGGACATGAGTAACAAAAGATAAAAAATAAAAGATCAATTAAAAGCAGTGTTGTAGAAGTGGGTCTTGAGCTGAGCTTTAAAAATGTCTACAGAGGCTGCCTGACGAAGGTACAGTGGGAGCTTGTTCCATGCCGACGGCCCGTAGAAGCAAAAAGCTGCTTCCCCGTATTTGTTATGGACCAGGGATTCACTAAGGATGACTCCAACAGTTGGGTGGCCCCCCTCTCTTTCCACTCTCCAAGACAGCACTTGTCTACTAACAGTTTCTAAGACCTGTGTCAGAGGTCATTCTCCTGGTTTCCAAAGACACTACCCAGAGGAGAAAACAGTTAGACAGTCACACTATACTTACCTTGAGTTGTTGTCTTCATTTCTATGTTTTTTGTATTGACATCTTATAGATGCCATGCGGGGAGTGTTCTGGCCTAGCACCCTCTATGGGCAGGCCAATGTATTTTGTTTCTTCTTTTCTGCACAGAGTTCTTCCTGTTAATTACCCCAGGTGCTGCCTATTGAGTGTTAGCAATCAAGGCATAATCTGCTGCAGTGCTGCTGTGCAGGGAGTTTAGGCTCACTCAGTGTGAATTCAGCTCAGTATGAGAAGCCAGCTTCATTTGACAGTCAGGCTTTTGTTTGTGCTTAAAGAGCCAAAGATTGTAAGTACTTTACCGAATGCATTTGTAAATGTTAAGTTTCATTGAAAGAGTGGTGTATTTGGAGTTCTGTGTTTTTGTTTGTTTTATACTCAACTGTTTTACTTACCTGTTGATCCTTTCCGGTGTATTATTGTTGGTTACATTGTTACAGTGTAAAAGATATTTACCGCATACAGTGATAACAAATATTATTTTATTGATGTACATTAATTTCTGTGATTATGTGAATTGTGTAATTTTATGGGACATTTACACATGCTCTTTTTTTCTGTCTTTTGTCACAGTTTTACAAAAAGATCTTCTATATAAAAGATTGGTCAATTAAGATCCACTCCTCTCTGACTGACTTTTTATGGAAATATGTTTAGCTCGCTGCATAGCCACACAATGTGTGGTGAGGGCAGAAGACATTCAGTAGATCCTGTGATTTATTTGTGGCCAGATGTAATTTCCTGGGGTTTATTAGGGCTATAGTAAATAAAAAAAATCTCCATAATATTTTGTAAAACAAATACATATTTAGCACCATGCTTGAATGCCCCCGCCCCCCTGTACAAAACAGCTAAAATCCCTAAAATGAAAGAAAGCAGCAAATGGTGTGTGTGTGTGTGTGTGCGCATGCCTGCGCGTGTGTTTGTGTGTCCGCAATCTCCCCCCTTACTTGAGTAAGAGTAGCCTACAAATACAACCTGTTCAGATTTACTCCACTACAAGTAAAAGTAGCTCAGTCAAAATGTTACTTAGGTAAGAGTAAAAAAGTACTTGCTTTTACATTAACTAAGTACACTGAGTAAAAGTACATTTCTTATTTTTCACATCAATTAATTGCTGTTATTCTTTCACATTTAATTTATATAGGACCTTGTAAGTATATTGTTTCAGGGAAGTCACTCTGAAACCATATGCACTGCTGTGCTTGCTTGTAGAACTATGTTATATAATTATACGGTACAGCTACAGTATAGTATAAATTATACTTTACTTTTTTGATACAGTAGGCCTACAGAAAAACATAAGAATTGATTGTGCCGATCTTAACAAAAACAGCCTGAACACTGAGCGAGATAATTAAGCCCTGCTGCCACTGCTGAGCAGAGGAGGAAGCCACAGACACTGGTGAGCAGAGGAGGAAGCCACAGACACAGAGGAGGAAGCCACAGACACTGGTGAGCAGAGGAGGAAGCCAGTTCAAGCCACAGACACTGCTGAGCAGAGGAGGAAGCCACAGACACAGAGGAGGAAGCCACAGACACTGCTGAGCAGAGGAGGAAGCCACAGACACAGGAGGAAGCCACAGACACTGGTGAGCAGAGAAGGAAGCTACAGACAAGTGAGAGCAGAAGTGGGGAAGAAACAAAAATCACACTTGTGTGAAGAGAGGGGTGCCCAGTGTGGCTGCTACATGACGTCACAGGGGGCATGCTGATTTTCAATAAACAGCCAAGTGAGCCAACCTAAAAGTACTCAGTGTAGCCTTCCTAGAAATCCTTCCTACTTTTACTTGAGTAAGACAGCAGTTTGTCATTGTAACATTCGGTTACGGATATTTGGCTCTTCAAAGTAAGCAAATGATTTTAAACGTGTTGTTAAATGGGTAGACACTAAATTAGTACTGAACACTGATAAAACTAAGAATATGGTCATATGCACCAACAGAAAAAGGAATAGGTTAGGGCCATGGAACTTATCTTATGGAGGGGTACAGATAAATGAGGTCACAGAAGTCAAACTACTAGGAATTAAAATACAAAAAATGTATCATGGACAGCTCATACCACAGATATCTCTCGAATTGCAGGGCTTCTAACTGAAGAGACTTTGAAGTTAATATCCCGTAGTCTGATTTATAGTCACGTAAACTATTGCTGTGTGTGCAGTATGGGGCAACACAGCTCAGACTGATATGAGAACACTGCAGATCACACTAAACAAGGCAGATAGAATGGTCTTAAGATGTGGGTATGAAATAGGCACAAGTGAACTGCATAACAGCATGGGATGGCCCACAGCACTTGAGTGCGTGAGAAAACAGTCTCTTGCATTGATTTCTAAAATAAACCAGTAAACATGAAGAATAAATTAACATTAGTTCACGAGAAACATCAGGTCAACACAAGATCAAGACACAAAGAATATCATGTTCTACGACTGTGGCTCAGGAAGTAGAGCAGGTCGTCCAATGATCCATGGGTCGGTGGTTTGAATCCCGGCTCCTCCTGTCTACATGTCGAAGTGTCCTTGGGCAAGACACTGAACCCCAAATTGCTCCCGATGTGCTGGTTGGTACCTTGCATGGCTTCTTCCGCAATCGGTGTATGAATGGATGAATGTGATGCACAATCTATGTAAAGCGCCTTGGATAAATTTAAGGTGCTATATAAATGCACCATTTACCAAAAACTATGGGAAGCCGATCTTTTATTTAAATTAAGTTAAATTATGGAACTCGTCTCATTATATAGCTGGGATTGCTTTTATTGATTCATTACTATTTTGTGATTTTTGTTTAGCTTTGTTTTTTTTAGTATTAGTTTTTGTGTTTGTATGCGCGGTAAGGTTTTCAACTGGCTCAGGGAAGAGGACGACGCTGCCATGCATAGTTTAGCCGAAATGCTAAAAGAGATCCAAATAAAAATCAAATCAAATCAAAGTACGTACTGGCAGTAAGTGCTGCGGCAAAGGCACATATGTCATGTCAATAACAGTGAATAGAAGAGGGATTGTGTGGGCTCTGAAAATAGTTCTTTGATCAGCTGCAACTGATTGGTTAAAATATGGTTGAATCTTTGAGCCCAGAATGTAGTGTACGGTGAAAACAAATGTTTTGTGTAGTTGAATTATGTCATTCAGCTGTGGGGGAAAAAAACATCTTAGCATGGCAATAGTTCCAGGAAGTGAGGTGCCAGGAACAATAAAAGTACAGGAAGTGAGGTGGCTGAGGGTTCCATTTTAGGTATGGAAAGTGTTTGGTGGTGGTTTGTGAAAGAGACTCTTTTAAGGGCAATAGCCTACTAAGCCATATCAGAAATTGATAAACTACAGAGTAATGGGTCCAGAAAACTTTGAAATCTGAAGAAGAAAAGTTTGGTCAAGGAACATTTCTGAGGCTTTAGCTCAGAATCAATTCAGAGCATTAGGACAAAGGGGAACCTGCTGGCCTCCTGACTTTAAGGTTGGGTGAGTAATGTACTTTTTCCCTTTTTGAGCAATACATTGTCTTTTTATTAGACTTTATGGATTACTTGGTCTTTGGAAATTAGAAGATTACAATTTTTGGTTTGATTACTTTTTGATTACTTTGGGATTACATTTTCATATATGACTCATTAGAAACATTTAAAGGAACTTTTCGTTGCGGGACTTTACATTTGTATTTAGAAATCTCGATTGTTCATTTGAATTGACATTTTATTTTTGTTTGATCCAGTTTTAGCTAGATAAAAGGTATTTTGCAATTTAATTTCCAAAGCAACTGCTTTGTGTTTTCCTTTTGGTCTGCAATACAGTTTAGCTACAGTATAAATAATTAGTGACGCAGGTGCAGGAGTCAGGACTTTTATTTATTTTCGTTTTTTGAATATAACTCAGACATACAATGTTATGGTTCGGATTGCTATAACATTAATAATAATAATAATAATAATAATAAAACTTTATTTGTATAGCACCTTTCATGACATGAAATGCAGCTCAAAGTGCTTTACAGAACAATGGAGAATAAAAGAAAAGCAAGGCAACGACAAAAAACAAGCAGTAATGCAATACAGTGAGGACATGAATAACAAAAGAAAAAAAAAAAGATCAATTAAAAGCAATGTTGTAGAAGTGGGTCTTGAGCTGAGCTTTAAAAATGTCTACAGAGGCTGCCTGACGAAGGTACAGTGGGAGCTTGTTCCATGCCGACGGCCCGTAGAAGCAAAAAGCTGCTTCCCCGTATTTTTTAGTTGCCATTTTTTTAGGCAAAGCGAGCAGGCCAGCAGTGGAAGACCTTAGGGGGCGGTTTGGGACATATTTAGGCAGGCAGTCATGTAGGTAGGAAGGTGCGAGACCATTGAGAACTTTATAGACAAGTAAAATAATTTTTAAATCAATCCTAAAAACAACCGGAAGCCAGTGCAGTGATGCCAAAACTGGAGTAATATGTTCTCTCATCTTAGTTCTAGTGAAAACTCTGGCTGCTGCATTTTGGACAAGTTGTAATCTGTCAGTTGTTTTCTTAGGCAGTCCTGAGAAAAGTACATTGCAGTAATCAAGCCGAGAAAAAACAAAGGCGTGGATTAGCGGTTTTGCATCGTCCAAGGACACATAGGCTCTGATTCGTGCAATATTTCTAAGGTGAAAAAAGGCAATCTTGGTAACATGATTAATGTGTGAATTAAAATTCAATTCAGAATCAATGGAGCCACAGAAAGATATAGTTGGGTATCATCAGCATAGAAATGAAAATTGACTCCGTGATTGGCAATGAGTTCGCCCAATGGCAGTATGTATAAGGAGAAAAGCAGAGGGCCAAGAATCGAGCCCTGTGGAATACCAGAACTGATGTTGTGTTTGTCTGAGTCGCAGGTGACGAGAGAACTCGTCGGCTGCAGAAGAGCTAAAAAAACGCTTTTTTATGGTATATTCAGTGATGTTTTTCTCTAGATCAGAGACAGTCATATTAAAACACAGCAGATAGTGGTCTGATAGCTCAGGCCTTTCAATAGTCCTTTCCACAGTGATGTGCAGCCCTCTAGAAATCACCAGGTCCAGAGTGTGCCCATGTTTATGTGTAGGCCCAACAACATGTTGGATAAATTCAAAGGAGTGCAATAACTCTAAGAAACCCATAGCCATAGCATCTGTAGCATCATCCAGGTGAAGAGTAAGATCACCTGAGATAAGAGTTCTGTCATAGTTAGTGGAGCAGATAGATAAAAGTTCTGATATTTCTGTTAGAAATATTGCTTTACTGCATTTTGGCGGGCGATAAATGCTAATCATTGGCATAGAGGCTTGACCATGTAGTATAGTGGCCTGGTATTCAAAGGATGTAAAGCTGCCAAGGGTCAGAGCCTTGAATTTTAACGTGTCTGAAAAAATAATTGCCAGTCCACCTCCTTTCTTAGCCTCGAGAACAGAGTGAATGAAACTGTAGTTTGCGGGACAGGCTGGCGCTAGGAGAACAGCTCCATCTGAGCCAAGTCATGTCTCTGTTAGAAAGATTATATCTAGCTTCTCTTTACAGATTATATCATTTACAGAGGAGGACTTATTTGTTAGTGACCTGATGTTAAACAAGGCAAGGTTAAGCTTATCACATTTCTGGGGGCTGTGATGCCTGTGAGGTACAGTAACCAAACAGCATTCTCTCTCCAGACCACTCCTTGTGTTGGACACTCTATTTGAAATAACAGTAGAAATGTTGTGGACCTCAACCTGTGCAGTGATTGAAACACCAGGCTTTCTAGAAGCATGGGGTCCATACATGTTTGTTGCTGCGCATAATGGACCCTGATCATATCAGTTATCAAATGTATTTTCTAGGCTATCTGGAGCTGGGCTTAACATATGGGACGCCGTCAGTTGGTGACATCGTCTGGCAAGGGGGGTCGACTTTATTCCAATGTTTATCAGGTCCACCATGCCCGGGGTGAAAGAGAGGAGACGTATTGGTGAGGGAGTTAGAAATTCTTCATCAACGTCTTCATCATCGTCTTCATCATCGTCATTGAATAACAATCTTTCTTCCAGTTTTTCCAGTACTTCCAATGTCATGTCCTTGAGGAACTTCATGCTCTGAGATTTCTTCTTCACCCGGGGACGCTGTGGCTTCATGCTCTCGGCGGCCTCAGTATCTTCTCCACCAGGGGACGCTGTGACTTCATGCTCTGTAATTTCTTCTCCACCAGGGGACGCTGTGGCTTCATGCTCTGTGTTTTTTTCTCCACCAGGGGACGCTGTGGCTTCATGCTCTGGGATTTCTTCTCCACCAGGGGACGCTGTGGCTTCATGCTCTGTGGTTTTTTCTCCACCAGGGGACGCTGTGACTTCATGCTCTGAGATTTCTTCTCCACCAGGGGACGCTGTGGCTTCATGCTCTGTGATCTTTTCTCCACCAGGGGACGCTGTGACTTCATGCTCTGAGATTTTTTCTCCACCAGGGGGCGCTGTGACTTCACGCTCTGTGCGTTTTCCTCCTCCAGGGGGCGCTGTGTTTTCTCCCCCAGGGGGCGCTGTGACCCCACGCTCTGTGCGTTTTCCTCCACCAGGGGGCGCTGTGACTTCACACTCTGTGAGTTTTCTTCCGCCAGGGGGCGCTGTGACCCCACGCTCTGTGCGTTTTCGTCCACCAGGGGGCGCTGTGACTTCACACTCTGTGAGTTTTCTTCCGCCAGGGGGCGCTGTGACTTCACGCTCTGTGAGTTTTTCTCCACCAGGAGGCGCTGTGTCTCCACCAGGGGAGTTGTGGGTTCACCATCTGTGACATTCCCTGTTTTTGGCTGCTTGGCGACCATTGCCACCATATTATCTGTTTTGGCTAGGGCGCTATCTCTTGATTCTGCTCTGTCCTTGGAATTTATGTTGTGGGGCAACACGTTTCTGGCCAGTTTGGAGAGTTGACAGGGATGATTCATGTTATGAAATATGTTGGTGAAGAATAATTTAACACCCAACTTGTTTAGGTGTGTTGCGTCTACAAAAAGATGCCTTCTGTCCCAGAAAAAATTGAAATTGTCAATCAAATTGAATGATTTTTGCCCGGGCGATTCTTCTGTGCATGCCGTTGAGAGCCATTCATTGAATGCAAACAATCTGCTAAAACGCTCACTCCCTGTCATCGGAGGAAGTGGGCCACTTATCCAAATGTCAACATCAACAAGTGAGCTCAGGGTGGACAGTAGGGCTTTGAAATCCTTTTTTACGATTTCTGATTCTCGTTTTTCCGCATCATGTGTACCGATGTGCAGTATCAGCGTTTTTACCATGGGGTGTGCATCAACAATCTCTTCAATTCTGTCATCCATATCAGAGACAGTGTCATTGGGAAAGCATATTACTTTAGCTTTTCTCTTTTTGTTGCTTTTAACATATTTTACAGCCTGATCGCCGACAATCAGACATTCAATCATTTGCTCTCCATTAGCTGCTCGGAGTGGCGTTAACACGGTTATCTGATGGGCCACTAGACTCAGCAGCATTCAGCAATGGATTAAATCTATTAGTCAACCGCATATTCTCCCTTTGGGGAGGTGTGAATTTTGATTTGCCTTTTGCACTTTTCCACTGCGGGGGGGTGGTTTTGGGTCGGGCTGGGAGCGTAGGCCAGCTGGTCTTATCAGGGCTCCGAGTCCTCCCACTTAGCCGTCCTTTCATGTTATCTCTGTTAGTAATCACTGTGGAGATTGTTGATATTATAGCGGGCGGTGAGATTCTCACCGCCCGCCCGCTACTCACAGTTTTTCGACCTTTCATGTCCTTTGGCCTTGCGCAGAGAGTACTCCAGACGAATGAGTTATTCTGCGTGTGGTTTTCTTTCCCATGTTTTACTCCCAAATTCACTCTTAAGAGGTGTAATTCCGTTTCCAGCAAAGCAATCTTTTGAAGCAGCTTCTGAAAGTCCTCTGAGGAGATAGTTGGGGGTATGGCTGGCTATTTGCCAAGTATCCAGAGCTAGTTAGCTATATAGCTAGCTATGTGCCACATACCCAGTCACAGAAGGTAAAAAAAAAGGGTATTTTGAAGTAGGCAAAAACTTCTATCTAAAGAACAAAAACAGTCCCATCGGTTTACAAGTATCTAGGATCCACTTGTAGAGATAAAAAAATAAAATAAAGCAAGGATATCAGTTGAGGAATGCAAGCATAGGCGGGAGCGGCGAAGCGTCCTCACTGTACGAGGAGCAGGAGCTTTCATATTGCCAAATATGATTTGACAACCAATAGGGAATAACAAGTTAAACATTGTGGACATCCCTGATCAGGGCCCATCACAATTGATCAAATTGTGTATGAATTATTTGTAGGAATGTTCACCCAATTGCTTTGTCGCAGAGAACTGTTACAGTTACACCTTATAACGTGTTGCAAAGGAAAAGGTTCATGCAGGATGACAACTTAAGTGTTCCCTTCCGTATATAGTTTAATGGTAGCCTACCAATACCAACGTGTTTCAGAGGTAGCCTACTCTACCTCCTTCCCTCTATGCTCCTTCCATGTAGCCGGCTGGAATTGAGCTTTTGGGGCCACCGTCGCAGCAGCCTCAGGCGCTGTGTTAATCTTGATAATGTTTTTAAATGCCCAGCCGGCAACCAAACGTTAGGCTGTTGTGGTGTCGGCTGCGGGTTTCGCGACCCGGGTTGTTTTGTTTGTCTTTCTTTTCCGTGCCTGGGTGAGTAGAACACTGTATTGCTGTCTTGTCTGTTATTGTATATAGAGTTAAAGCATGAGTTTAATTATTGTTTTTGTCACTATACCACCCAGGTCGATCAGTGTTGTGTGTCCTGAGTGACGAACATGTATTGATTGATTGATTGAAATATTTATTAACAGTTTGCAGAATTACAGTACATTTGAAGCACAAACTCAATACAAAGACTGTTAACTGGGAGTGGACGACCCAATTAAGCACTTGTTCACAAGAGGGTCCACCATGTTCAATTCAACAAAACATTTAGAGACGTACAAATAGACACTTCCAGAACAGGAATTCATCATAAAGGGAAAAGAAACATATACAGTCAGTGAGGGGAAAGGGGTGTGGTGGGGGGGATTCAGATTTTACGGGGGCCAGTTTCGAATTGCAGCCATCCGTAGGTGCCCTTTGAGAGCAGTTTTGAAAGGGATTCACATGTCTTAATGACTGTTGGTAGGGCGTTCCACATTTTGGTGGCATAGGAGTGAAAATAATTTAGTCCATTGTTTGTGCCGAATCTGGGTTGTACATGGTTTCTTTGCACTCCCTCTGGTGTTGTGGGTGTGGACATCGTTAACATTAAGGAAGTATTTAGACAGGTACATGGGTGTCTTGGTGGTGTCCGAATCTTGTGGACCAGTCACCAGACCCATTGCAAGATGCTGTACTCTGTCATCGACCCTAAGCCATTCCAGCCTGTCAAAGTGGGCAGGGGTGAGGTGGGTTCGGGGGGTGAGGCCAAGTAGGAGCCTGACCAGTTTGTTTTGGGAGGTCTGGAGCCTTGTTTTTAGGGCCTTTTGAGGTGCTGTGGTACCAAGAGGTGCATGCATAGTCAAAGAAACCTTGTACAAGGGCTCCTGTTAAGGTCGTCAAGGTGTTTTTGTTGACCAGTGAGGAGATCCTGTAAAGGAATCGATATCGGGGGTATCGTGTGAGAGAACAGACACTCGAGGTATATACTGGATCAATTGTTGGCTAATGATTCATTTTTTTTTTTTTTTTGTTTAAGTACTAAATGTTTGTTCTCCACTCCTTTAGATTGACACCACTGCTATTTTGTTTTGTTTATTTGAAGTTTATTGTTTTTGTTTATTTGAGCCATTTCTGTTTAGTTCATTGAGCTGTTTTCTTTTATACTAATATTTTGTTTGTTGTATGTCTCCCCCACCCCCCCCCCCCCCCACCCCATGGTGGCGAGCGCTGTACCTGTTACATCCGGATGCCAAGGGGAGCCGCTGGTGTATTAGCCGACTGGCCGTATGGGTGGCGCCACGTAGGACTTCACTGTAGCCCACCTCTTTTCACGGTGTCTCTTGTTGTAAACTCTTAAGTACTGAACCCTCGTCTGGTTTGACAGACAGGTAGTGTGTGCCGGCTGGGTGGTGTGTGACAATCCGGTTGAAGTATACCTTGGTACAGCGGAGGGCCCGGGAGAACAATAACGCGACACGAGACAGTATCATGCTAAAGGTTCACAAAGTATATTACACATACAGGAACATATATAGAGCTGGACCCCAACTGACGTGACCACAAGATATCAGACATAATAACGTGCCTACTGCAGCAAGGCTGACCTTGCTGTCACTGAGATGACTCTCGTAGCGTAACTATTAAAGTATGCTACAGTTCAGGCAGTACACTATACATATCGAGTACACTGTGATCTCA
The DNA here is from genome assembly GCF_964188405.1 of Protomyctophum parallelum. Taxonomy (NCBI): domain Eukaryota; kingdom Metazoa; phylum Chordata; class Actinopteri; order Myctophiformes; family Myctophidae; genus Protomyctophum; species Protomyctophum parallelum. The sequence goes on from NC_139699.1 coordinate 26,111,039, forward strand.
TGTACAAGTACACAGCCATGGGCGATCAGATTATAACATCGCTCTTGTTGTTTTTCCTGCATGCTGTGTGGTTCAGTGCGTGTGTTTAGTTGCTCCTATGGGGTAGAGGTTAGTTTTCCTCGTAGCTTAGCTCCCCTCTAAGGCTGGTCGACTGTATGCCTGTTGGCCCCATTGGCTCCAAATGTAACATGTGGTTTTCTTTATCATCAGAGAGCATTGACCTGTGTATTGGTGTGACTAGGATTTAGAAGCCTACATTATTCCCTACCTGGGTTTTTAAGATATTGTTCGCATATTGTACTGCAGCTTTTATGAAATTGGGCATTGATTTAATAAATATTTGTATTCCATACTGTTGTTAAAAGTTAATAAATTCCTCGTGTTTGGAACTTTGTCTCAAGTCCTTATAAACAACTTGCATTTGTTTGGGAACCCAATTTACTGGTCTGTTCATGTAATTCGTTGATAGGCTATATGTCAAGGTGGCGTAGTCATAATATTAAAAGTAAATCTTTTCTCACACTTGGTTACACATAGTTTAATGGTAGCCTACCATACCAACGTGTTTCAGAGGTACTCTAACCTCCTTCCATAGTTTAATGGTAGTCTACCATACCAACGTGTTTCAGAGGTACTCTAACTCCTTCCATAGTTTAATGGTAGTCTACCATACCAACGTGTTTCAGAGGTACTCTAACCTCCTTCCATAGTTTAATGGTAGCCTACCTCCTTCCAGGTACTCTAACCTCCTTCCATAGTTTAATGGTAGCCTACCTCCTTCCATAGTTTAATGGTAGTCTACCACAGGGGTTCCCAAACTTTTTTGGACCAGGTACCCCTTTTGGGGTAGATATCTTTCCAGGTACCCCCTCATCCTCGCAACACAGATAACAATATATTTACAACCACAAGCAGTGTTTCCTGCAGGAAAAAGCTTTGGCATGATGCTGGGCGCAGGCCGCAGGGGGGCCTTCTTGCGTCGAACATTTTGATGAATTAATTAATTTGATTAAATAATTAATTAATAAGATTAATAAATTAAGATTAATTTGTATTATTGCTCTTGTATTGCTATTGGAGACACTGGGGGGACACTGGGCAGGCACTGGGGAGGCACTGGGGAGACACTGGGGAGGCACTCGGGAGGCACTCAGGGGGACACGGGGGAGGCACTGGGGAGGCACTCGGGATGTACTCAGGGGGACACTGGGGAGGCACTGGGGAAGCACTCAGGGGGACACTGGGGAGACACTGGGGAGGCACTCAGGGGGTCACTGGGGAGGCACTGAGGGGACACTGGGGAGGCACTGGGAAGGCACTGAGGGGACACTGGGGAGGCACTGGGAAGGCACTGAGGGGGCACTGGGGAGACACTGGGGAGCATGGGGAGGCACTCAGGGGGACACTGGGGAGGCACTGGAGAGGCACTGAGGGGACACTGGGGAGACACTGGGGAGCATGGGGAGGCACTCAGGGGGACACTGGGGAGGCACTCAGGGGGACACTGGGGAGGCACTTGGCTGGGCACTGGGGAGGCACTCAGGGGGACACTGGGGAGGCACTGGGAAGGCACTGAGGGGACACTGGGGAGGCACTGGGAAGGCACTCAGGGGGACACTGGGGAGGCACTTGGCTGGGCACTGGGGAGGCACTCGGGGGGACACTGGGGAGGCACTGGGAAGGCACTGAGGGGACACTGGGGAGGCACTGGGAAGGCACTGAGGGGACACTGGGGAGACACTGGGGAGGCACTGGGGAGACACTGGGGAGACACTGGGCAGGCACTCAGGGGGACACTCGGGAGGCACTCAGGGGGACACTGGGGAGGCACTGGGGGGACACTGGGGAGGCCCTGGGGGGACACTGGGGAGGCCCTGGGGAGGCACTCAGGGGGACACTGGGGAAGCACTGAGGGGACACTGGGGAGGCACTTGGAAGGCACTGGGGAGAAACTGCAGCCACTGGGGAGACATTGGGGAGGCACTGGGGAGACACTGGGGAGGCACTCAGGGGGACACTGGGGAGGCACTCAGGGGACACTGGGGAGGTACTGGGGAGCCACTGGGCAGACACTGGGGAGGCACCATGGCGGACACTGGGGAGGCACTGGGCAGACACTGGGCAGACACTGCAGGGCAGACACTGCAGGGCAGACACTGGGGTGGCACTTGGGGAGGCACTTGGGAGGTACTGGACATTTCATATCACACACACACCATGATTCACTAGCCCCCTCAAAAAAAAAAAAAAAAACTATATATATATTATTATTTTTTGAGGGGGCTTGGGGTACCCCCTGGCTAACCGCTGGTCTACCATACAAACGTGTTTCAGAGGTACTCTAACCTCCTTCCATAGTTAATGTGTTTCAGAGGTACTCTCTAGTTTAATGGTACCATACCAACTACCTCCTTCCATAGTTTAACGCAGTGGTTTTCAACCCTTTTCATATCAAGGCCTGTTATTTATTCAGCATTTGAGCCACGGATCACCATTTGATGACGTTTAGCCTCTCAGACACAAAACTAAATAATTATTCCATATTGTATTGAAGTTGGTATACCATTAGGAGAGATAGCAGGCAAACGTTGATCAAAATAACAATTCTTCTATACATTCTCTCATTGTGTAGGCTTCTTGTAGTGAGGCGTAGTGTTGATAGATATATTGGGCCATCCCAAATTCTCATCCTGGTGGGCGTGGCAGCCATGTTTCAAAATAGCAGCCAGCGTTTGGTCAAATCTTCCTAAACGACCCTCTAGCTCTAGCAGCTACAGCTACTGAAATGTTGCATGAAGGTCAAGTCAAGTGCTTTCATACCAATTGGCTGAAAGGGGTGGCCTATCATAAAAAGGTGCATAACTTCTAAGTAGACATACAAATTTGCACAGCATTTTCATTTTTGGAAAGGTTGGTCAAGAACAGCTGAGTAACTTCTTCCCAAAAAGGGGTGTAGCAGTGAGAGGGGGCTAATCATCAAAAAACAATATTTTGTGATGTATATGTCTGTTTAGAGTAAGACTCTGTCTGTAGGACGACCGCTGCGGATGATTTGTCGGATTCGGGTCACACACTGTTGAGCAGGCAGGCTATTCACACCGAGCAACGAGAAGTCAGCTAATTGGGGTCACATTTGGGTCACACACACACAGCCTGCACTGCTCAGTTCACACGGGTGTGATTTATTTTACTTACTGTTTCTCAGACAAACAACAAACCAAAATATGTAATCTTCAGGCGTGTATGACATTTATAATTGGCATAATAGTGTAATAAGGGATAATAATTGAATACAACACTCTCAAACAATAGGCAAAATAATTATGGCATGCACAATGGAACAACACAGCCATAAACCGAATCGCTGGTGACCCAGTGTGCATAACAGAGTCAGCTGGCACATTCTCACTCACAAAACCAGAGGCCTGTGCACCGAAGAGGTGCTTCTTGCACCTGCAGCGCACATCCAAATAAAAAACTCAGTCTGGGCAAGCCGACTTCGCCCTGAGCCCTTCCAGGCTGACTCAGAGCCGGTCGTGACACACCGCCGCAGAGAGTGTGCCCGGCGGGTGACCCGTTCGTGTCCTCCAGACCCCTGCACGAGGGTGCTCGGACCGACGGTAATGATCCTTCCGTAGGTTCACCTACGGAAAACTTGTTACGACTTTTACTTCCTCTAGATAGTCAAGTTCACCCCCTTTTTGGAAAATGACCAGATGACGCAGCTGTTTGGGTCATGACCAACCTTTCCAAAAACCTTTTGCACTATTTTATGTAGGTCACTCCCATTGCATTTTACTGAAATAAATAATACTCTGTTACAAGTAAAAGTCCAGAATTCGAAATGTACTTGAGTAAAAGTACAAAAGTATTGGCATCGAAGTAATACAGAATGTCCCATTTTTAAGTTTCCAAATGTATGAAAATCCTTTGAAAATAGCCCTTCTACAAGCACACATCGTGAGGCATTTTGTGAGCTTGTAAATCGGATATTTCCAGATGGCCGAAATGTTGGGTTGTAATGGTTAATCTATGTTTTGTAATCTAAATCTACAAAGTTTTCAAATATACCGGCATATAGTGGAGTAGCCTACAATATGTGAAATAGAAGTATTGGAAATTGAAAATTAGTAAGTAAACACCCTAAATTGTACTTACAGTACAGTACTTAAGTAAATGTACTTAGTTACTTTACAGTTTACACCACTGCCAATACCAACTAGAGACGCATCCGAAATAATACAACTATCTGACGCAGTAGAGCTGTCAAGCTGCCTGTTTGTCACCGGACAGGTGAACATACACTGCACCTTCGTCATAGATGTGCAAGATATGGCGTCTCTCTCTTTTTTTCTTGGCTGTGCACACATGCGCATGTCATGCTGTACAGTAGGTGCTTGGTCTGTCTGCGTATCTATCCGCCTCCGTGACCGTCTAGTGTAGCTATTGCATGCTGCACGGAATGTATGTTGGCACACAGAGGTATGTTGGCACGTTTAGTGTGTTTGTGTTAATCAGATGGTGTTAATCAGATGGCTTTTAACTTAAAGGAGAATTCCATACTAGAAGGCTTTCTTACCTTTATATGTAGTTACGTCCCCACCAAAAAGGTCCAGGTGTTATTTTGTGCTATTTCCCCTACCATAAGCCCTCAATGAATTTCATTGGATTGAATGGGGCTATGGGGTGTTGTGCTAATTTGCTTATTTCCATCGCCCAAAAATTTAAATAAATTGTATATATTCTCTCTTCATAATGTAAAAAGTATCCCAAGTGGCACACTTTACTACTTATGTCGATGGTAATAAGTTAATTAGCACAAAACCCAACCCCCATTGAGGGCTTATATTAGGGGAAATAGCCAATAATGCACTTTTGCACAAAATAACACCAGGACCTCTTTGGTGGAATTCTCCTTAGTGCATGGTGCTGTTGTGTGGAAGAGACAGATGCTGATCTTTAAAAACCTGACTAATGAGACAAACACTATTTCACCACAACAATTTTGATTGATTGAATACTTTATTAACCTGTTGCAAACACCTACAAAGCCAAAGTGCAGTAACTCGTTTTGGGGATTTTGTTTTTTTGTAATATCACGTATTATATATGCCAATATTTGGCTGACCAGTTGAAACTCTTTTAAACCTATTGATCAGTTTTTCCTAAACATAGTTACTGCACTTGCGATTTGTATGGCAGAAATACAATTTAATAAACTATGCTAAAAGCATAACACAAAAAGCCCTGGGACATTGTTCCTATCTACTCACTTTATCATAAATACATATGATACCACGCATATCATCAACAAACCCAACAATGTTGGTAAAACTACGTACTATGATATTCCCTGGATCATTAATATTTTTACATGCACATATGATCAACTACAAAGCAGTAGTTGCTGGGCGTACAGGTGAACTATGTCTGCAAGTTGGAAGACTGAAGGACCCTCACCAGATCTGGTGGTCTCTCCACTAGATATGTGACTAGCTCAGAGAATGCCTGTTGATGGGCATCCTCTTTGGTGGCATGTTCCTTTTCCAGTCTCTTTGTGGTTCTGAGGAACGACCTCTCTCTATTGTACAGGTCTGCCAAGCATGCAGCATGGTATTGGACTTTGGAGCTCCTGTGCAATAACATTTCCACCGCTGAGTCTTGCAAGAAGTTTTCCGTCATTTAAAGTTTGGGCACATTCATTAACTCTTCGTGAGTCATCGTCATAGCTTTTCTTGTGAGTTCAGAGGATGCGGCTTCTTTATCACATATGAAACACGTTTGGCGGTTCTATGGTGGTTCTCCTCAGCTTAGCATTCCACTGGCAGAGCACTCTTTGCTTTTCATTTTGTGGTTGTCACTCTCTCCAGTTTCGTGTTGTTGAACATAATGCGACGACTTTCGTAATATTGCGCCTTGTTCCTCCTCAGATCATCTTCAATGATTTTCACAGCAGCGGTGCCACCAGTGTGCCCTGGCTGTACGTTGACATCCCCCCCCCCCCCCCCCCCCCCCCACAAACATCTAATTTAGCAGAATATTAGGATTCCAGGACTGTTATATGGTACAACGAAGCCAGTGAATCAGTCCATGGGTCAAAATGTGGATTCTACATAGTGAATAATGCATAATTTGACACCAAGATCATTCAAATAGGACAAGTCTATGGGATTTGATTGCAAAATGCAATATTACTGTATATTCAATGTCGGCCATCTCGAAAAATGGCCGCCATCTTGAAATTTATCAAAAGAGCAAGAGTATATGTGCCAATTTTGGTGCTTGTATCCGCAAGTGAACGATTATTTCAGTTATCTGCCCCGCTAAAATTGGATTGGGGTAAGGTTCAAGGTTGTACTTTATTGTTACATATTGTGTACAGGTACATGGTGAGGAGAAAATGATGGAGCACATCATAGAAGTTTGTCCTCTCCAAAGACTGGAAGGAGGATTAATCACCCTCCATACAGCAGCTTGGCTTAAGGACTTTGCATTCGCTAAATAAATAATACAGTACAGTACATACAGTACATAAGAGTAAAACTCATTTTTGTTTTGGCTTCCTGACAATGCAGCAGCGTATATAGCATAACATTCATAACAACAAAACCACAGCAAGCAAGTCCCTGCATACTACCATCATGTCCAGGGGGTGTACTTGTACATCAAGCTACCTCACGCTACAGAAACAGGAGATAGGCTCCTGCCCTATCCCTATGGGCCTCATGGCTCGGAAAGGCTTACGTGAAAGAACTTATATTTAGGTAGCACCTTTCAAGAAACCCAATGACACTACATCGAAACAACAGCAAACAAGTAGACAAACAACACAATACTTCAGGGCCGTATAGATGAGAAAATGCTGGGAACAAGGTAGCTTTGGGGCCATTGCGTATCGAGAAATACTTCCAGAATGGGTGGAGTAAAGGATTTCCGTGTCGTATCTGAGGAATATGTTGATGAAGGACCCACAAGGACACCTGGGGGACCCCACTTTCAGAGCCAATCCATTGCCAAAAACATATACACGTGTATAAACGTGTGTGTGTGCGTGTGTGCGTGCGTGCACGTGTGTGTTTTTGTAGGTGGGTGGGGGGAGGGGGATTTATTCCCAGGGAATTCAAGCTAAAAACAAAACGTAATCCGGTCTCTTCATGGTCATGATGAAGCTGCACAGCAGAGATGCATATGTTCCCTGACGCGGGCCGGCCCCTCTGAGGCAGCAGCAGCAAGCGTTTCTGTGCTAAACAGCGGTTTCCGCATCCGGAGAGTCTATCATCACATGTTGCGACCGAGAGGAATCGGGGCTCCTCATGCCTTTGAACCTTGTCTGCCACAGACACGCAGATGATGAGCTTGTTATTATAGTCGTTTGCCTGAGTTTTTTGCTGGGAAAAAAAGAGCAGGCACGTGTCCCAGTGACACACTTCCTGTCCTTTGAAGAGGCCAACGGAGAGATGGCTTTGCGGGCCTCTATTTCCCAGCTTCCCAGGGAGAGAGTAGGTGGTAGGAGGCAGGGAGGGTTAAGGGGGAGGGGGTGAAGGCAGAATTCCATCATGCAGACATGGAGGACTTCAAATCGCCCCTCCGCATCAACACACTCCCACTCTCCAAACGAACTCAAACGTCAAACATCTGGTGCCGTCCCTGGCCCTTCTGCACTCAGGAATGCGGAAAGGGTCCGCTAAAAACTGTTAAAGGTCCTACAACTTGAAATGCTTTTCTAAATCTTTTGGTGTTTTCAATTTCAATCAGGCTTTCTCATCATATAAGGTTTTTTTTTTTTGCCTTTATTGATAGGGTACAGTAATTAGACAGGAAAGGGGGAGAGAGATGGGGGGAAGACTTGCGGCAAAGGCAGACGGGCTCGGGACTCTAACCCGAGAACCGCCGTCAGTCAGGATTACCGGCCTATAGGTGTCTGGACCGCTCAGCTGCAGCCCAGGCCCATATAGGGGTTTTTATGGAAATTGTTCTCAGGAACAGCTCAACTGATTTGGTCATACGCGTGATGTCATCTGTATCACCCTACTTTGTATAATTCCTCCGCCTCTTCAGACTTCAGTTCCAAATTTGCATTTCCACTTTGTTTACAATGTCCACCATTGTTGATTTTCCAAGCTGGCATGGAATGGAAACAAACCTGGGTTTATCTAACATCAGTATTATATTGACTCAGTCGGCTGAGGCTGACTTGAGCCACTAGAGGCCGTCGCCGTGCTGACTGTTGTGAAGTCCTTAATATCTTACAATAAATGCACCACGTCTCTGTACGTACATGTGTACGTCTGTAATCCACGTAACTCGAGAACCATTTGCCCCACCGACTCGACTTCACACACACTTGACACACACACATTCCACACCACCACTGGGAGTGCAGTATGCCCGGCCTTGAGTCGGTCGGATACACAGTTGTCCATAACCACCACAAAAGGCTCCGGTCCAGACTCTGCCTCAGCCAATTACCATGGCAACCCCACACCTGCCATTTGATTACTTAACCAGTCAACTTTTCACAGTTAGTTTGCACTCTTCACAGTCACATTCTCCACAGACGTTTACCACTGCAAAATGACTTACACAGACAGGGTGTTGCATACTAGGGTGGGGTATGTATTTCCCAACTTGAATCGTTCCCAAGTAGGCCGGTGCCCTATGGGCATATGTCTACTGTAGTTCTATAATAATCGGTTGACTCTTTATTTGACCACTTCAACCCCATAGCATTGTTATTCTAGGCAACACCTTTTCAGAAGATCTATATGTCGCAGCAGTGATGCAGTGTGAGATTGTAGATTAGCTGTTTTTCTACAAAGATATTTAATGTAGCTAAATAGTCCAGGTAGGGAGATTTGAGGGTAATTTCATTAAAATCTGTCTAAAAGCACAAACTTTGACCCAGATGTAGCCTAGGTTCGCCCGAGCCGGCGACCTTCTTTGTCGCCATAGCGGCTAATACAATATGGTTGCCACTTGTAAACGGTTTTGGCTATAACTTCTGAACCAGATGACCTACAAATGAAAACTTGGTGTCTACAGTATTTATGTTTTTAGACAACTAGAAACACATTGGAATGCTTATATTTATGATTGGGTGCGTCGACTCTGGACACCTAATTTTCCCAAGATGTCCTTAAGTTATAGCCAAAACCGTTTACAGGTGGCAGCCATGTGATGGGGGTCCCCAGCTTGCTGCTATGTTTGAACATTTGAACATTTTGAATCTTTTCTTTACTCTGGGGGTCCCTAACCTGGCACAAAACATTTTCAGGTGCGGGTCTGCTGTCAAATATTGATCAATTTGGTGTTTTTTGGGACGAAAAAGTTTGAGAACTGCTGGCCTAATGGTTTTTTGTCCTGCGTGTGTTGTCCTTCATGTCCTTGTAACAGTTTTGGGCTGCCTGATGCCAGGCCCTGGAGCAGCCTCCCGAGGGAATGTGGTTGGCGCAGAGGAGATGGGGGTTGGATGTGAAACTATAGAAAAATGGGAGGGGGGGGGGGTAGCAGCTGCCGGGCGCTGCTTTGAGCACAAACATGTGACTGTTGCCTTTATCTGGTGGAACAAAGGGCTGTGGATGTTGTAAAAGGGCAGAAAGACAATCGCGATTGAAGTACAGTGTTGATTCCTGAGGGCGGCCGGTGACTCGGCCTATTGTGCCGTGCCAGCGTGCGGTGTGTCAGGCGAGGGGGTCTGCACTGCGCGGAGGACACTGCGGCCTGGTGTGTGTGTGTGTGTGTGTGTGTGTGTGTGTGATACGTATCACGATATGGTTGATGATACAAAATTGGTTCATTATGGCGATACGATTCAATGATTTCAAATCGATACAGTAACTATTTCACAAATACATAAAATATGTGTGAAACTTGTGGATAGTGCAGGTTTTTAAGGGAAACAGTGATTCTCTGGCAAATATGGACATTGTATTTGAACACATGTGTTCAAATTCAAATACAATCGATACATGTGTATTCTGAAACCCAGTGCACCTTGACATGAACACAGAATACACACATTTATCGATAGACCATGTATATGGAATGAAAAAGTAAACCCCCCTTTTTATTTTTTCTTCTTAAAATTGCTTAATACAATGAACAAGTACTTAGTATTGATACAATTTATTATTTCCATTGAATAACCATACGGGCATGGCCCATGGCTCAGTGGTCCAGGCACCTTGGCTGGTAATCCAGTCTGGCAGTGTGCCGCAGGTTCGACTCCCAATCCCGACGGCCTTTACTGCATGTCTTCCCCCCATCTCTCTCCCCATTTCCTGTCAGCCTACTGTCTGTCCCTCCATATAATAAAAAAATATATAAAATAAAGGCGAAAACCACAAAAAACAACATTAAAAAAAAAGAAAAACCATACGATACAAAGTCAAACGATGCGATATGTTGCTGCTTAGACATCGATATACTTCGATTGTTTGACACAAATAACTGGAAGGCCCTACCACCCTCCATCAAATAACTGGAATGCCCTACCACCCTCCATCAAATAACTGGAACGCCCTACCACCCTCCATCAAATAACTGGAACGCCCTACCACCCTCCATCAAATAACTGGAATGCCCTACCACCCTCCATCAAATAACTGGAACGCCCTACCACCCTCCATCAAATAACTGGAATGCCCTACCACCCTCCATCAAATAACTGGAAGGCCCTACCACCCTCCATCAAATAACTGGAACGCCCTACCACCCTCCATCAAATAACTGGAAAGCCCTACCACCCTCCATCAAATGACTGGAATGCCCTACCACCCTCCATCAAATAACTGGAACGCCCTACCACCCTCCATCAACTAACTGGAATGCCCTACCACCCTCCATCAAATAACTGGAAAGCCCTACCACCCTCCATCAAATAACTGGAATGCCCTACCACCCTCCATCAAATGACTGGAATGCCCTACCACCCTCCATCAAATGACTGGAATGCCCTACCACCCTCCATCAAATGACTGGAATGCCCTACCACCCTCCATCAAATAACTGGAATGCCCTACCACCCTCCATCAAATGACTGGAATGCCCTACCACCCTCCATCACATGACTGGAATGCCCTACCACCCTCCATCAAATGACTGGAATGCCCTACCACCCTCCATCAAATAACTGGAATGCCCTACCACCCTCCATCAAATGACTGGAATGCCCTACCACCCTCCATCAAATGACTGGAATGCCCTACCACCCTCCATCACATGGCTGGAATGCCCTACCACCCTCCATCAAATGACTGGAACGCCCTACCACCCTCCATCAAATGACTGGAATGCCCTACCACCCTCCATCTAAAGGTGTGACACCCTAGTCCCTACATACCTACATCAAAACCTCCATAAAGAGCACCTGTCTGGAATTTGCAACTGGACCTTGGAAAAAGCTTTCCAAAAGAAATGACCCCCCCTGCCCCAGAAATGCATGCAATGCATTGCATCTCCAAATAAGAATCAACCTTTCATTATGGGGATAAATGTATGTACTGTAGCAGAAACATTTGCACATAATTTTTGCAACTTTCTTTTTGTGAAAAGCATAATAAAATGTAAAAATTAAAGCCTTGCCAGATCTTATATCGTCTCTGTTCGGGTGGAAACCTCTTATGTCCAAAACTCTTTTTCCCAAACTTTTCGAGATTCAAATTCAAAAACAGCATAAGTACCTGTAGTAGATCGACAAGCTTTTGTTATTGTTTGTGTGACGCTGTGTAGTATGACCAAGTCACAACAAAATCACAAAAAGTGGATATAAGGGGTTTCTACCCGTCCGCAGAGATATGCTAACTTAAAAGAAAATAAAGAATCTTCCAGATGGGATTTTCTTTCAAAGACTTGTCTTAATGAGACTGCTGATCTAGTAGTACATTATGTTATTGGCTTGTAGTGTAAAAGAGAGGAGAACCCTGTTGTACCACTTAAAAATTCCTTTTTATCTGATGGCGGCATATAAAACACTCTTAATACGGCCTCAAGCCCATGACTGTGTTTTTTTCTTCTGCTAAATATGCCGACAGTAGAGGTACATCGTGTATGATAAATAAACTCACTTAAGTCCGATTTATAGTTAACTGTACAGCTGTGTTGCACACAGTAAATAGCCAGTGTTGCAAGCTCACAACATAGACATATAAATGTAGACGCCTCTTCCGGCTCTGGGGAGTCTGTATCTCAATGGAAGGCAACATGGAGGCAATGGGAGCCGATGGCGATGCGTGATTGCATTGGCAAGCTTTCCCAAGATTCCTTGCGAAGCATAGCGTAAGAAAAACAGAAGAACGGAAGGGGACATTCGGTAGGCCAATCAGAAGCGCATGCCTTCAAGATTCTACTTGATCTATATATATTTTTATGGCTCACAAGGTGTCTTTTGATTGATTGATGATACATACAAATACTAACAGCAGAGTGCAGTCATACACTTGGTCTAAAAGGTTAACACAAGAAGATGAGATCGTGGATCTCTCTCTGGTGTTGTGATGCAGTGTTGTGCCTGTGGTCGATATACTCTTTTGAAGTAGTTAGACAGGTAGATGGGCACGGATCCCTTGAGCATCTTGTAGACCAGGCCCATTGCAAGTTACTGTACTCTGTCCTCTACCCTGAGCCATCCCACCCTATAGCATAATGAGCAGGTCAACATTTTTGAGCTCGTACATCGGCTATTTCTGTTGTGTGACACTGACACTGTGACTGTCGTACGATTGAACGGGAATTTAGGCATTGCACGTAGTTCAGGCACGGCAGCTGAATGACCATGTTAATTTCCCAAACATATACCGCTGTATAATCAATACTTTCTGCTTCTGTACTTCTCTTTGCTATCTGCAGCCAGCACTGCCTGCGTTTTTTGAAGCGAAGGGGGAGTGTAGCCCCATCCAGAACGAGGACACAATTAGTGTATTCAGCCGAAAACAGTGGGGTTCCCCCTTTGATGTGGGGATCAAATGAAGGGAGCTGGGTGTTTTTGTCCAAAATGACAGGCTTGCCAGGTTTACTAATGGGTAGCTAATAGAAAGAGAGGTTTATGATGCTCATTAATTACACAGTCTGTCATGTGCTGGAAGGGGGAGAATAGAGGAGATAGGAGGAGGTGGGAGGGGTAGGAGAAAAGGGAGAGTGGGGTGCAACAGAGGAAAGAGAGAAAAGAGAAGGAGGTTTGGGGTGAAAGGGGGCTGTGTGCTGTGAAAGGGGAGGGCTGGAATGGAGTTGAGGGGAAAGGGAAGGGCAGAGTTTGGGGGGAAAGGAAAAAAAAGAGAATATATGAGAAGAGAGCTACGCAAGAGCAAAACCAGAGTTGATGGAGAAAGAAAGAAAGACAGGGAGAGAGACGGGGGAGAGAGAGAGAGAGAGAGAGAGAGAGAAATGAAAGGGAGGAGATAAAATAATCCTTTCCTGAGATAAGAGCAGCCACCAAGACAGGAGCTTCAAAGAGCGGGAGACTCTCGTGGGAGCGTTGGTGCCGTAAACCTATTTTTCCACATCTTCAGAGGGAAAATTTCAGTCCCTGATCCAAACACACACGCCCGGGCTCTCAGCACCCAACCACTCGGCAGGTGTCCGAGGCCGCGGCGCCTCCCGGAGTGACTTTGCACACTTCCAAGCAACGCTCGTTCTTTGAACTGCCTGAACTCACGCCGTGCAGCGATGGTGATCTGCACATTAGGTGCAAATGTTGAATGGTTAATGAAGAGAATGGGATTTGGGAGGGGGGTGGATCACAGCCTGCCACTCCCACCACGGGGGAAGACTAGTGATCTCTCATATCAGCTCCAAAACAGCTCCTCTCCCACCAACTGCATATGGAGGCGTAGATGCAGTAGATTATTTCTATTTCTATTTGCCATTAGCAATACTCTTGCCAATTGTGACCCATCCTACATGGCAGAGAGAGAGGTGTGGGATGTTGCCCCTGCCATCATGGATGGTTCTGTCAGTGGCAGTCCGTCCAGTGACCTGTGAAAGACCGTTCTGCCTCTGGTCCCTGCAGGGCCCGGGCACCGGTTGGGGCCACTCAGCCCAGACGAAGGTTTATTTAGCTAAGCTCTGAGTCTCCCACACATTGAGGCCCGGGGACCGCCATGGAATTCATTATTCCGTGCAGCCTGTTAACGGGGCCCACTGGTCTTTTGAATAGTTTTGACGAGTCTTTGAAAAGTCGCACTCTTCCAACTCCAGGGTTCAGGTCACAGAGGACCGCGATCATATTGCACCGGGCGTTATATAATCTGCGAGGCATTCGCCGTGTACTGTGTGACGCGAGGGTTGTAAGCTCACACAGAGAAAACAATGGCAGGGTTAATACCCAAATATTTACCAGCACCTCTCCATGTAGGGAGAGGCCTGCATGTTTGGGAATAACACAGCCAAAGGTTTGGCAGGGCGGGCCCACACGGGCTCTGGTTGCATGTAAGACTTCCTCTCTATAGACCTGTAACCTTTAGCCCACAGACACACAGGGAGTCAGGAAACGTATGCGCAGTAAAATCCTCAATGTTAATGTAACCTTTTTTACTTGGTTTCTTTATTTGACAGAGACAGTTGTAGTTGTAGTTGTGGGAATTACATTCATTTCAGTGTTCGAATCATTTCGTTCCCGTTCACTACAAAGATTAGTTAAAATGATTCATCCATTGTTCATCGTACAGCGCTTACCGGCTCGGCCCTCCAATGTCCATGTTTAAGTCCAAAGTCAAAAGAACGACATCTTCAATCAGTGAAAATGTTGCATTTTGCCACTGACTGTCACTGACTGAACGAACGACTCGAGGAACGATGACGGCCGAATTCGTTCCTGTTCACCTGAAACAAAAAGATTGTTCATAAACGTGTAGGAAAGTGAGAAAATGGTCCGGTCGCCGGTCGGTAACCACTGACTCGGACAGGCATCTGTGGTCAGTGGTGGGAAGTATCTAAGTACATTTACTTAAGTATAATTTTGTACTGTACTGTAAAGTAAAACTTTGAAGTATTTGTATTTTCAATTTTTAACACTTTTACTTCTACTCCACTACATGTCTGATCCAAATATTGTTGTTTTAATCCTCCTAAAACGTATTTATTTATTTGGAGATTATTATTATTATTAGAAAACTTACATTAACCACTTCAGCCCTATATACATTTCAGACATTTGAATATAGCCAATTTTCAAAAAAATGTATACATTTGAAAACTTGAAATTCTGCATATTGAGTACTTTTACTTTAGATACTTTACATATCTTTTGATAGTTTTGTACTCTTTCTCAAGTACATGTTGAATTAAAAACTTTTACTTTTACATGTGAGTACTTTGTCCACCACCGACTGTGGTACAGTGATCGTGTAGCAGTAGTAGCTCAGACTCAGAGCCTCTACCTGATGACCAAAAAAACTAATATCTCCCCTTTAGGCTAGTGGTTAAGATGTTGGCTTTCCACGCTGGAGACCCGGGTTCAAGTCCTGGAGCGTTACCCTCAACTGCTGCTTCTTTTCAAGTGACATCAGGAGGGCGTATCGCCAGCACCCCCTGATACCACTTTGACATGTTTTAGCCAAACGATTAGAGGGGTTAAAAAGTGATGTTCATGGCAGCCTACTCATCATTCCCACCATGTTTCATGAACATCTGTCTGTCCATCCTAAACTTTGACCTACGTTGTGATCTGCACCTTTTCAACACAAACGCCCAGAGGCTTTTCTACAAAACTGTAAAACGAAATATTTTTTTGCTTTTACCATCATTGCGAATGCACTGAGCACTAACTATGAGACCCTGCAGATCATGTCTGTGTGTCTGTCTGAGTGTCTGTCCCGCTGTGACACCACCCGCCCGCCACCAGAGGGCGCAGCTGTAGCACACACACACACACACACACACACACACACACACACACACACACACACACACACACACACACACACACACACACAATGCAATTTACGAGCTGCGTTCGCTTCCCGCGTTTGCGCGTCTTACTTGTCTGTACAAGTAAAGGTCTTTCCCCCATATGGGTTCTTGTGTGCCTTTATCAGATTTCTTTCTTTCTTCTTCTTTGCTACAAACCTGTATACAACTAAAGGTTTTTCTTTTATGTAGTACCTGAGATAACATATATATATATAAAGGTGAGAGCATGGCCAATGTGTACTGTACATTCTATATAATAAATTAGTCAAGTTGCTAGGACATGGATAAGGTACAAAAAGTCGGTGCGTGTCAGCCGCATAATTCATATAGAAGACTGTATGAGGTAGAGCTAAGAGAAGTATCCTTGTCCCTGGTATAGTCCACGGGTAGGTTAAAGTAAGAGCTGAAGTCGAAGTCAACTTGTCCCTGGTGTAATCCACAGGTAGGTTCAGGAAGAGCAAAAGGTCTAAGGCCAGCCTAACAACAGAATACCTTCAACTGAGCTGTTGTAGTACAACCTGAGGATGCAGTATCCTACCCTGAACTTCTTCAGGTGTTTAAGCCAGTACAGTCGCTGCTGAGCCTTTATCCTCACGTGTGTAGTGTGTGTCTCCCATTTGAGCCCCTCTTCGATGTGTGCTCCGAGGAACTTGAACTCGCTAACCCTTTCCACTGCAGCACCATCGATGAGGATGGGCACATGATCTCTCCGCAGCCTCCTGAATTCCACGATCAGCTCCTTGCGGTCTTGCTGACATTGAGAGTGAGGTTCTTTCCACGACACCAGTGTGCCAGTTTGTTGATCTCATCTCTTTAGTCAGACTTATCGTTGTCGACGATTCGGCCTATTGCTGTTGTGTCGTCTGCGTACTTCATGATGGTGTTGGAATCATGTGTGGCTGTGCAGTCATACGTGTACAAGGAGTAGAGGAGACGGCTCAGCACGCATCCCATGGGGTGCTCCAGTTTTGAGGGTCAGGGGGTCAGATGTGATGCTGCCCATTCTCACCAATTGGTGTCGGTTTGACAGGAAGTCTTGTATCCAGTCGCACATGCTTGGGTGCAGTTCTAGGTCTCTGAGTTTTGTGTCAAGTTTTGCTGGGACAATGGTGTTGAATGCTGAGCGCAGTCCCCAAACGGCATACGAACAGCATGCGTCCATACATACATGGACAAGCAATTGTTGATCAAATGCACATATCTTCTACATAAATCCCAACCCCCCACTTTTTGTTTGTCTTGCTTGGTTTCAAGCTTTGAAAGATATTTTTGGGGGCTTTCTTTGCCTTCATTTGACCGGTAACAGTAAGTAGACAGGAAAGGAGAGAGAGCGATGAGGGGAGGACACCCAGCAAAGTTTGTCTGGATCGGGACTCGAACCCGCGACATGCTGTAAAGCTGGCTTACCAGCAAAGGTGCCTGGACCGCTGAGCCATGGCCCTGGCCAGGTTTCTAGCTTTTAACCTTTTTAACTTTTTGACTAGTTTATTTTTCCAAAAAAAAATTGTATTATAATTTTGTTCTGTACCTTGAAAATAAGAAAAATAAGTAGGTCTACCTTGAAAAGCGCTATATAAATAAGTAGGCCTACCTTGAAAAGCGCTATATAAATTGTATGTATTAGTATTATCTTCACATATCTTCTCTTCTGGGGGTCCCTGGCATAATACATTTTCAGATGGGGGTCCGCAGCTAAATACATCCATTTGGGGGTCCTCGACATGAAAAGGTTTGAGAACCACTGCCCAGGCCCTATAATAGAAATTGATAGTGATTCTTATCACAATAATCACGGGTAACAGCAGGCAAAAGTGGTCAACACACAGTGCCCCCGAGGTCCAGAGGGATGACATCACTGGCCTCTGTGAACCCTCCACCCTCCCTTCTCTCCACTTTCTCTTTTCTTCTATACCTCCACCCCACAACCCCAATCTCCACAACCCCCACCTCCAGGCACATGCAGGACTCTGGACAAAAGGCACCAACACGGCAGGCAGAGACAGGGCTGCTAGCCAGCCCCTCTCTCTCTCTCTCTCTCTCTCTCTCTCTCTCTCTCTCTCTTTCGGAACACAGCTTCATTAGAGATGAATTGTCTTATTGTGAAGGGCCAACCGCCACCCCTCACTCTCTCTCCCGGGCAGGAGGAGGGGGTGGGGTTGTTAGGGGACCTACTGGACTTGGGGGCATCGTGCATGCAGCGACCGGGCAACAGGGATCACTGCCCCTACTGTCTGAAGCACATCATCTCACGTGACGGAAATCGGATCACACTGCCCCATTCCAGATGAACCCATTTTAGGCGGGAACCCCTTTTGGTGTTAGCATTATGTTATGCTTTAGCTATTGAAAAATAGCAGATCTACAAGCTCATAGCGGTCTGCTATTTTTGAAAAATCGAAGAACGACTGACATAGAAACATAGCTTTTTCAGAAAACTGTCAGGATGTAGAAGACATTTTTAGAATCTGATCTCAGGTCAAAATTAAACAGCCCTGGGCCTGAACTGAGAGGATGTTTTTACTAAAAGCGGTTTGCTGGCCGGGCACTTTGCAGTCCCCTCTAGTGGTTCCCCTAGCATGATTACAATGGTAACGCCCCGCCTGCCTCTGATTGGCCTGGTGGTGCATGTATAGATGGATGTTTTTTGAAGGTTAGGGTTGAGTCTAACATGACCCTGAGGTACTCTTTTAAGTTTAAGCTCCTCCCCACCCAGAAAAGTGCATTCAAGAGCACTGGTCAGAACATAATATAAAACCATTGACAACACTGCATAGCTTTTGCCATGAGTAAATATAACAGAATTGGTCCTAGTATAAGTCCCCCATAAGTTTGTATTTGCATTCTCTTGACTTGGGTCATAAAAAATGAGTAGGCTCCATCCTACTCAATGCACTCAACAAGAGTCCTTATTGATTAAGGATTCAGGAATATTAAAAATAATAATTGGCCTTATGGTAGGGCTAGAGGAAAGGCCATCGGGTAAAAAACAAACAAACAAATCAGTAGAGGTCATCCTCTATAGGAAGCATTAAGGTGAACTGCAAATCCCATGACAATCCAGCCTGTAGTGTTGAACTTAAGGACATACAGTCAGTGTCCAATGGTACAATAGTAGACGACAAGTAGTAGTCAGCTGGGTTTGCTGTGCTCAGATGACTTTGAAGGAATAGGAGTCTTTGATGGAAATTAAATGGCATGAGTGAGAGGTGCCATCTTACTTTGGCTATTTGTGGAACAAAAACTGACCTTGGGTTATTATTATGTGAACAAGAGGACATGTTTTTACACAATGTCTCTGAGTCCCAGCCAAAACCATCCACACTGCACATGTGCGTGTGAAGCAAGTCAAGTCCTTTCGCATTGTGTGAAGCGAGGCAGAGGGAGGGACAGAGCCACGGAGGTGGACATCTGTGGAACATGTTGGGAAAGTGACTGTTTGATCAGAGCTCCCAGAGGAAGCAGAGGTTTCCTCGTGGAGCGGACATGAGTCCAAGTCATGCACTTGTCAACCGCATAAACTTTAACACCTGCACGCTGCTCACACATGTCGCCTTAATACACCCAGGCAATACTCAGGAAATACACAGCATGAGTTGACCCACATAGCCACAGAGGGGACAATATTGAAGACAGTAGTGTGCTTTGTCTTTGGAGCCTTTCTGTTAGACAATATTATGATTATTGTCTCCACCAGGCCGAAGGCATGGAGATGGTGTGTGTTGCACCCTGTCTGTCCGCGTGCGTGCGTGTGTGCGTGCGTGCGCTTAACATTTTAAAAGTTTGCAGGAGTGGCCTGTTTCGAACAAAATGCCGCAAATCATGGGTCCCTCCCCAACATCATGTGGGGGTCCCGACTCACAGGTTGAGAACCACTCTAGCATTGGCTTGTACGGAGTTCCCCTCACTGATGCCATCATTTCAAGTACATCTAAGAGCATTCTGTTGTTACAGTGTGGATAAATTACAGTGTTGAAGCTGGCCCATCGACTGTGTGTTTGCTTCCAGAAACAGAGCCATAAAAGGACTCAATCGGCTTTAATATTTGTCCATTGTAACATACAAACGTTTAAACATTTAGGTGGAAGCTAGCCAGTAAAGAATTAGCGTTGCTTTTATAGTTTAACTCGCTTTCTCACTCAGCAACCGCAGGCAGCAATTGTGTGGGGATGGATGGCTGTAAGCCAGCTGAGAAATGTTTTATTGTTGTGGAATTCTTATTTTTTAGTATTTGGCTTTACAACGCTGCTTGAGGCATGCCTTCTTCTGCTGACAGCACTTGTTGTTTTTGCCTGACTTAACTACGCTTAATAAGGTTTCTTTGAGTAAGCGTAAACAAAGAACCAGGTCAAATCTTGCTGTATAAAAGCACTTTGGAAAGCAGGGAGGCCAGTGTTGTACCGTTTTTCTGTGTGGTTAAACATGGTATTCTTTTAATATATCTGTGCGTGGTGAATGTATGAATGTATATCTTTAATGAACAGTAACTATACCGTAACCTGACTACTTGCCAGTGTTTAATACTGTATACTTTGAACTTTGTGAAGAAATGCATAGGTGTGGTTATGCATGTTTACTAACTACAAGAGAGACACAAACATAATTCATTAAAATAATTACCAGTAAGAGTTTAAATATATAATAAAAAATGAAAATACAAATGAATTCTTCATTAACCTCTGATGTTGTCTACCTTAGTTGGATGTCATATCCAAAATCCCTAAAATCATCCTCTCTACCCACTACTCTAAGGCCACCACACCCCCTACTGACAACTGTAAAAGTTATTGGTCATTTTAGCGCTATAGATCTGGGGAGGTGGCATGGTGGGGAAGGTATTTCAACAGATCTGCAGGTTACAACTTGGGGAGGGAAGTCCAAAGTCTTTGGAGGAGCTTAGCATCATCCTGACTTAACCTTCCGAGTTGGAACAATCTAACATTTTGCACAAGCCATTAGGGATGGATGATCCTTTTGATATAATGATTATACTGCATATCTGGATAATTGCAAATGTTGGTTTGGAATATCACTCTCTTCTATTGCGAGTTTGTGACAGTGACTTTCTCTTCTATGCAAATTCAAAGAGTTTTATCCTCACTGTAGAATTAGAAGACTATTCTGTGTGTTAAAGCATTTTTCCTGCAGGATGGAAAACATTTTCTCAACAAACAATACACAATCATTGTGGAAAGCATATTTTTTACATTTATTTTGTACTAACACAATTATTTATTTGGCCTAAAAGAAAATCCCTAAATGAAAAATATTATTATTAATTTCCTGTGTGTTTATTCTTATTTTCATCAATCAATATTTCTATTTTCAGTATTTTGTCTGGTAATCATTAGTGCAGCCAATGATCCATTATTGTTCTAACCTTATACAAGCCAGCTTTAAGCTTCCATCAGTGGGACACATGCGCAAACTGTAAACAACGTCAGTTTCAACATCATTGCCAACAAAGAAAACATCTTCTCACAACCTCTGAATGGTTTACCACAAAACGGATTCATTCTGAAACTGACTGCAGGGAGAAACAGAAATGCAGATTCTGAACGGGAAGAAAGTTAATTGGAAAAGACGCTTCCCACGCTACTTGTATGTAAGCAAGTATAGCCTTGGGAACCGACGGTTTCCGAGCCATGTGGCCCACAGGGCAGTGAGCCTATCTCTGTTTCTGTAGCATGAGGAGGCTTGATGTACATCCCCCAGCCATGATGCACTACTAGTACACCCTCTGGACATGACGCTAGTATGTCGCAGGGACTTGGCCCCAATCCAACTCTTGATGCTGAGTGCCAAACAGGGAGACATAGGGTCACAATTATTATGTCTTTGGCATGACCCATGGCCTGGGGATCGAACACTGATCCCAATCTCAGGGCGGAGTACACTCTAACCACAATTAATACCACTGAGCTGCTTGGCTACTTGGAAGTTGGCACTGCTGTTATTTAATCGTGAAGCCAATTGCGTGCAGTGTGTGTGTGTGTGTGTGTGTGTGTGTGTGTGTGTGTGTGTGTGTGTGTGTGTGTGTGTGTGTGTGTGTGTGTGTGTGTGTGTGTGTGTGTGTGTGTGTGTGTGTGTGTGTGTGTGTGTGTGTGCGTGCGTGCGTGCGTGCGTGCGTGCGTGCGTGCGTGCGTGCGTGTGTGTGTGTGTGTGTGCGGAAGTTGGCACTGATGTTAATCGTGAAGCTGTGTGTGTGTGTGTGTGTGTGTGTGTGTGTGTGTGTGTGTGTGACTGTGTGTGTGTTTGACTGTGTGTGTGTTTTAACAAACACGCTTTTTTTCCATGTCTGAAAGTGGATTTAGATCTACTTCTAACTGAACACATGCTGTCATATTTTGCACATCACTTCTTCACAATGAGGGGTAGCAAATGTAACGAGTAACATAACTTATTACTTTTGACACCAAGTGTTCATTTTAAAAGAGTAATGGGTAAAGAGTAACTTGTTACTGTTGTGTAGCAGCCTGCCCAATACTGTTCCTGCTAAAGTGTGGAATGACAAAAAACACTGCAGTGGCTCTCAAACTTTTTCATGTCAAGGACCCCCAAAATGATATGAATTTGGCTGCGGACCCCATCATCTCCAAAATCTTTTGTGCCAGGCAGGGACATCCAGAAGCAAAGATTTGATGTTCACTTTACAAGCTTGTATCTGCTATTTTTGAATAGCAAATGTATAAAATATGCTTAAAGTGGTTTCAAATGATTGTGACGCTATATTAACAATTTTTTTTGGGTACCCCTGGTGGTCCCCGGACCCGACTTTGTAGAAATATCAGGACATACAAATGACAGCAAAAAACAACAGTAGGAAAAAAAGAAAAAAAAGATACAAACATAAATAATGAAAAATAGTACATGCAACAAATATTAATATCAAAGAGCAGTTACCAAGTGCATAATTGTTATGATTTTCTTTTTACATTGATCACAGTTTATACAGTTTATAGGCATTTTAGCTCCCGGCAGGGTCACGTAAAAAATCATAACCATACTGTTATAGTGCCATCATGAGACCAATTTTTGCTATTTATATTACTCGTACATATTTTATCCATACATCAGTATAAAGTATCTCTACACAGATCTGTTTGATTCTCCTACACATTTTGTCCAAACAACGCCCAATGCTATATCCTGGTGGAGACCTGTGCTCCACTTTTTATCATCAAGGATAATTTCCATGTTTCCATGTTCCATGGTCATTATAACCTGAATTTTCTTCAGGGATTAACAAAGTATATCATCATCTCACCTCATAACAATAAACTAAACCCTGCAACACACCTTGCTATACATTTATCGGCCTCCATACCATACCTCAACTGCTATAATTGTGTAACTCTATGTAACTGGCAGTCACCTGTAGGCCTATAACAGGCTCTATGTAGGCTACAGCAGCCCTATTGGAAACAAAGTGGGCCTCTTCCTTACTTTTCTTCACAGGTCTTATTATAGGCTACAACTTAAGGCTCTGTTTCATTTAGTGAAGCACAGTGGTTCTCAAACGTTTTAATTTCATGGACCCCCATAACTCTGAGCGTGTACAAATAGAACACAATGGAAATACTGGTCCATTTGCCCCCCCCCCCCCCCCCCCCATCCAAAGCCAAGAAGAGCAATTTGGTATTGTAGGTGGGTGGATGAGAATCACGTGGTGCTGCCAAAGGGGACATTGGTGGGCGATTTTCCCACGTTCACATACTATTCACAGACAGAAGAAGTGAGTGTAATGACAACATGTCCGCAATGCTGCCTCCCCTTCAGTTTAGTGCCTCACATGGAGGGAGGGAGGCATTGAAGCGATGGAATCCAGGTCAACGTTCCTGGTCTGGCTGCCGTCCATGTAGGGAACGGCCAGGGCACTTAGTTTGCACGTACTGTAACGGGTTCTCCATCCTCGCTTCTTCGCAGGCATGTGCTTGTGTGTGTGTGTGTGTGTGTGTGTGTGTGGGGGGGGGGGGGGGGGGTATTTTGCCAGGCTTTGTTGGCCCGAGTGACGTCATGTGGCGGCCAATCTATGGACTTTGTATGTGTGCCTTAGTGTGGCCTGCTGTTTAAAACAATCAATGCACTATCCAGCCTAGCAGAAGCAACAGTATACCTCTATAATTTACTGTAAATCTGGTGTGTTTGGAGGAACATGAGTTGGGGAATTAAATAATTTTAAAACAGCCTTTAAGCTAGATTACTGTGTCATTAATAGTTCACTTTATAATTTACAGTTTTCTGTTATTAATATTGATATTTCATTCTGTAGAGAAAATATGCCACGTAAGGAGAGAATTGTAAAAGACTAGCTGTGGAACGCCCTACCAACAGTCATTAAGACATGTGAATCCCTTGACTCCTTCAAAACCGCTCTCAAAGGGCACCTACGGATGGCTGCAATTCGAAACTGGCCTCTGTAAAATCTGAATCCCCCCCACCCCCCCCCCCCATTTTCCCTCACTGTATATTGTATCTTTTCCCTTTTTTGCTTCCCATATGATGAATTCCTGTTCTGTTCTTTAGCTACATAGAAATGTCTATTTGTATGTCTCTAATTGTTTGTATGTCTTTAAATGTTTTGATGAATTGAACAATGTGGACCCTGTTGTAAACAAGTGTAATGCTTAATTGGGTCGTCCACTCACAGTTGACAGTCTTTGTATTGAGTTTGTGCTTAAAATGTACTGTAAATTCTACAAACTGTTAATAAATATTTCAATCAATCAATCAATAGCCCTTACCCGTTGTGAGACGGGCGCAGTACCCCCTTGTGGCCGCGGGGGGTACTGCGCCCTGGGTCGCTTTTTTAAATTCACTAATAAATTCACTATTCATTTATAATTATATACGAGTTATTAACGAGTTTAAAGAATTTTATAAACTACTTTACACCTCTGAAAATACAGCTGACTCTTCACATTTGGATAACTTCTTTGACCCACTTAATATGCCTACGGTCCGACCCAACCTTGTCACAGAATTGGAAAAGGGCATTACCATTGAAGAACTCTGTACAACTGTTAACTCTATGCAATCGGGCAAGTGTCCAGGACCAGACGGCTATCCGGCAGAGTTCTATAAGGTGTTTATAGGCAAACTAGCTCCTCTCCTAATTGACATGTATAATGAATCATTTAATGTACTTAAATTACCCCAGACCCTCACTCAAGCATCAATATCTCTCATTCTTAAAAAGGCAAGGATCCCTTGTCCTGTGCCTCCTATCGCCCTATTAGCCTGTTGAATATGGACTTTAAAATGTTATCGAAACTCCTAGCTTTACGTTTGGAATGAGTTCTCCCATCAATTGTCTCCCCTGATCAGACAGGTTTTATTAAGAATAGACACTCCAATTTAAGACGTCTATTTAATATATATTTATATGTATATATAATATTTATAATCCTTCCATATCTACGACCTCGGAAGCAGTGGTATCGCTCGACGCCGAAAAGGCTTTCGACCGTGTCGAATGGGGATACTTATTTTATACACTAGGCAAATTTGGGTTCGGTAATAATTTTATTAAGTGGGTGAAACTACTTTATACTCCTCTCCCCAAGCCTCAGTCAGGACTAACAACACTCAGTCAGAATACTTCCCTATTCATAGGTCCACCAGACAAGGCTGCCCCTTGAGGCCCCTACTGTTTGCCCTTGGTATTGAACCTCTCGCCATTGCACTACGCTCAAACCCTAACATCACAGGTATAAACAGGTACGGCACAGAACAAAGGGCCTCGCTTTACGCTGATGACCTCCTTTTATACCTCTCCAACTTGTCCATATCTGTTCCAGCTGCACTGAGCACACTAAACTCATTTAGTTTTATTTCAGGATACAAATTTAACCTTGGCAAAAGTGAACTTTTCCCTCTGGAACAGCCCAAAGCTATCCCTTACATAATCTCCCATTTAAAATATCTGCTTATAGCTTTACATATTTAGGAATTCAAGTTACAAGTGACTTCAACAATCTGTTCAGGGCCAATTTTGAGCCATGCCTACTTCGGATGCGACAGGACTTTGAGCGATGGTCACTGCTTCCACTAAACTTGGCCGCAAGGATTAACTCTGTCAAAATGAACACTCTACCTAAGTTCTCCTACTTATTTCAGTGCATTCCAATTTTTCTCCCACAGACGTTCTTCAAAAAAATTGATAGCTTAATATTGGACTTTATTTGGAATAAGAAAAAACCTAGTCTCCGTAAGGATTTTCTACAAAAATCAAAACCATTGGGAGGAATGGCCTTGCCAAATTTTAGATTATACTATTTGGCTGCTAATCTCAGCATGCTACAACTCTGGCTTGACCCAGGTGCACTTAGCCCTCCACCAGAGTGGTTAGAGATGGAGACATTTTCCTCAAGACCTGTATCTCTGGCTGCTCTGCGGTACACTGCCCTCCCAACTGCAACTCCTCCTTGTACACAAATAATATAGTTGTTAAAACGTCCTTACAAATTTGGAATCAGTTTAAACGACACTTTGACCTACAGTCCTTCTCCACCTTGGCCCCACTCATAGATAACCATGTCTTTCCTCCTTCCATATCAGATGGAGCATTTGCCGTATGGGCCAATCTGGGAATCAAACGGTTCAAAGATTTATACATTAATAATGTTTTTGGCTCGTTCCAAGAGTTTTCAAATTTGTTCGATCTCCCCAGACAAAATTTATTTTGCTATCTACAAATCCGGAGTTTTGTGCGTAACAGGTTTCCCCAATTCCCTGACAAACCCGAAAAAAGCCCCATAGATAACTTTCTAGCTCAGGTACCGGTGAGAAAACGTATAATTTCATATTTTTATAACCTAATGCAGTCCCTATCCTCTGTATCTACGAATAGTGTGAAAGAGCGCTGGGTGGAGGATTTGGAGATGGAAATCTCAGACGATCTTTGGCAGGATATCCTCAGTCGTGTTCACACTTCATCAGCTTGTGTCAGACATGGCCTACTCCAGTGTAAAGTCGTTCACCGAACCCACTGGACGAAAGCTAAGCTGTTATATAAAAATATACGATAACATTGATCCTAACTGTGAAAAATGCCATCAGACACCGGCAACTCACGCACACATGTTTTGGACATGCTCGTCTCTGAGCACATATTGGACTGAAATCTTTGAGACACTTACAGTATTAACTGGGACACTTATAGTGCCTAACGCTATTACAGCGTTGTTTGGCATCTCTCAACTCCCTCTGTCTAGAGCCCATGCAGATCTTATAGCCTTTGTAACACTACTGGCAAGACGCCTAATTCTTATGAGATGGAAATCACCCACCCCGCCCTCCCATACACAATGGCTGAGAGATATTTTTAATAATCTGCAGCTAGAAAGGATTAGATACATTATGAGGGGCTCTGTTGCAAAATTCCACACAGTATGGGACCCTTTCCTTGCCTTTGCAGAGAGAGTCACTTTCCCGGTCATCCCTGAATGACTCCCCCTCCTACCGGCTGGTGCGATGGGCCCAAGTGCTTAAAATATAAACTACATTAATCGGACGTCAAGTGGTGAGGTTACGGTGTGACCAAAATGGCATGATGTGTGTGTGTGTGTATGTGTGTGTGTGAATCGGCTTTCCGAGGTCTCCTCCTTTTCCCCGCTCCCACCGTGAGGTGCTACGTTATGTTATGTCATGTCACGTCATGTCATGTCACGTCACGTCATGTCATGTCATGTCATGTCATGTCATGTCATGTCATGTCATGCTACGTCATGTTATGTTATGTTATGTCATGTTATGTTGAAGAAAAACCCCAATAAATATAAATATAAAAAAAAAATATATATATATATATATAATTAGTTAAATTGGAAAAAGGGCTTTGTTAAGACCTCCATATTATTATGGTCAATGCCTGTGTGAAAAGTGGGAGTGATTGGTGCAGGCATTGAGGAGCTACGGCAGTCACAGTGACAGACAGACACACATTCAGACACACACACAGACATTGACTGAATTATAGTATGATGATGATGATGATGATGATCAACAAAAAGAGCTTTGTGAGGCTGCTAAAGGCAGTGGAACATCTTGCTCCAACGTGGCTTCACGTGTGGTTATAGCCAGGGTTGGGGACGAGCAGCATAGTGAAGGAATTGATGGATTAAAGTTGTCTGGCACCACGACTGATTACAGGCATTCGGATTCCATAGAAGCTATGCATGTCTTCTATGAAAGCATGTTTGCACACTGAAAATAGCAGATCTATGAGCTCAAAAAACGAGAGTATATTTGAAGTGATCAAACTAATAGAATACATACATGTATCCAGCTCACTTGCAGTCGTCAGTTTGTCAATTAACCAACAAAGTCGGCCTGTTATTTGATCTCTTTGAATGTGTCAATAAGGCGCCACACAGAGATGCTTTGTGTGCTTATATATCTGCTATTGTCGTTAGGAAGTGTCACTCCCTCCAAGAACGAGTCAGTCGTTTCTGTTTACTGATGATTTTATTGAGCCCTCACTCTCAATAGACCAACGTCAAAACTGATGAACACACAATGAATAAACAACGATCAGTACATGAACAAACTTAAAGATGGAGTGCCGTGATTTCTTTCCACACTTAAACATGATCATCAGGTTTCCTTGATTAATCCTGAGGACCCGACGTGAACATTTACTTGCTTCCAATCTAACGAAAAACAGTCTGCTCTGCTGTGAACTGGTAATGTGTGAAATGACTGTTCACACGTGTGTATGTGGCAGGCAGCTCCGCCCACAGAGGTTGTCGTATTTAAAAAATAGGGGGAGGTGTGTGTGTGCGTGCAATTTTTTTACTTCACACTATCCGTGTTTACTTCATTGGCCCGTTTGACCGTCAAGGGTTCAGCCTCCAGGAAGAAACCCTAAATACAAAGTTATTACACCATTGGACATAAAAACGACTCCAGGGTGTCTAATGAAGTACTGTCACCCCATAGACACATGAAAAGCTGGAAAAATACAAAATTTGTGGCACTCCATCTTTAAGCACATAAACATAACGAACATGACAATATAATGCATACATGATGAACACATGGATTTACCTCACTGGCTGCATAAGGGGAATGAAGGGAATGGAATGACAGGAAACCCATATGAACAACAACAAACGTCAAACTGTAACAAAAACAAATCGCATCAATTAAACTCATATACGAATCAAACATACACCTTAAATGTTGACAAAGAACGTAAAACATTGGTTCAGAAACAACAAACAAACCTTGGTTAATGACACGCTTCTCTCAAACAATTCATGTCCTTCCGTCTACACGGAGGCTTGACAAACAATGTTGTGAGCCATCGCTGGTTCAACACCAAATAAGGACATGGCACCGGACGTGACGACGTGACGTAATTCCAAATTACCTTTCCCAATATAATGTGAAATAAAACAAAATAATGACAGAAATATATTTCTGGCAGCCAAAGTAAGTATGGGGCGCTAATATATTAAAGTCTAACTCATGTTGATTAGGTGATGTAATGGAGAAAACAAACGGTGCAAACACAAACATTAAACGCCATTAACAATAAAGAGACAATATGACGTAAATGACACATTATGACGTAAAATCTCCCTTCATTGTCAATGCGTTTACAAAACAAAAATTGAACAAAAGACAAACATTAAACCTGTGTATAGGAGGGGCTAGGGCTCCTCAAAATCACATATGACACCTCTCTGTTTGACTTCATAGCACTCCATCATGCTAGTTTCTCACATCTGACTTTGATGGCTGATAGACACTTTAAATTGAAGGGCCTCTGCTCTGACCATAAAATGTTGCTGTAGCTTAATCCAAAGATTAAGCCTGTTCTCTGAATAAATCTCTATAAAGTGTGGAATGCTTTTAACAATGTCAAAACGGGGTGGCCTGGGATCACGTCAGTCAAACTGCTGACCTTACGGCTGACCTGAAAACAGTAACAAAGAAAAACAACTATGACAAACATTATTTTATGTTGCTCTCTGTGGGTTTTATGGGAGTTATGTACCCATATGTACATACCACAGGGCACAGGATGACCAGAGCAAACAACTACAGAATCTGAGGTCAAATGTAAGTTTCTCATCAGTGTTGCCATGTCTGCTTATTATAAGCTACTTTGGGCTTGTTGTAGTAGCTTCTAAGCTTGTAAATATTGGTAGTTGTGAGTTGCGTTTTTTGGGCTTGTTTCTAAGGTGTAGTTCTTATTTGGGCTTGCTGTCTAATGTTGTTTAAACCAGTGGTTCAAATAGCCGATATATGTTACAGTACGATTGGAAATCCAGTCAAGACAGAGCGGTGCATATCTTTGGTCCGACATATAATAACAGTCCGACGTATAGGCTAATCTGTGCTCATGTTCACTTCTCCATTGGACAGACTCACATCAGATATACATATACATCAATCCAAGTTTGGGAGCCATGGTTTCTCCCACCGTACTACAAAGACGCTGGCGATGGATTGGCCACACCATTCGCAAGCCTGCATCTAGTATCACAAGATACGCCTTGTTCTGGAACCCACAAGGGAGACGGGAAAGGGGCAGACCAAGAAACACCTGGCGGCGTGACCTAGATGCAGATTTGAAGAGATCTGGCCATACATGGGGACAGCTGGAGAAAATGGCCCAGGACTGGGATGCCTGAGAGCTCTTGTTCGTGGCCTATGCCCAAGGTTTGGCGATAGGCATTAGTAAGTTAGAACATAGTCTAAGGTTTCCACCTGACATGCGATGATGTGGGGTTTAAACAATCCTACGTCTCCATGAAGTGTCATTGCATTCTCTTCATTCTAAATTCATCACATTTCGGCACCCCAACCTTGGTAACCTCTGTGCTGTTGCACTATATTGTGACCTTGCCTCACGCCAAAACCCATCACTGCTGCTTCTGGTGGTGGTGGTGGTGGTCCTTACCGTCCTCAGTTTGTTTTCCTGGGGTCTCGGGTTGTTCCACGTCTGTTTCATAACAGCTTGAAGTCTTTTCCCGTGGCCGGGGGAAGGAGTCTGCATTTGCGTGGCTGTAATTGGGAGCAGATATGGACAAGGCCCCCATGCACGTGCCTCCACGGTGATGTCATGTCAGCAGTGGTGGAAAAAGTATTCCAATGTTTTACTTTATTAAATGTATCAATACTGCAATTTAGAAATACTCTGTTACAAGTAAAGTTCAGAAATTCTAAATGTAATTGAGTAAAAATACAAAAGTATTGGCATACAAATGTGCTTAAAGTACCAAAAGTAAAAGTACTCATAATGCAGAATATCTCATTTCAAGTATTCAAATGTATACAAAAATATTTTGAAAATTGCAGATCACAAGTGCTCACAATGTGCTTTTTTCAACTGGCCGAAATGAAGTTATTACACAAACAAAACTGTATGTTTGTAATAATAATCTAAATCTACAAAGTAACTAGTAACTAAAGTTTTCAAATAGTGGAGTAAAAGTACAATATTTGGATCTAAGATGTAGTAAAAGTACTGACAATTGGAAATACTCCAATACAATTGGAAATACAGTAAATTAAAAGTACCTCAGTACTTAAGTAAATGTATTTAGTTACTTTCCACCATTGCCCTTAGTGCTGGCTCCAGGGAAAAGGACAGACAGAGGGGGGTGAGCTTGCAGGAGGGAGAAGGTCGAGTCTCAAGTGTGTGTCAGAGAGGCGACTCACACTCGTACAGGTCTCTTGCAGGTTGTTGTAGGTTGGCTACTTTCGTTGTATAAACCAGTTTTTCTGTTAATGTTATATTATACAAAGGTTAGTTCTCACCAGTAATTTAATTGAGGCACAATTAACTCTTCCTAAGGTGCTATTCTCTGACAATTTGGCCAATATTTGACCAGTTTTTATATATCCTATAGTTTGTTGATTACTGTTGATGCTAAATGGTCCTTTCTTCCATTCTTTATGTTTTTGAGGCATTAAAAGGACTTTAAGGTCATTAAATTGTGATTGTCACTTCACTGTCACCGAAAAGGTTGAGAACCACTGATCTAGAGGTTTGAAAGCCAAAGGAATGAAGAAAATGCCAGCACTCATTGTAGGACTCATTTCAACTTGTATATTCGAGCCTTGCACCGTAAGGGCTTTATTCTAACCTGGAGTGTTGCGGGTTGTCTGCTTCGGCAGTACTTTCTTGAAAGCCAAAGGAGACAATTATTTACTGCGTAACGTTCCCTCAACCACTATCTAATGAAATGGAGATCAGTGAATCCCCTTTATGATTTTATAGCAACGTCCTATGATCTAAAATGTAAATTCCCCCTCGTTAAGCGCTTTGCTCCCATCCTAGCTGGTTCACACACATACAGAGAATGTGCCCACCCAGCGCTGCCCTGACCCATTTCACTGCATGCAGGACATTTGCATGAAAGGAACTGGAACTCTATGCCAAAATAAACATCAATTACGGCTGTCAAACAGCACCAAAAACAGCTGCAAGCTTTGAACAGCTCGAGCAGCAGGCTTCAAAAGCGGGGCGTCTTTAAAGTGACTGCCTCACATGCACCAAAGGCCAGGCTGGAATTAGCTCAGACTATGATAAAAAAAATAAAAAAATCACCTCTGCTAATGAACTCACAGCATACATTTTAAGTAACTTGAAAATCCCCCATTAGCATAACACATTTTTATTTCTATAGTTCACCACCCCCCTTTCCATATAGAAGCACCCTTAAAGGACCACTTCACCACTTTTCAACCTATCTTCATATAATAGGTCCTCACTAATAATCATGATAAAATGGCACAATTTTTTTCCCTACTCAGTCTGTGTCTCATAGGAGGGCTGTGGGCAGCTTAGAAAACGTCCTCCAGTGACATCATCATTAGGCAGATTATTTTTTAAACAAGATTATTTTTTACAGAAAATGTTTAGATTTTCATTATCGTGAGAACGATGGTTTCCATTTTCGCATTGCAACTTTTCAGGACTAGAAAGCCTGCAGTTTCTATTAGCTTGTATTCCCCATCGATGATGTCACTGGAGGACGGTTTCTGAACTGCCCACAGCCCTCCTATGAGACACAGACTCATGATTATTAGTGAAGATGGGTTGAAAAGTGGTGAAGTGGTCCTTTAAGGCAAGTTGCTTGGGTAGCAATGTGCCAATGACATTAACATTACAAATATATTTTGCAGAAGCACTCTTATCAAAAGCCACGTTCAATGGGCACACGAGGCGAGATCAAATACATAAATTAAATAAATAAAACATACTGTTTGTAACATGACATTTATTCTACTCGACTATAGTTCAAATCTCTTGTTCATTTTCATTTGCTCACACTCATTTGTTCACGCATTTTAAAATTATTTTACGTTGTTTGACTTGTTGTATTGTCATGTCGTGGCCATCTTGTTTATTTATTGTACTGTCACTCACATGTTTAAGATGACCACAATGGAAATAAGTCTTAGTCGTGTTTCATCCTCTGAGGGTTTTACTATAATGTTATTGTTTTTCAAATTAACTAAACTGTCAATACCTTTGGAATCATGTCCTCCGTAGCTTTTAATATTACAGAGGTTTATTAGCATCCCTTCCTAATGTAAACAGTCTAAATTGCAGTGTGATTGCTCCAACAGTAGTACAGCCAAATCCCTGTCAGCCTCTGAGAAGTTTACATCCTTCACACCACTGGCAGGGTTTATGCAAGCGCATTCATATTCCAAAAAAGATCCAAGATAAACACTGGGATTCATGGCCACATTTCACTTGAAAAGCAGGCCCTCGTGGTCTCTTCTCTCTAAAACATTCAAAGTCAAACAAATGTTCACATCACTTGACACAAGGGGTCGTGCCAAGCAAATGACCAAATTACTGTACTGTAGGTACAGTAGAATGTACAAAGAAAGGAGATTGGGAGAAGGGAAAAAAAACTCTGCTTGCTTTGATCTGACATCTTCAGGAGGAATCATCTCTTGCAAAATGTTAATGTTACCTTTCATATTACAGATTAGCCTCCCCTCCTCAAATTGTGTGTTCTCTCTCAGATGGTCAGCGTTAATGCTGACCCACTTAGGGCGCTTTCATCCGAAGCCAACCGTCGGGGCAGTGTGGAGCTGGCTTTACTGGTAGTGGTAGTGTAGGCCTATGAACCATTTGAACTTGTAAGATGTGTGTCATTTGACTGATTCCCTCCAGAAAGGGAACAAAGTGTGTCCCTTAATCAGTTCAATAAGGATCTTTCAGTTGCCAAATTTCGAGGTTAGCAACCCTTACTCACACATGGCTGCGTGACAGCTAACAGCATTGTCACACACTGACTGAAAGAGGTAAAATATTTGATTGAAAGTGAAGATAACGAGACACAAACAGAAAAGAGAGCTGAGAGGTGTCTGTCTGTCTGTCTGTCTGGAGAGCTGCTTGCTGTCAGCACACCTCACACCTCACTTAAATTATTTTAACCATTAAGCACCTGGTTTCAACTCCGTTCAGGAATGTGTATGTGTTAGCAAATTTCAGTCTATGCTTACTTAACTCAGAACAAAGGCTGGGTTTCCCAAACGCATATGGTGTAAGACTTGTAGTGCCGCGCATGCACACATGCCCTCATAGGCCGCACACAGAAGCCTGTGAACATAGACATTTCGTTCATAGATGTGCCACGCAATGGTAGGCCTGGTATGGCCTCAGGTTTACCATTCTGAAATTTAATTTAATAATATTTGGACTGCTGGACAGCTGACAGTATAGGCTCTCTTTACTCTTAAAATATAAATATAATATATATATTTATTATATTTCTGTATATTATTTATTTTTAAGAGGCCTCAAGCCTCAGGCCTGAGACCTACCATTGTCCAGATTTATAGCTGGCTACGATTTCTTTGCTAATTGCTAACATATCGTGCCAGTTAACCCCTCAGGAAGGAGATCAGCCGCACAAGGATTCACAGTATTTACTCAAACCTCCAGCCTTTTCGCCCGTCTAAAATAACATAACTCTGTGTCTTTTATGGTTTTATTGTCATTTAACAAAAACACATGAACTAAGCTCTTCTAGGTTAGGTTAGTAAGGGTATGGTTTAGTGGTGATTGGTTAGGTAAAAAACCTGCATCAATGGAGACAGAATATACAAATACATTCGTCAATTTACAGACAGGTTTACAACACATGGATAACACATTATAGTCAAGGCAGGATTTCAGAGAATGTGCTTATTTAAAGTGCTGAAGGCAAATCGTGTTAATGTATGGCATACATGTTTTCTAGGGGTATTAAGGTCTGCTGAATCCAAATCTGCTGTATGCCAAACTCAAAATGGACCATTAAAGATGGCGGCCACCATTATGCTGAAACATAATAAAACGCCTATATTTTTGACTAATCAAGGTAGAAATATAGACTGAAGTGTCATTTTTTTATGTTTTCATATATGGGGAATACAATTCAATATTCTGATTTGAAATCAAGTGTGAGGAAATTGCTTAAAATTCATACATTGTGAAACTTTATTGGCGAATATTTTTCCAACCAACTTTATGCAATAATTGATGTTCCCAATAAGTATATGTACATAACGTGTACAAGGTAACCAACTACATAATACTTGTGAAGAAACTGCTTAAAAATAATATTGCATGCCTGTGGTATAAACTGATGGCCTAACTACAATATCTAACAATATCAGCCACAAACGGCTTGCTGCTTCTCTATGAATGGTCCAGGCCCTTAAGGAGATAACATCAGTCTAATCACCAAAGTTTCCCCATATGTAGCCATGGTTGGACTAAGACAAAAATTTGGGCCGGACATTTTCGCGGAATTTGGCCCAGACTGGCCCACCACAACCAGCGCGCAGATACTCTACTGACTTTTCAGGGGTCGAGGCCCATACAAATACTTGAAATACAAGCCCTTAACACCTCCACATTTAACAGTATACAACATAAATGATACACAACCAACAGACAACTAATTTAACATTTGGCCCAGACCGGCCCACCAGAGGGTCAGCCCACCGGGCACATGCCTGGTATGTCCTGTAGCCAATCCAGGCCTGGATGTAGCCCAGGGCATGCTCCAATGATTTAGGCCCAATCCCAATTGCCTCCCTCAAGCCCTGAGCCCTGGACCCTCATTGACTTTAATGACGTCAGCTGTAAGTGCTTGAGGGTGAGAGGCTGCAAGGGCTCCAAATTGTTGTGAAAGAAATGGGACAGCACTTTGAAGATGAGTCCGCCATTCATGACACTTTGCATCACTTTATACAAACTGTCCTCATTCACAGCCAGTGCCTACCTACATGCTTGGCCTATTTATACATGTCTATCATGTCTATTTTAGTATTTAAGATGATCGTTTTATTATTAGTTTAATAAATACACTTTCCTGTGTGATATGAGTTGTAATATTCATATATAATAATATGCATTATACATTTCATTTCCATATTCTTTTACTTTGCTCATTAGTCATTTCTCATCATATTTCCCTTAATATTATTATTGTTATTAAATATACAGCCTATATCCTTCCATTCCGTCTCCTTTTGAGAACAGTGAGAAAGCACTATTGTGTTTGTTGACATTCTAATCGCGATACATAACTAATTTGCATACCTAAATGAGGATCCCCCTCATTCCACTGGTAACGCTATGAACTGTGGGTAATTTATTTGCCAAAGTCAGCCTAAAGTCAGCATCGACGCTGACTTTGGCAAAGGGCACATAAAGGGGCGGGGCTGAGCCCTCACTGACTTACCGATTTCAAATGGGACATCCCTCAAGCCCTCGCAGACTTCACATGAACGCGCAGCTAAGTCAGTGAGGGCTCATTGAGTCAGCAAGGGAGTGGATTGGGATTGGGCCTTAGTTAGGGCACCCAAGTCAGCGACCTTTGGGGTCACCACAGCAGTCAAATCCAATATGGCCACCACATATAAACGGTGTGGGCTGTAATGTTTAAACCAGATGATCAACATATGCAAACTTGTGTTTCACATTTTTAGACAATTAGATACATGTTGAAATACTTTTCTTTATGATTGGGTGGACGCCTAATTCGTATATTTCTGAGATGTCAGTTATAGGAAGATTTGTTATACCTAAATCTTCCTATAACACTCTTGGTAAACTTGGTGTATTATGATGATTCAATCTATCTAGACTAGAGCACTTTAATTTGCTTATTATTACCAATACAGTCACTATTCACCAAAATCTATTGTACATTTTCGCCCAGATTGAGTTAAGCTCAAAACAAACAACCTATGCAATTTTCAGATATTGAAACAATAACATAAGTAAGTAAGTAGTTTTGATACAGCTAACATATTAACATTGTTTAGAATTTAAACAATATGTTTAGATCAGACCAGCAATCTTTGATACTTCGCCACATGCACGCACGCGATTGATGACAACATGTACACCTAATTATGTCTGGTACTTTCTTCTTCTAAGTAACTGTAGAAGTGACTTTTGGGGATTATCAGTGATGAGCTCATGGATGATGACATGTAGGGTTAACTGCTGCTTTGTAACAAGAAAAATGTGCTCTCAATTCTCAAACTAACCTGGATTCAATTTATCTGCACTACAGCTTTGAAACCATCCTGAAAAGGATTGATTGATTGATTGAAATATTTATTAACAGTTTGTAGAATTTACAGTACATTTTAAGCACAAACTCAATACAAAGACTGTCAACTGTGAGTGGACGACCCAATTAAGCATTACACTTGTTTACAACAGGATCCACATTGTTCAATTCATCAAAACATTTAAAGACATAATAAAAGATACAATATACAGTGAGGGAAAATGGGGGGGGTGGGGGGGATTCAGATTTTACAGAGGCCAGTTTCGAATTGCAGCCATCCGTAGGTGCCCTTTGAGAGCGGTTTTGAAGGAGTCAAGGGATTCACATGTCTTAATGACTGTTGGTAGGGCGTTCCACATTTTGGTGGCATAGGAGCGAAAATAATTTAGTCCCTTGTTTGTGCCGAATCTGGGTTGTACATGGTTTGTTGCACTCCCTCTGGTGTTGTGTGTGTGGACTTCGTTTACATTAAGGAAGTATTTAGACAGGTACATGGGTATCTTGGTGGTGTATCGAATCTTGTGGACCAGACCCATTGCAAGATGCTGTACTCTGCCGTCGACCCTAAGCCATCCCAGCCTGTCAAAGTGGGCAGGGGTGAGGTGGGTTCGGGGGGTGAGGCCAAGTAGGAGCCTGACCAGTTTGTTTTGGGAGGTCTGGAGCCTTGTTTTAAGGGCCTTTGAGGTGCTGTGGTACCAAGAGGTGGATGCATAGTCAAAGAAACCTTGTACGAGGGCTCCTGTTAAGGTCTTCAAGGTGTTTTTGCTGACCAGTGAGGAGATCCTGTAAAGGAATCTTGTTCTTTGATTGACTTTTTTGATTACGTTGGTGGCCATTTTATCACCGGAAAGATTGGCCTCCAGGATGGAACCTAGGTAGGTAATTTGATCTTTTCGTGTGATAACATTGTCACCCACTCTAACCAAGAAGCCATCTGCCTTGCTGAGTTTACTATTTGATCCGAAGAGGATGGATTCAGTTTTTCCCAGGTGTAAGGATAAAAATCACACCAGTGTGAACCGAGTGGTGCAACTCCCGTCTATTGGTTCTCTGTATCATTCCAATTTGTATCGTTCCAATTTATTCTCTGTATCGTTCCAATTTCTTCTCTGTATCGTTCCAATTTCTTCTCTGTATCGTTCCAATTTCTTCTCTGTATCGTTTGCGTCCAGCAGGTGGCAGCCATGTCACATACTTCTCTCGTTCCAATTTCACACATGCGCACACCACTCATGCTCATGGTTACAGGTACACAGGTACACAGGTACACAGGTACACGGACATTGCAAGCTGGATGTAGGAGTGGTTGCACCACTCAAAAATGTTCTGTGCCTGGCCCATGCTGGGGCCAATGGCCATAAAGCCATTTGTCTATCAATTGTAGTTCTTGCAATCCACTTATTTGAGACATTAAGCATCACACAGCTGGATTGGCTTTGGCTGCGGAAATAACTACTGGGACGTTCCCGTTCATGATATCTGCAATGCTCCTGGTCTCCAAAAGTCACTGGCTTTGCCTCTCTTCCATGTGCTAACAGGCTGTGAATAGGCAGTTTTGGAGGCAACACTGGATCTGATCTGACAGGCAACCTACAGTATAGTTGCCCTCACCTTGGAGCCTGTGCCGATCAACTCTGATGTCCAGCGACTCCTTCATCTGCGTCTTCAGCTATCTCAATTCCCCATACATCTAGCGATTCTAGCCAGTTGTGTTTTCCACATCAACATCTTTCTTTAGCACATGTCATATTCATGGTTTCAGTATATGGGACTCCATAACAGTAAGT
Organism: Protomyctophum parallelum; assembly: GCF_964188405.1. Classification (NCBI taxonomy): domain Eukaryota; kingdom Metazoa; phylum Chordata; class Actinopteri; order Myctophiformes; family Myctophidae; genus Protomyctophum; species Protomyctophum parallelum. Next base: position 26,150,283 of record NC_139699.1, read on the forward strand.
AGTACAAGTAATTAGGTCAAAGTGCCTTCTTATCAGAGTCGGAGGTGCCCAGGATCAAAGCCATGGCATAGTCATAGAGGGTATGCACAGGACATCATCATCATACCCGGAAGTTATGCAGGAACGACTACTGAGTGGGAAAAATAAACACTTTCTGGCCTTGACAGCTCATACCTCCAAACAGAAATCTGATTGCATTAAACAACGTTAAACTCACTTTGCCACTCACTTTATGCATGCACATAGTCTATTGTGGTTGAAAGGTGAGTGCTCTACTGAGCAACCAGGCCACCCTCATGTGAGGGTGCCTGCACCAATAATGAGGGTCCAGACGACAACATACAGTATAAGAACATTCCAATGTTTCTAATGCTAAAGAAAAAACATACAAATAGACACAAGTTTGCCAATATAGTGTGAAATGTTAAGGTACAACAAGGTATTTTCATATTGCCTCCATCTTGGACATATGCAAATTAGGTGTCCAGACACACCCAATCATAAAGATAAGTAGGCTATTCCAAAATGTTCCAAAAAGGCCTGGACTAAAGAGGACAATTGTCACTATACATTATATAAAACTGGTTTCTTCACAATTGAGCTTAAATCAGAATATTTCATTGTATTCCCCATATATGAAAACATTAAAGAGGACATTTCAGTCTATTTTCTACCATGTTTAGTCAAACATAATGTGTTTTATTATGTTTCAGCATAGTGGTGGCCGCCATCTTTAAATGGTCCATTTTGAGGGCTTAGCATCCATTTTTGAGCTTGGCATACAGCAGATTTGGATTCAGCAGACCTTAATACCCCTAGAAAACATGTATGCCATAAATTAACACGATTTGCCTTCGGAGTTCATATATTTGGGAAAGTGACCCAGACTATTATTCATTGCTTATTGATGGCATGTATGCATAATTACCATTGGTCGATGTGAAGCTGTTATTGGTTCATCGTGCAGTGTGATACACGAGGCGTGGACTCTTTCTTGGCTTTCATAGAATCTGACTCTTGAAATCCGCGCAAGGCCTCTTAAAACCTTTCCGTTCGGAAGGACCGCCCTGCGGGCAGGCCTAGTTAAACCCTTAGTCATTGGCCATGTTGATCAGGAAGTAAGTCTCTTACATGTGCTAGACATGTGCTGGCCATGAGGGCAGTGGAGAAGTGGTTTGCATTGAGGAAATGCGGCCTATGAGGGCATCTGAGCATGCGCGGCACTACAAGTCTTACACCATATGCGTTTGGGAAACCCAGCCAAAGGCCCGGTTTCCCAAAAGACACCTACACCATGGTGTAAGAGGTATGGTGTTGCACATGCTCAGTTGCCCTCTAGGCCGCACATGAAGCCTGTGTGCGGCCTAATTGGCTGCATGGCAGCCAATCAAACACTATGTCCTTTTTTGGGAAACACTGTCAAACACAACATAGAAATACGCAACCTAGACTAGAGCACAGCCATACCTGTCCTCATTGCGCACGTAAGGCCTCCTGCATGAATACATAATTACACAATTAAGGGGTGGCACATCTATGCACGGAATGTCTATGTTCACAGGCTTCATGTGCTGAGCATGTGCAACACCATACCTGTTACACCATGGTTTAAGAGGTGTCCTTTGGGAAACCGGGCCAATCACAATCTATTAATTCAAGTGTGGGTGTTACACATGAACTCTGCCACCGCACCGAGGTGTTCGAATCATTGTATTTAAATAGACTAACATCTTAACAGTAAACACAATTGAATGGAATTGAAACTCTCATGTCTGATTATAGTAAAATTATTATCACGGACATTGGAAGATAATGTACTGAACACAGCCACTACGACTTGAGTCACTAGATTAGGACGGGCCTGGGCTCAACAGGGTTTGGCGAAGCGCCAGCCTGACAGGATGCACACGCGACAAGGAGCGGTGGCACACGAACTGGGTTCTTGTGGGACCTCTTAGAGGTTGGACTATTGTAGAACCTGTTAGCGAACAATTCGCCAGGTGGCTGTCACGGGGCAGGCCGTGCCCTTAGACAATATCAAGGACCTTGCAAACAGACCACACAGTTAAGTCAACTTGATCAATTGACAAACAGCTGGACTGGAAGTAACGGTTTTATATATATTGTACAAATTACATTTTTACTAATTAACACAATGGTTGAAAGAGTTTTAAATGTTTATTTGTATTTATTGACACTGAAGTTGCATTGGTATGTCTGTCACCTGTCTCCCCTCTGCAGTGCTGGCACTCCTCACTAGATTGGAGGGTGCCTCAAGTACTGTAGAGGAGGAGGGGTGTTTTTTCCTGTCTGTATTCTGTTTGGTCTTATTTATGTTGGGTTCTCTAAATAAATTGGACCTGTGAAATAGTTGAGTCTTTGTATATCTAGTATTCCTTTAATGTATATAGTAATGTGGAATAATTACTCATAGGCTTAGTTAGCCGTGTGGCGAGTTGACTATTGACCACTTACTTAATTAGAGAATGGTTTGCCCCTCTTGTTTAAGAGCAGGATTGCTGCAGGTGGAGTCTGTTCAGTCTCACTTGAGGCTAGATAAGAGACAACAGGGGAGAACTGCCAGCCAGGGAAAAGCCTGTACCAGTTCCTGCTTGTCTCTTGATTGTACATAGTTTTTGTTTTGTTTTATTGGAACAGTATTTATTAGTTTTTGTATTGTCACTGCACTTTGGAGGTAAATAAAATGCCTGAAATATACTTGTGGACCTGTCTACTCCCTGGAACCTCTGGCCAACGGCCAGCATTATCACAGTGGCCCTTCTCGCTTGCTACAGCAGAAGAAAAGTCACCGAATGACTGCATGTATGTGAGTTTATGAGAAGTTTCTGTCTGATCTTTCACTTTCTAATATCTGTTTACATAACCACGGTTATTGCATAACCTCCAGTTTTGTTGCAGGGAGTTGCAACAGGTGTGGTTTGGGCTTTAGTGGTGTCTTTTTAATTTAAGGGCCAAAAACAGCAAATATCGCATTGCGCCCTTATTTGACATAATGATCACTCCCCTTATGCGTAAAATATGATGGTGAGTCTTGATCCTGATGTGTTTGCATTCAGTGTGACATGCAAAATATGGATTGTGCATAAAATGGTGGGATTGTCACTTAATTATTGCCTGAATAATTATAATTATTTTGCATAGGGACCTGAGTCTCTAAAGATTTCAAATACTGTGTACCCCCAGAGAGATCTTGATTAACTTTTACATCTCACTGGGGCACATTATTCGCACAGGGAGAGAGACCTGCTTAACAAAGCCAAATACGGCCCAGGCCGTAGCGTAACGGTCTGGGCACCGGACTGGTGATCCAGTCGCGGTGTGCCGCGGGTTCGACTCCCGAACCTGACACGGCCTTTACCGCATGTCATCCCCCTATCTCTCTCCCGTTTCCTGTCAGCCTACTATCTGTCCCTTAAAAAATCAATAAAAGGCGTAAGCCGCAAAAAAATATATTAAAAAAAAACAAAGCCAAATACTCTGCACGGAAAAGTTGTTACAAGTTAATTGATTCCTTCAACAGCTGTTACTGGTTGGCTATTTGTTCGGGCCTCCGGTTTCCCTGCACTCTCTGACAAACATGGAGCCCAGTTAGGCAGAAGGCAGCTTGGGTTTCAGCAGGGAGCTTGGGTCAAACATGGAGCCCAGTTAGGCAGCAGGCAGCTTGGGTTTCAGCAGGCAGCTTGGGTCAAACATGGAGCCCAGCTAGGCAGCAGGCAGCTTGGGTTTCCCACACAGCGGACCCTGCAGCCGGGACCAAACATGGAGCCCAGCTAGGCAGCAGGCAGCTTGGGTTTCAGCAGGCAGCTTGGGTCAAACATGGAGCCCAGCTAGGCAGCAGGCAGCTTGGGTTTCCCCACACAGCGGACCCTGCAGCCTGGACCGGTGCTTGCTGCTTTTCTCCCTGAGAATGGAATGTTCCCAGCTCTGCTACGAAGGAAGCGCAAAAGGCTTTCAACTTCCACACAAATATGCAAGAAATCTGCAAAGAATTTATGTTTCTCCTCTGGGTCACATTTACACATTTTGTGGCTAATGAAAACCCATTTGCTGAGTGTTTCCCAGTGCTTTGGAGTGCAGCCCCTAATGGTAATTAATTTATTCCTCGTACAAACTCTGTGGCAATTACAACAGTTCTGGGGAGTAATGAAAGAGACTGCTAACATGTTCTGCATTAATAGCATAACCTCCATTTGAACAAAAAGCAGAATTGGTGATTCCTTTACCATAGGGACTCCTCATTAGTAACAAATGTCTAGTTATTATTGCATTGCTGGCCTTGATATCACTGTTTGACTGCTATTACAATGAAGAAAGAACGGGATACTTTATTTTTTTATTACCAAATTGTTCAATGGTGAAGCTCTAAAAGACAGATTTGAGTGTAAATAAGTGTCCATTCAACATTATTCTTTGATTCAAACAAGAGGGGGATAGAAAAAAAACTTTAAAAGCTGTTTTATGCTAATGTCAAGCTTAATTGGCATTAGAGAAATTGCTCTGGCATGCTGAGGGGGCTCTAAGATTAGCCAGAAGAGAGAGAACAAGATAAAGCCTTCAAAAGGCCCGTTTCAGAGGAATTACACTTCCCTTTGAACATCTTCCAAGTTTTAAATACATTAAAAGCCTGTTGGCATACATGTAAATTAAGCAGTACCAAAGTGTTCCAAAAAAGAATTCACGGTGAATAAGACCAATGGGTAAAATACATCCCAGGGAGAGACGGGGCAGGAAACCTGCCATCTCCCAGAAGCCCCCTCTATGCTCGTCTTTTCTTCTCCCTGTCCATTCTGTCTCTCGCCTGCTCGGCCAAGAGTGGCTTAGCTCAGATGAAAAGAACAACGGCTAGGAGCTCCCTTGGCAGCGGCGGCGGAGCCCTAACCCTGTCCAGAAAAGGCTGTTCCGCAGCCCTTCGGAGCTAAGCAGCATGGGCCCTCCATAGCCTATACCCCCCCTACCATACCTAATTCCTCTGGCCGATGGGCCAAGCCCTGGTGGAACTCGGTTATCAAGGGCCGGGGTGCCCCCACTCACCCCCGCTCCCATTCCTCTATATCCCTAAATGAATGCCCATGTAATCATTTTGCTTGCAGAACAGTGGAGAGCAGCAGAAAAATAGACTAGAGAGAGATGAGGTGACATGTGACACAGGTCATGTAGTATAGGTCTGTGTGGCAGGATGCTTCCAGGCTGTGTTTTGTTTTAGATAGTGTTTGCGAACGCAGTGAGCACTAACTATGACAGCAAGGGCTGAATGTCTGTGTGTGTGTCCCGCTGTTACACCACCCGCCCGCCACCAGAGGGCGCAGCTGTATCACACAAAACACACGCACGCACTCACACACACGCACGCACTCACACACACACACACACACACACACACACACACACACACACACACACACACACACAACTTAACTTTAAAAAAACTTAACTTAAAAAAAAACTTAACTTCAAAATAAAATCTTAAAAACTTAAAAAAACACAAAAAACTTAACTTAAAAAAAAAACTTTAAAAACACTTAAACTTCAAAAAACTTAACTTAAAAATAAAATCTTAAAAAAACACAAAAAAGTGAAGTTGAAAAAGAAAACCTTAAAAAAGTATGTAATTTATTCTAATTGTTATTGCCATTTACGAGCTGCGTTCGCTTCCCGCGTTTGCGCGTCTTACTTGTTTACTGTTGTCTGTGGTGTACTTAGGGGTTACTTTGTGTTGTCTCACCTACTCCCCCACCCCCAGCCCACCCCCTTTTCCCCCTCACCGTATATTTTTCTTTTCCCTTTTTACCTCCTTTTATGATAATGAAGGGAATTACGTCATGTGTCATTTACGTCATTACGTCTTTATTGTTAATGGCGTTTAATGTTTGTGTTTGCACCGTTTGTTTTACATCACCATTCCATTCCATCACCTAATCAACATGAGAGACTTTAATGTTAGCGCCCCTCACTTCACACAGGTGTCAACATGAGTTACATGTAAAACATACCTGATCAATCAACATGAGTTAGACTTTAATATATTAGCGCCCTGCACTTCACACGGGTGTGATTTCTATGAAACAAACACTTTGCAGATAGATGATAATTCAAGCTTTTTGTACAGCTGCAATGTTGGTGAGTTTGTTGTCATTTAATACAATTAGATAGGACTTTGTCTGTTTGGATGTATGGGCTGTCTATGGCAAATTGCGGCTAGTTGCCACCCTGCCATTAACTTAATGGCAAGATGACTGCCGTATGCATATGTTCTATTGAGTATCAAACATGAGTATTCTGAACATTTTGAGCATCTCAGAACATCTGTAGCTCTACCGGTTTAGAAGATAGTCATGTTTTAACTTAAGTAGTGGTTATATTTTTAAAAGGGTGTGGTGATTTTCGGGTATTTCGTTCTGGATAGAGCCAATGTTATGAGGTCATCACATTTGGGCATATTTGGGCAAGTGGCTATAGCCGAATTACTGATGCTTGGGAATGGATTCAGAATCATGAAAACCCCCTAGTTTGAATATAATGACATTTTGACAATTTTGCTTTATATAGGCTGTTAATGAAGGCCATATGGATTAGGCCGCTGTGGCGACCCCGAACATCGCAGGCTTGGGCGCCCTATCTAATTCATTAGAGCATGCCCTGGGCAAAATGTGGCGTTTTTAGACAAATTAGCGTGAAATATCCCTTATCTCTCCCCAAGCTCCTCCAGTATTCACCAATGTTGATTTGCTGCTCTGAGGGCATCTTTTGAATTCTGCTCTCAGGGAAGCTTGGATAGCGGGTGACGCTGGTCCAAAATACCATATAGGGACAGAGCAAGCTCCTATACTCGTAATTTTCGGCGGTGACGATAATAGAGTCAATAGGGTGAGAAGTTCAGTCACACGAGAGAGACTCGGAGTAGAGTCGCTGCTTCTTTACCTGGAAAGGAGCCAGCTTAGGTTGTTCGAGCATCTGGTTAGGTGCCTCTCGGGCGTCTCCCTAGGGAGGTCCTTGAGGCACGTCCCACTGGGGAGACCCCGGGGCAGACCAAGGTGCATGTTGGAGGAAACACATCGACTCACTGGCCTTGGAACGCCTCGGGATCCCGCAGGAGGAAGTCACTAATGTTGCTCTGGAGAGGGAAGTCTGGAGCTCTCTGGTGGAGTTGTTGCCCCCGCAACCCGACTAAGGATAAGCGGTTGGCCCAGGCCGTAGCGTAACGGTCTGGGCACCGGACTGGTAATCCAGTCGCAGTGTGCCGCGGGTTCGACTCCCGGACCCGACACGGCCTTTACTGCATGTCTTCCCCCATCTCTCTCCCGTTTCCTGTCAGCCTACTGTCTGTCCCTTCAAAAATCAATAAAAGGCGTAAGCCGCAAAAAAAAAAAAAAAAGGATAAGCGGTTGAAGATGGATGGATGGATGGGGGGTGAAATTATGACAGGCAGTTACTGCCATCAAAATATGACTCCCCCAAGTGCCCCCCCAAGAGCAGCAAATTATGGTTTTTGGGGCCGGCCAATAAGCAGAGGACAGGTTTTTGGGCCCGGCCAATCAGAAGAGGGCAGGTTTTTGGGCCCGGCCAATCAGAAGAGGGCAGGTTTTTGGTCCACTCCTCATTTCTTGTAGATTCGCTATGTTCCACTAGGTTGGGTCTCAGCTAGGGAGACGTCACATTGTGGAACCCCTGCCCTAACACTCTTCTTTCCTTTCTTGTCTTCCTTTTTTGTTGTTGATACAGTAAATACAGATCTATGGTTAGACAATCACTTATGTTATTACTTGCGCAAGTACTAGTTTCGCCCCGGACGATATTCGATGCGTATGCACCGTCCCAGCATATGACGTCATGGTATAACTGGTATAGCTCTCAATGATGACGTAATAAAGATGTGGGTTAAAGGACCCAATGCCAGAGTGTAATTGGTTTTCAATGGTGACCTAATGACGATTTAGTGTCTGGAAGATTAAAGGTAATGCTCCTATGTATACATGTATGTAATCTGGCACAAGTAGTCATTACGTCATTTGCTGGGACGGTGCATA
>NC_139699.1:26163327-26573327 GCF_964188405.1 Protomyctophum parallelum
AGCTGTGAGAGTGAAACCACACACATTTGATTGTAAGCTTAAACTTCTGATGTCAATCTCAAAGTGCTTTCATGCAAAAAAGGACATTGGGCCCTTTTTTTCTTCTTCTTCTTCTGATTTAACATCGGAGACAAACAATGATGGAAAACAATATTTAATCACATCGCTATTAGTGCATGCACATCAAAATCACATTCTTCTCGCCAAAAAACAAAAACAAAACTGTGATAGCAAAGCTCACGTTTTTTTTCTTCTGTCAGACTTTAGATGCTAGTATGCTTAGTAGCTTGAAGATACATCACTTTATAGTATACAGTGATGTATCTTCAAGCTACTGTTGACAATCAGCAATTCATTAGTGTAATAATAAAGAGAAAATCAAGCCTTTTGAAATGTGCATGATGCTCTGTGGAGCATCTAAAACACTGCTATCAGTACACAGTGTGTGATCGCAGCCTTGCCCCGACATGGGCCGTATATAATGCTGGAGAGATGTGGGTGGTAAGCAGAGGTCATCAATATGTCCTTTACACAGACAAATGTGTCCGTGGCAAAGACTTGGTCTTGTCCGTGGCAAATGTTTTTACACACCATTAGAATTATCTCATTTTGATCATAAAACTCATTACTGATTGTCAAGGCTCCAGGTCTTCTTCAGAATATGTATATCACTTATTTACTACGACACTAAGGCATATTAAGGAGTCCAACTACTGTTGTACTATAGCGATTCTCAAATATTATTTGCTTAACTCTGAGTGTATAGAACCAAATGGAACCAGTGGAACCAAATGGACCCATACCTGTCCATTTCGTTCCATGTGATTCCAATTGAACAGCCAGGGCTATTCTCCACTCATTTGTATGTCTGTGGCAAAAAATAATAATTGTCAAATATGTCCACCACAATTCAGAATGGCGATGACCCCTGGTGGTAAGAGTACGGCACAGTCAGTGACCCTTTGAATGGCCTGCTGGTCTCTATAATCCAGTGTAGTCCTGTGACGAACAGTCAAAAAGTGCTTTAGTTTTCGAGATACCCCTACCGGAGGTAGGACCAAACACAACATAGTTTTTCCTCATCTCTAAGGTCTCCCAGACATGAAATGGATTCTTGTATAAAAATATTTTACTGCAAAAGTGGTGAAATCGATATATAAAGTTATACACCCCAAACTAATAATACAGCCTGTCCGTCTGGGGGTTGAGGCACCTAAAGTCATGTAGAGTCACAATACATTCTACATTCTAGAAAAGACTGAATGTCAATATCTGAATATGAGATATAGTCATTTGAACACATACCTACAGCGGAATTGTACATCTATGTAGATGTCTTCTCTACTTTGTAGTGACTCTGGAATGGATTGTCATAGCAACTCATATGAGGGCTTGTAGGAAAGGTGAGGTTCTACTGAATCCAGCAATACTAATTGTGTAAATGTAGCTTGCATAATCGTGGAGTTATGCCACAAAACATATATGGTGTCCCAAACGAGGGGAAATAAAACTAATGAAATCTACAGTATCACATTAGTTTTATTTTTACTTCACTTATCAAGGGTGGGAAAACATAAAAAAATCACTTGAGTAGAAGCCTAAAATGTATGAAATGTCTCAAACTTGAGAAATGAAAAATTGTGAACAAATAGATGCCGCTTCAACAATAGTACAGATAAATATGCAAGCCTACAGTGGAACTACTAACTATTATTATGTTGCAGCACATGACCTGGATGCTCCCTCATCAAGCTCAAATCTCAATATTATCCTCATAAATATAGATAATCAAGTTATTAATTTCAGTTATTTGAGTTATTTGGTTACAGTCAATTCATATTACAGTATTTGGCTCCACCTATGTGCATCTTATGTGATCTTATATGTGAAGTGTATCGGAAATCGGGGCCGGTCATGCCATTTTTAAATGATCAGATCGGGAGCACAAAAATGTGATTGGGACATCCCTAGTATCAATATGATATCCATATCATGATATTAGACTGGATATCGTAAGCTCTGAGAGGTTCAAAACTTGGCATACTTGAAGCCAGGACATACTTCTTTACTTTGTAGTGACTCTGAAAATTGTCAAAGCAACACATATGAGGGCTTGTAGGAAAGGTGTAGTTCTACTGAATCCAGCAATACCAATTGTATAACTGTAGCTTGCATACTCGTGGAGTTATGCCACTAACGTATATGGTGTGCCAAACGGGGAGAAATAAAACAGTCCCAACTCCTAATGAAATCTACAGTATCATACAGATTAGGTTAGTTTTGGCTTAACTTATCAAGGGTGGAAAAACAAATTCACTTGAGTATAAGTCCCTACATTATAATGTATGAAATGTGTCAAACTTGAGAAATGAGAATGTGTGGTAAAAATGTATGCCGCTTCAACAATAGTACAGAGAAATATGCAAGCCTACAGTGGAACTACTAACTATTATTATGTTGCAGCACATGACCTGGATGTTCCCTCATCAAGCTCAAATCTCAATATTATCCTCATAACAGCAAGTTATTCATTTCTGTAGTTATTTGGTTACAGCCATTTGGTTACAGTCAAGTTATACTACAGTATGTGGCTCCACCTGCATCTTATTGCCTACAGTATGTGGCTTTCTTCATAAAATGACAGGTAAACTCATTTCACATATTTTGGAATGTGAAAAGATGAGATGAACCTTGTCAAATCAAGTAGCTATTTAGCTGACTGGAATGGAGAGTGACCTAGCATTTAGTTCTCTTTAGTGTAACAGAGCCTACTGCCTGTCCAGTAGTCTACACTCTACACTACAAGTGTATCTTTAAAATTTTACCAAAATGGAATATTGGATCCAAATCTTTGTATCATCTTTGCTAAACAGTTAGAAAAAGGCACGAAACAAGACCCATAATGTATAAAGCCCACGGCAGAAGACCTTCAACACTAACTGTTGTTCAACAGAGAGATGATGTTCATAAAACCCTGGCAAACCCAAATTCAATATACTCTCCTCATCATATATCATGTTGAGAAAACTACTCCAGTAAGACCAGAGTGAGAGCATGCAGTCTCGTCAAGAAGACTGAATAGGGTACAACATTGTTGAATAGGATACAACACTGTTTAACATACAAATATATTGTTTCATTTGTGGGAAGGCCAGCACAATTGATTGATTGATTGATGGATTTAATAGTTTATTAAACATAAATGTAAAAACAGCAACAGAGTACAGTACAATTTACAATTTACAATTTACAATTTACAATTTAGGCATTTAGCAGACGCTCTTAATCCAGAGCGACTTACATTTAGGCAAGAACAAAAGCATGGGAATACATCACATAAAAGCATTTATCATGAAACATGCGTAAGATAAGAAGGTAACAGTGGAATATCTATATGATGAAACTATACATACACTATACATAATAAACTATACATATGCACTACTATGCTATACATATGTACTATGGCGTGCTATGACTATATACAATACAATTATAGTGCTGTCTACATAACATGCTATAAGTCTGTGTCAAATGCTATCTAAGCCAACAGAAATGCTATGTAAGGGGTTAGGGTAAGTGCTATGGGCCATGATGGAGTCTGAAAAGGTGGGTTTTCAGGCTACGGCGGAAGATTGGGAGTGATGCTGCAGTTCTGACTGCAATGGGAAGTGCATTCCACAGTTTTGGAGCCAGAAGGGAGAATAGTTTGGGACGTGTGGAGCGTTGTCCCGGCGTTTTTAGTGAGGGTACTTCCAGTTTCCCTGCGTTGGCTGATCTGAGTGCGCGGGAGGGTTTGTAGGGTTCAATCATACTTGTAAGATATGGGGGAGCCATACCTTTGGTTGCTTTGAATGCCAGCATCAGAGTTTTGTATTCTGTGCGGGCAGCGACCGGGAGCCAGTGGAGGGAGCGGAGCAGGGGGGAGACATACAATCAGTCCAAAAGGGATAGCACAAAAAAGTCCTCGCGGTGTGCCAGTACAAGACCAGATGTTCTGGTCTTGTACTGGCCTTCACACAAATGAAAAATATCTTTGTATGTTAAACAATGTTGTATCAACCCTATTCAGACTTCTTGATGAGACTGGTGCAGGCATGCTCTCACTCAACATTTGCAACTTGCTCATTACTGCAGCATATTGTCTGTATATAGAGCCACGGTTTTATGAACATCATCATCTCTCTGCTGAGCAACATTTAGTAAGAGTTGAAGGTCTTCTGCCTTGGGCTTTTCAACATTATGGATAGGGATGTCCCGATCACACGTTATTGCTCCTGATCTGATTCCGATCATTTTAATTTTGAGTATCTGCCGATACTGATTTTTCCCCATCCGGAAATTATATTTTTATGCAACTCCTATGCAATATCACAATAGTACAATATCCCAAATCACGGACAATATCCAGTCTAATATCATGATATGGATATCATATTGATACTAGGGATGTCCCAATCAGAAATAACAGAAATTAATAACTTGATTATCTATCTCTATTTATGAGGATAATATTGAGATTTGAGCTTGATGAGGGAACATCCAGGTCATGTGCTGCAACATAATAGTTAGTAGTTCCACTGTAGGCTTGCATATTTATCTGTACTATTGTTGAAGCGGCATCTATTTGTTCACAATTTCTCATTTCTCAAGTTTGAGACATTTCATACATTTTAGGGACTTCTACTCATTGAGTGCGTGTGTGCTTGTGTGTGTGCGGGTTAATGTGTGAATACTTGTGTTCATGCGTGTGTGTGTGCACACCATTCATCAGCTCACTTTCCCAAAACGGTTGTGTGTCAAATGTGGGCAGTAATGTTCAAGAGGCACATATAGGACCTGAGTGTGTAGTCTTTTTAACCCTCGAAAGAACTCGTCCAGCAGTGTTGCCAAGTCTGCTTGTATAAGTGGCGTTGGCCTTGTTTTTCTCAAAGGTTGCTTGTACATATTACATACCGGTCATTTTGGGTTGCAATGTTTTGCAACCCAAAATTAGGAAGGTTGCTTATTTGAGCAACCTTCCTATAATGTCTGTGTTCTCAAACATTTTCATGTAAAGGACCCCCAAATTAATTTGTATTTGTCTGCAGAACCCTCATCTTAAAATATTTTGTGCCAGGCACAACACAAGATTCGTGTCTGTAAATGTGTTCTATTTTTTTGAGCAGATCTACAAGCTCACAACGTGTCCCGTTATATCGGATGTAGCCAAGGTTCAAGTGGTAATACTGGCCACTTTTCTTTTGGTCTGGAGACTTATTGTCCTGTTAGCTTGTGTCCCTCACAGAATCTGGCAACACTAGTCTCCACTCCAGTTCACTGCACTCCTCCATAAGCAGACAGAAGGCGACCAAAAAAGGGCAAGCATGCTGAATGCACAGCGATATTTCAAATTACTGGCCCTCTCGAACACACTTTCCCCGGGCCCCTGAATTCCCTGAAATATGGGTTCACAACCCATTAGCCCTGTGACTCACTGCCTCGTTTCAGGTCCTATATGTAGTAGGGTGTGTTGCTGAAAATGGTGGAGCGTTGAAAGCCGTATCATCTGGATGTAGAGTCAGTGTTCCATGTCCTATTAGAGCTACAGACAGACAGGCTAGATCGAAGCCGTCAGGCGGAAACCTTGTATGTCCAAAACAGGTACTTTTCAGGATTTAAAAAAATAATAAAGAATAATAAGAATAATAATAATAGAGCCTATGTAGTTATTATATAGTCACAAGCTCTTATTAAAACTTGTCATTGGTTCAATGGATATAAAATAAAATAATAAATAATAATAATATAGAAATAGTGCTTGTGGTAATACTTTTATGTATTCATCTGCAGACCCTCATCTGAAAATGTGTTGTGCCAGCCTGCCAGGATATAAGATCTATACAAGAGATTTTACAACATATTTAGAGTTTTAGGTCTGAGAGGCTAAATCTCATCAAATGGTGGTCTTACTGGTGGTCTGTGGCTTAAAAAAGGCTGAATAAAATGGAACCTAATATGAAAAAGGTTGATAACCACTGCTGTATAGACTGAGGACAGAGGAGTGTCATGATCCCCCACACTCCTGCAGCCTGGTTTTCCCATTCATTGTGTTTTGACAGGACAGAGTGACATCCAGTCAGCCTGTGAGTCAGTGTTGTCTGTTCAGGTTGACTAGAGACCCTGCACTTTAAAACCACTTTACTGTTCTGCCTGTCTGCCTCCTGGAGCCCATGTGATGGGAGCCACATGAAATAGTATAGTACTAGTACTAGACTATAGTGTAAGCCTCTCGCAATTAGTAGATGATAGCAATTATTTGAGAATTGAGATAATAGCAAATTAGCAATTATTTTTTGCATAATCGTCGACGTAATCGTTTCCCTGTTGAAAAACATTTTGCGTTAATAGCTTTGCGTCGTATTTCTGCTATACGGATAGTATACAATTATGAAATATGCTGTCCGTTTTTTTTCTTACATATTTAAGTTATTTGTCATATCTGCCCCGTGCAAGACAAACAAAAATGCACGTTTTGTTAATTGTTCCATTGTTCAATACAAAAAAAAGTAAAATAAAGTAAAATGTCATGATTGTTGCAGCCATATAGCATTAGGTTACTTACTATACTTTATATATACTATACTAGAGACATAGAGCATTAGGTTACTATACTTTTATCCCAAGTATTTTGTACCGGTATTACGTTTTATATTTTGACATAAAATGGGTAGGATTAAAGGTCGAATTTGACGACGGTACACATTTAAAAAATTAAAATAAAAAATGCACACTTAAAGTGGGAGAGTCCCTAAAGTGCAATGTATTTGAACATCCACTCTAGTGTTTCAAGCTAAACATATCTATACATAGCTCAGCTCCACATACTGTACAGCGGTATCATGTGACTATCATGTGACCATAGCGTATAGCTAAGTGTGAAGAACATTAGCTCCAAATGTCACTTGTGGATGTCATGTGCCAATAAATCACTTGTGTTTTTATTATGGCCATAACAGTAAAGTTAGGTGACAGGAGAGAGAGGCGCTGACATGCAACACAGATGACTTAGACGTTCTTATGGACGTAATTCTATTTATATAACCTACCCCTCCTACCGTACCCTATCCGAACTATAGTTGAGACGTCTGATGAGAAGCATAGCCCCCTTTAGTTCAGGGACTCGCACGTCTCCACGCTAAGGACCCCCAGCCTCTGGCTGGAGCCCCCAATTGTGATTATTTTCTTTTGTGAAGTGAATTATGGTATCAATCACAATTGAACTTGCCAATCTGCATGCTCACAACATGCTTCTAGATCTGCTATTATTAAAAGAATATTTTGAAAAATGTTTAAATGTTTAGTACATCCACTCACCTCTTACTGTATGTTACCTGTGGTTTGTGCTGATGTCCAGTGTTGTAAAGTTACTAAGTACACTTACTCAAATACTGTATAAGTACAATTCTGAGGTAGGCTACTTTTACTTTTCTCGAGTATTTCCAATTTTTTTTACTTTTACTTCTACTCCACTATCTCAGAGGCAAATATTGTACTTTTACTTCACTACAATTATTGAAAACTTTAGTTACGTTACTTTGTAGATAAAACACACATTAACCACCAGCCCAAATTGGCCAATACATTTTGGCCATTTGAAAATAGCCAATACAAGCTCACAATGCGTTGATGTTGATGATGTGATACATTGTATACAAACTTTCTTTACTTTACTTTATTGGTTTATTTGGACGGGACAGAGTATATTAATGAATATTACATAAAAATGCAGCGTAAATACACCGGATTTAGCAGAGATGCTAAATCCTACTTTGGTAGTTTAAGTACATTCTGATACCAATACTTTTGTACATTTAGTCAAGTAAATTTAGTATTCCGGACTTTCACATACAGAGCTACTTTGCAGTATTGATATGAATGAATATAGACACTATATGCCTATTTGCTCTATTGACACATTTTGTTGGGGACCCCCCTGTGCGTGCGTGTGTTCATGTGGCTCTAGCCCCCTCTTTGTTTTTCAGAGATCCTCGCAAACTCAGGCAACGGCGTGGTCCCGACTGGGAAGCGTCCGTGGCACATGGTCTCTCCTTCATTCCTGCTATGCACATACTTTGCTGTGACTGCTCCCATCTTGTACACATCTGGACAGCCGAGCGGAGCGGAGCCCTGCCAAGGCCAAACGGAATGAGCAACAATTAAAAGCCTGTGATTTATACTTCAGTTGCGTGTCGGTGTCGTGACTCGTGTGATCGGTAAATGGCAGATCCTCAAGCTGCACAACGCGTGCACGAACGTGCCCCGTTGTGAGCTTGTATATCTGCTATTCACAGCATGCAACACCAGGGTGCAACTAAGTATAAATCAGGCCTTATTAGTCGTCTCCACATTGAAGTCATTGTTGTTTGAAGAAACACAAAAGCCTGTTGTGTGTGTGTGTGTGTGTGTGTGCATGGGGGGGGTGTAAGAAAGCATATTCAAGCATATTCAAGCTCGATAAACATTGATACAATCATTCATCAAGTAGGCCATGTTTAAGAGTACACACGTGCTCGCATCACGCACGCACGCACTCACACTTCAAACAACCCGACTGTGTTTATTTGTCTTCCTGACATGATCCGTCTTTCTTCTCCTATAGATGTCGGCACATTCCTGTCCACGGTTAAAAGGCTTTGGCCATGTAACGACTGTGTGTTCTGTATAGCATAACCTTGCAGGCCGCTGAAAGGTTCCACAAGCATTCCTCCTTTTGAAAAGCGGCAGCATTTGCGCTCCCGGCCCCCAAAGAGAGAGCTCTAGCTGTGGCTCATCGTGTGGCTATAAATGATATTCCGCCGGGTCACGGCGACTCGTGATGCTGGCATGTTAGTGGCATGGACGCTATTAATGGGGCTAGCGCTCCTTTTTTTCTTCCCTTTTTTGCCACGGGTAAAAACTGATTTAAGCCATAGCAGGTGCCCCGGAGCGCACAGAGCCACCGCACAAAGAGGGCCGCTGTCCCCAGGCTTTAGCTAGACAGACTGGATATCCACAGATGTGGAGCCAGACCAGATGGCATGTACATCTGAGACAGACAGACACAGAGAGAGAGAGAGAGAGAGAGAGAGAGAGAGAGAAAGAGAGATGCTGGAGACAGAAGGATAAAGACGTGTACAGATCCAGAGACGAAGGGGACAAGGACCCAGACACAGGCCAGGCATTAAGCTATGTGAGCGCCACGGCCCTCTCTCTGCGGGCTGACATTTAAAGCCCGCCCCCCCCGACTTCCCTCCATTGACTCACTGCGTTATAGCCCAGAACATGCCTGCGGGCCACAGTAGAACAATGGCGGCCTTTTCCCTTTTTCCCCGGCATCAAAAGGACGAGATGAAAACAGCCACACGATGGAGGGGCGCCTCAGAAGTGTAAAAAAAAAAGTACTCAAATGTAATATGTGAATATGGCCCTGTGGTGCGGCCCAAGTCCTGAACGCCTGGACCTTTTAAACAAACTGGCCTTGTCTAACCTCCCCCCTTTTAACCTCCGCTTTCCCCCCAGCACAGGGCTCACAGTCATATCTGGGGTTTGTAATTTGTCGAGAGAGAGAGAGAGAGAGAGAGAGAGAGAGAGAGTGAGAGAGTGAGAGAGAGAGAGAGAGAGAGAGAGAGAGAGAGAGAGAGAGAGAGAGAGAGAGAGAGAGAGAGAGGGGAGAGAGAGAGAGAGTGCTTGAAACAGAATCAACAGAATGCCTCTCTTTGTAGCCCGAGTGTCTTTTTTACATCTGAGACTTGAGCAAGTTGCATAACAATGGGGACAAAGAGAATATGAGATGAAAGCGTTATGTCGACGATGTAAATAACTTTCTCTGCATGTGGAATTCAGACGGGGGGGGGGGGCAGAGCGAGAGAGGAGAGAGAGAACGTCGGCCCAATTAGAGGTTCAACACAGCCTGTGGGATGGGGACCAGAGAAAAGTGTTTTCCATCCAGACTGCAGTCATCATCACAGAGCAAAGGCTCTTAAAGGTTGTGACGTCTCCCTTGTGTGTGTGTGTGTGTGGCTGCTGTCGGGGAGAAACCACCTACAGTAACTCCAAAATGTTCTTTTTTCAGGAAACAATGCAATGCTGTTGTACAAGTTGTACTTTCGAACTATATGGCAATAGTGTGGTAACGGTTGGGCTTTTGGTTAAGTTTTTTTTCACCCAGTTTCAATTATCTAATGTAATCCTGGGCGCTACACTCTGCCAACCTGGGGGGCAGTAGACTGAATGAGTGCATGTCTTACCTTCGCAGTTCTCGAGAACCGTTCAAACTTTTGAAGATGCCTTCCTGCATAACTTAATTTAATTGTTTGTCGATTAGCAACATTTTACTTCAATAACTTTTTCATTTGAATTAAAACAAAAACAATAACAGGTAAACATGCAGACAGACAGACAGACAGACCAAAATGTGGTATCTGTCTGTCCTACAATTAATGTATAGGACCTTGAAGTGATCCTACATGATGGTGTACACATGCAGCTGGCATGGACCCATCTTACTGATGTGATGACAAGAACACGCACGCACACGCAGACACACACACACACACACACACACACACACACACACACACACACACACACACACACACACACACACACACACACACACAGAGCTCAGTCTGGGAGGTGCTTGCATGCATGGTGGACTTGAACTCCACTCTTCTATGTACTTGGCAGTGCCAAGGCATTGTGGGTGACAGCATGGCGCTAAATAAAGACGTGACAAGGATGTCAGCACAGAGACAGCAGACATAGACGTATGGCTGCATGGTGGATGGACCGACACATACAGTAACACACAGTGGTGGAAAAAGTACTCAAATGTTTTACTTAAGTAAAAATATCAATACTGTAATGTAGAACTACTCTGTTAAGTAAAAGTCTGGAATTCAAAATATGTAGTGTATGGGTAAAGGTACAAAATGAATCCATCCAGGGCACCTTGGTCTGCCCTGGGGTCTGCTCCCACTCCCAGTGGGACGTGCCTCAAGGACCTCCCTATAGGAGGCGCTCGAGAGGCATCCTAACCAGATGCCGGAACCACCTAAGCTGGCTCCTTTCCAGGTGAAAAAGGTGACCATGCATATACGTACCATAAGAGTAGGAACAAAGATTGCTCGGTAGACAGAGAGCCTTGCCTTCTGGCTCAGCTCTCAAAATTACTATTAATTGTCACACAATAATGGAATCAAAATGTACTTTAAATACTAAAAGTAAATCATTAATGCAGTAAATCATTAATGCAGCATGTCCCATTTAAAGTTTTCAAAAGGGATTCATCTTGTAGATCTGCATGCTATTTTAAAATGGCTATATACAGTAGGGCTGAAGTGCAGGGGTAATATATATATATATATTTTTTTAATAATAATCAAAATCTACAAGAGTAGATTTTTCAAATAAATGTAATGGAGTAAACTCTGAGATGTAGTGGAGTAAGTTAAACTTAGTTATATTGGACATTGAAAATAATCAAGTAAAATACAAATGCCAGTGGTTCTCAACCACCTTTAGTTCAAGACCCAAAGATGTCCCCCTTTAAAATAAAATAAATAGAAAGAGAGAAAGAAAGATAAAAAATCCTTTGACATTTTGAATTCATGAAAAATATGGAATCATTTTGATTATTTATTTTTAAACATTTTTAATGTATTTTGATAGCCTGCCTGCCTGCCTGCCTGCCTGCCTGCCTGCCTGCCTGCCTGCCTGCCTGTCTGTCTGTCTGTGGACTTAAAACATGAGTGCTGTTGAAAGGGAAGATCCATTAAACGTGGAATTTCAGTCCAATTTGTCTTCAAAAGGGAGTCAAAGAGCTCATTATGTGAACCCCCGGCTCTATGTCCTGGCTATTAGATTGGCTGAGAAGAAGGAGAGAAGTTTAGTCATGGCCGCTTATCTCCCAACCTTATGAGCACAGGATTAGAAGATCAAAGGCAGGTCTCGCCGCATTTCATATTAGAGGAAACAGTAAAGACCCTGTCGTCCCGACACCCCTCCTTTTTTCACGATGCTCTTTTTGAGCGGTGCCTCCGCTCCATTACACAGCCATGTGTGTTCCTATATGTGTCCCGTACGTATCTGTCCAAGCACGGAAAGCTGCAACACGGGAACTTCTCGACCGTTTCGGACGCGGGAAGTCTCGCCGGAACTGGGCTGGCCCCCTGGGCGCGTTCCTGGGCGTCTGGGTGTTCCCCCAGGGAGCGGTAACTCCGTCATTTCTCGAAGATTTTTACCAAAAATAATCAAAGTACCAGACAGAGCACAGTGACTCTTGTGACTGTCATAAACTTAAACCAATATATATATATATATATACATATAAACTGTTGCCTGCTTGATCATAGGCCTACTACAGTGACACACAAATGCATAAAAAGTATAGCCGATCCACACGCTCTAAATGCAGCGCGAAGCTATGCGTTTTCAGCTTGTCGACCTGCTACTTTTACTGTTATTTAATTTGAAACCTGAAAAGTAACAGTTTTGGATATATGAGACGTTATATTTTCATTTCAGCCACTGTCCTCGGAATGTCTGTCCCCCGGAATGTCCACACTTGTGTAAGGCCCAGGCGGTGCGTGTGTGCGTGTGCGGGCAGACTGCAGAGAATCCAAGCGGGGCGTCTGATCTATTTCAAAGTGGAACCTTTTAACACCCTCGTGTCAAGGTCCCCCCGCTGATGACACGCGCACTTCAAGACTCGTTTAAAAGAAACGCGGAATCTTGGCTTCAAGTGTGACAACGAAGGAGAGAGAGCGACGTATGCTCCCTTCACCGGGTCTTGGACTGACAGCCATACACAAGTTCACACTTAATTAAAATACTCTGTAAAGCAGTCAGTTGCATACACATGAGTGTGTGATTGTCATTGGCTTTTTCAAAGTGCCTGCATGTTATGAGCTTTGAGTTCCAAGTAGCTGTGGGCCAGTCTGACGAGGTTGTCCCTTTTTTTTCTGGCCACACACCCCACGGCAAATCCAGATTTTGCCATCTGACGGTGCCTTGTGCTCATTACTCCGCGGAAGTCTGCTCCACAGCAACACAAAGCAGGGAAACTGACTTCTGTGGCAGACTGCATGCTGAGGCCAACAACGATGTCTGTCTCCCCGAACACATATACGCCGTGATAGATGGATAGACCTTCATTGATCCTGAGGGAAATTCTGTATGTCCGACAGAAACCTCTTATCTCAATATCTAACTTTTTGGAATCTTGTACATCAATACATTTATTTCGTTTTTCGTTTTTTCACCGACATGAGAACATCAACATGCCTCAAAAATCTGGGGGCCCCTCACTTCATACAAGTGTGATTTTAAATTTATTTTTGGAATCCTGAAAATTAACAGTTTAGGACATATGAGGTTTCCACCACCCGACAGAAACGATATCGTAGCATCTAACAATTTAAAACAAGAGGCTTCTAACCAATGCTGGCTGCTGACTTTCACTTTGATGTGCTCATCTTTTAATCTGCCCCTATATATAGGCTACCCCAGTCTGATGATCGTGTGTACTTGATGCGTTTGGTGTTTTGACACTGTTTGATAGTTTGATACAAAGATTCACAGATCTGTCTTGTTTTAGTCGGGCAGGCAGCTAGCTCCCTGTCCCTTAGAAACCAGCAGTAGCCTACGTAGCCATGATGTCAACAAAAAGCGGCCCAGGCCGTAGCGTAACGGTCTGGGCACCGGACTGGTAATCCAGTCGCAGTGTGCCGCGGGTTCGACTCCCGGACCCGACACGGCCTTTACTGCATGTCATCCCCCCATCTCTCTCCCGTTTCCTGTCAGCCTACTGTCTGTCCCTTCAAAAATCAATAAAAGGCGTAAGCCGCAAAAAAAATATCTTAAAAAAAAAAAAAAGCAAACACAGGGATTTATCTTGGTATAATCACACGATTAGTCAGAGAGAGTAGTGAAATGTATCATTTGAGCAGAAGAACTATTAGAGCCGCTAAGTGGCTTGTACCCAGCATGATGAAATTGTGCGATTTTCTTATTTTAAAGTATTAAGACAGGCCCGTTGTGTTCGCATAGACGCCCGACAACCTACCTCAAACCCTCACCCTAACCCTAACCTCCACCGGGGCAGCACACCTAAACCTAACCCCAACCCTCTCCCGACCCCCAGCGCACCTCGGACCAATGCTCCTTCGGAGCAATGGTCCGTCGGATCATAGTATGCCTCCCTCGACAAAGCCGGATGCACCACAGTGGCTTCGAACCGACAACCTCCGTGGTGGTGGGCAGGGACTTTACCACTGCGCCACCTGAGTGTGTGGCCCGCCTTCCTTAAAACACTTTGACTACTAAACCCGAGTTGCTGGAGTTAACACGGCTGCTGTGTTCATCAGATGGGTGGGCACTTTTGAGATTTTCCAAGAGGGCCTCCTTGATCCATAAAAGGTTGAGAAGCACTGAGCCACAGTGAGTGAAAAGCTGCATTGATAAAGGGAATCGTGTGGTAGCTCATCCGGTTAATTTTGACTTTGACCTGACCTGGATAGTGCTGACAGGACTTGTGTCACATGTTGCGTGATGCAACATGATGCATGTAGCCCACAAATATATATTTTTAAAGATTTGTTTTTTGTGCCTTAATTGATAGTTACAGTGAAGACGGACGGGAAAGAGCTAGGGAGAGAAAGAGGGGGAGACATGCAGCAACGGTCGTCATGAACGGGACTCGAACACGCAACTTGCTGTCAGGCCAGAGCCTATATGTGGCATGCGCCTGGACCACTAGGCCAGCCGGCGCCCCAGCCCACAAATATCTTGGGCTATTTTTTTATGTTTTGTTCATGCTGTGCAATACTTTGGTCAATCTTTGGTTGTTTTAAACGTGCTCTATAAAAAGTAAAGCTTGATTTGGTTTGATTTGATTTAATTACACACTTTAGTTCAGCTACATCTAAGTGTTTCAGTACTGTTCTAAATTGCACATGACAGTGATTTGACAGTCGACGCAGTGTGACTGGTGGTACATGCACTTTATTGCAATGTGCTGCTTCTGAACAAAGTGCTCTTGTGAGCTGGGAAATTTGTCTCTGAGAGACTACTCTGTGACAGAAGCACCTCACCTTAAGCTCTTGCTTTTAAAAGTTGACACATGAGCCTGTAACCACTTCAACCCCAGCCTCCGTGTTGTGGGGAAAGCTTTCACAGAAACTAGCAGATGCCCACGAGGTTCCTTCCACACAGGACCACAATGAAAACAAGCCCTCAATGTTTTCTGCCATGGACCCTCAGAAGAGAGGTGCTAAAACAAAACAAGAAAAAAACATTTTCCAAATATTTTCGTTATTTTTCGAAAATAGCAATTTGGTGCCCCAGGCAAGATTATTCTGGATGGTAGGAATTATCATTAATTTTAATGAATGATAAACATCAGTTCTGATCAGTTCTAAAGATCGGTTCCGATTTGTTCTGTTCTTTGTTTCCGTTTCCGCCTTCTTTTCGTAGTTCAGTCCAACGACGAAAGAAGAACGTCTCTCTTCAGCCAGTCACGTTGTTGCATTTTGCAACTGACTGACTGAACCTCACATCACCAGGCTTTCCACACGGAGGAAAAGGAACGACTCAAGGAAAAACAACATTTGAGGAAAGTGACGGAATTTGTTCCCATTCACACAGAAAATAATCACTCACAAATGTCACAACACCGGATAGGCCAAAAGTCTGATGTGGGGCTGCCAGTATAAGGAACAGAGGAGAGACCGACCTGGCTGGAGATCATTAGAGCTTGTTAAGTATCCTGCCCCCAGGCCTGGCATGGTGGGGAAACCTTCCCGTTCTGGTCCATCTGGTATACATGGTGCTTCTATTGAGCACCTTATACTCATATCTCTGCTGTCGGGAAGAAACCATCTATATTATTTGACAATTTGGCCAATGTTTGACCAGTTTTTGAGAAGCGCTAGCCCCTCCTATGCCCAGCTTTGTTTGTTTATGTGAATAATAGCGATGATTTGATTGGCTGATCACCCTATCCTATAGCGATGATTTGATTGACTGAGCAAAGTACGTATTCAGGATAAAAAGTGAGGACAGACGGAAAAGTGAGTATGTTAAAGTGAAGATGGAAAAGTGAGGACGCAAATTGTGATGGGCCAGAATGAGATGATGTATGAGGATAAGAGCACCCCTCACTTCACACGGGTGTGATTTTTGTGTTTCAACGTGTGGGAAAGCCATTGTATGAGCTTGTTCAACTGTCATCATGGCGTCCCAGGCCGTCACTGAAGTCGAGGGAGAGGATGAGGTCAATGTTGCTGTCTGGTCTGTGAGGACAGAGAAGTATAGGGAGAGTTCAGCAGAAACCCAGTATCCAGTCCCTCGTTTCTGTCACCAGGACACTGCAGTGTCTACGTCTTCATTGTGCATGCCGTGCAGGAAGTTGTATGTGGTTCCCCACGTCCAGTGCTATATGCATGCCGCGGTGCTTGCGATTATTTCGGTCCGGGTCCACTCGTCGACACGAACGTAACTCTCCCTGCATGTCCTTTCACAGACAACCAGTGTGTAAATGGTTGAGCTCTTCCTTTGTAGCCTTCTTGTCCCTGCCAGCAGGTCATTCAATCTTTCGGCATGGCGGGAATAATCTTCGTCTTCTGAGGCCTGCATGGACATTATTGTCCACCAGGGTCTGGAGCACTTCACACCATCTGTACAGCGCGTAGCTCCTGAGCCAGTGCTTCACACCTTCCTTTTGTGATCTCCACAGTTCTTGTCCAGCAGCTAGGGGGCGCTGCTACACATGCATTGCACGTATAATAATAATAATA
Source organism: Protomyctophum parallelum (assembly GCF_964188405.1). NCBI lineage: Eukaryota > Metazoa > Chordata > Actinopteri > Myctophiformes > Myctophidae > Protomyctophum > Protomyctophum parallelum. The sequence goes on from NC_139699.1 coordinate 26,180,145, forward strand.
ATAATAATAATAATAATACATTTTATTTATAAGGCGCCTTTCAGGGCACTCAAGGTCGCCGTACAGATTAAAAGCAGTACAAGAACACAGTTAAAAGCAGAAAAATAATAATAATTAAACTAGGGCACAGCTTGCAGCAGAAAGTCACACAGAGTCATAGGCCTGCCTAAACAGGTGGGTTTTGAGGTGAGTTTGAAATATGGTGATAAAGTCCATGTTTCTGATGTCAGGGGGGAGGGAGTTCCAGAGGTGAGGGGCAGAGCGGCTGAAAGCTCTTGACCCCTTGGTGGAGAGACGGGCTGGGAGGACTTTCAGGGTGAGGGAGGAGGCAGACCTGAGAGACCGGGTGGGGATATTGACGTGGACAAGGTCAGACAGGTATGGGGGGGCGAGGTTATGGATGGCCTTGAATGTGTGGAGGAGGATCTTGAAGTCGATACGGTATTTGATGGGGAGCCAGTGGAGTTGGTGTAAAACAGGGGTGATGTGACTGATGACAGGGGTTCTGGTGACAATACGGGCAGCAGCGTTCTGGACTAGTTGGAGTTTATGGAGGAGTTTGTGGGGGAGACCAAAGAGAAGGGAATTACAGTAGTCCAGGCGGGAAGTGACAAGAGAGTGAACCAGGATAGCGGCACTGTGGGGAGTTAGGGAGGGGCAGAGGCGGTTGATGTTTCTGAGGTGGAAGTAGGCGGATCGGATGGTGGTGTTGATGTGGGTGTGGAATGATAGGGTACTGTCGAGGACGACACCCAGACTCTTTACCTGAGGGGAGGGGGAAACCGAGGAGTTGTCAATGGTGAGAGTGAAACTGGGTTGCTTGGTGAGTGTGGATTTGGAACCAATGAGGACTACCTCGGTCTTATCACTGTTGAGTTTGAGGAAATTGGAGGTGAACCAGGACTTGATTTCCTGCAAACAGGTACAGAGGGAGGAGGGTGGGAAGGTGGAAGAGGGTTTGGAGGAGACATAGAGCTGGGTGTCGTCCGCGTAACAGTGGAAAAGGATGTTGTATTTGCGGAAAATCTGTCCAAGGGGGAGGAGATAAATGATAAATAGGATAGGGCCAAGTACAGAGCCCTGGGGGACACCGGAGGAGATGGGGGAGGGATGGGAAGTGAATGATTTGAGCTGAATGAACTGAGTACGGCCAGAGAGGTATGAGTGAAACCAGTCTAGGGGTGTGTCGGATATACCAATTGATGCCAGTCGCTCGAGGAGGGTGGAGTGTGAAATGGTGTGTATATAGCAATGATCATGTCCATCACTGGCTGTTGCTTTACGAGTTTCCTATCATTAAACGTACTCCCGATGTTTTCCTGGACTATAGCTCGGCCCAAACAGAGAATAGTTGTTTTCCTGGACTATAGCGGGCCCAAACAGAGAATAGATGTTTTCCTGGACTATAGCTCGGCCCAAACAGAGAATAGATGTTTTCCTGGACTATAGCTCGGCCCAAACAGAGAATAGATGTTTTCCTGGACTATAGCTCGGCCCAAACAGAGAATAGGTGTTTTCCTGGACTATAGCTCGGCCCAAACAGAGAATAGTTGTTTTCCTGGACTATAGCTCGGCCCAAACAGAGAATAGTTGTTTTCCTGGACTATAGCTTGGCCCAAACAGAGAATAGTTGTTTTCCTGGACTATAGCTCGGCCCAAACAGAGAATAGTTGTTTTCCTGGACTATAGCTCGGCCCAAACAGAGAATAGTTGTTTTCCTGGACTATAGCTCGGCCCAAACAGAGAATAGTTGTTTTCCTGGACTATAGCTCGGCCCAAACAGAGAATAGTTGTTTTCCTGGACTATAGCTCGGCCCAAACAGAGAATAGGTGTTTTCCTGGACTATAGCTCGGCCCAAACAGAGAATAGATGTTTTCCTGGACTATAGCTCGGCCCAAACAGAGAATAGGTGTTTTCCTGGACTATAGCTCGGCCCAAACAGAGAATAGATGTTTTCCTGGACTATAGCTCGGCCCAAACAGAGAATAGGTGTTTTCCTGGACTATAGCTCGGCCCAAACAGAGAATAGATGTTTTCCTGGACTATAGCTCGGCCCAAACAGAGAATAGATGTTTTCCTGGACTATAGCTCGGCCCAAACAGAGAATAGATGTTTTCCTGGACTATAGCTCGGCCCAAACAGAGAATAGATGTTTTCCTGGACTATAGCTCGGCCCAAACAGAGAATAGATGTTTTCCTGGACTATAGCTCGGCCCAAACAGAGAATAGATGTTTTCCTGGACTATAGCTCGGCCCAAACAGAGAATAGATGTTTTCCTGGACTATAGCTCGGCCCAAACAGAGAATAGGTGTTTTCCTGGACTATAGCGGGCCCAAACAGAGAATAGATGTTTTCCTGGACTATAGCTCGGCCCAAACAGAGAATAGATGTTTTCCTGGACTATAGCTCGGCCCAAACAGAGAATAGATGTTTTCCTGGACTATAGCTCGGCCCAAACAGAGAATAGGTGTTTTCCTGGACTATAGCTCGGCCCAAACAGAGAATAGATGTTTTCCTGGACTATAGCTCGGCCCAAACAGAGAATAGATGTTTTCCTGGACTATATCTCGGCCCAAACAGAGAATAGGTGTTTTCCTGGACTATAGCGGGCCCAAACAGAGAATAGATGTTTTCCTGGACCATAGCGGGCCCAAACAGAGAATAGCTAGCGTGCCTCATGCAGGGTCACCTCAAACCACAAGCCTTTTGATCCCAGTTTGTTCTTGCTGTTTGATCTCCTTGTCGATAACAGTGCAGCTCTGAAAGAGCTGCTATGCCTTCTGCCAGGTGGTGATCACAACCGCACACCAGAAATGGGTCAAAGTGTAGTTGTCCGTTTGGTTATAATATTTATTCAGTTTTGCTCCGCACTTGGCCCAGGACAACTTGAATCCACCCAGCCTTTTAACGACTGTTTGCAGGTGTGGGGCTGCCATGGCAATCAATTGGCTGAGGCAGAGGCTGGAAATTGCACAGGTGAGGGGACTTTGGCTCATTAGGCCCACTGGCAGAGCCTGGCCAGAGCCTTTTGTGGTGGTTCTGGAGAACCGTGGGTCCGACCAACACTCCCTGCGGGGGTGTGGAATGCGTGTGTCGAATTTGAGCAAACGGTTGGGCAAACGGTTCTCGAGTTACGTGCATTACAACCGTACACACACACACACACACACACACACACACACACACACACACACACACACACACACACACACACACACACAGACAGACGTGTCTCATTTATAGTAGGATGGCGTCTGTCACAGCCTGCTGGATGGAAGAAGTCAGCCTCTTTGTAAAATGAGGCCATGCACCAGGTGGATCCGCTCAGGTACAACGCCATGCACCAGGTGGATCCACACACACCGCTCAGGTACAAAGATTTTCTTCCCCCAACTGCTGCAGTGCTCCCAGAAGGGCCACCATAGCCCTATTCATTCCTCCAGAGGCAATCAAAGCAATGCGGGGGGCCTGGTCCAGTTGGGAGCGGATGTTGTTTAACGTTTAAAATTCTTGCCATCTACGTTTATAAACATAGCTAGGCTAATGGGACCTATTTATGCGTATAAGCGCAGACAACCGTTTACTCCATATATGAACGAGGACTCCGTCTGTTTACCTTTTTAGCATTGCTCCGGCTGTATGGACCTCCTCCTTCACCATCAGCGATGGGATTTTTAAATCCAGCTCCGTTGAGCCTCCATTATAACAGGATTTTCAAAGCGCTGTATCTCCAAAGGTGTGTCGCCGCGCACCCGACGATCGTAAATCAATTGTGAGTTTGTACCGCATCGCTGAGAAAAAGTAGCTGGTTGTACTGCAGTACTACTGCTAGCTAAAGGCTGTGAGCTAATGCGAGTGGTGTTGTTCGTCTTCCGGAGGCCCCCACCTTCCTGTTTAACCCGGAAGGGAAACAAGCTCCGTAGAATGGGACCAGACGGGTGGCATATCGGCAGTGACATATGCTAACACTAGATGGCGCTAAAGGAGTTGCAATCAGATAGGACTTTATGGTTTGTCAAGGCCACAAAGTAGTTTTTTGCCACTCAGTAGATGTTCCCGCATAACTTCCGGGTATGATGATGATGTCACGTGCATAGCCTCTATAAGGAAGTGCCAAATTTCCTGCAGTTCTCATTAATGGCCTAGCAGGTGTCACTATTTCCCCTGCCTGCTGGCTGCCAAACAATTACCACGCCTTTGGTTATACAATACAATAGGGACTGTAATCATTGTCATAAATACTTTATGCTTTCAGTAGCTAGTCTTCTGTCAATTGATATGCATTTTCATAAATTATGGTCCCATACATTTTAAATTTTATTATTTTAAAAGGGTAGGGTAATGCTGTTCTAAACGGGTCTGTAGTCCATATTTATTTTACAGTCTACGGTGCAGTCGCTCTCTCTTTCTCTCCCCTCATGGGGCTCCTAAAAAGAAGATTATAACAAACAGGAGTTTAATCAGCAGGCCTGGCTTCTCTTCTCCGCTCAGCAGCGTTGCCAAGCCTGCTTATTATAAGCGATGTTGGGCTTCTGTGAAGTCGCTTGTAAATATTAACCTCGTGTCACCAGGCTTTCTACCACCTCGGAGGAAAGCCTGGTTTGTGTTACTAAATTGCCGTGCATGTGTTCCGGTCGGGAGTGTATGATATCTGTAACGGCCAAATGAGTGGAATTGTCCAAATATATTTGTGTGACCATGGGGTGGCGCTGTTGGCTTTATAAGCGTCTGGTTCACTGGAACTGGTAGGGAGGATTGACCCGGAAGGGCAATGGTTTTTGACCGCAGGTAGGCTACGTCGCTGTTGTTCAAACACTGGAGCTAAATGTTTGTTGGTCTGAAATGTTTATTTGTTTGTCTATGCTGATTATTGTTTATTCTGAAATCACGCAGATACTGATGCCATACTGACTGCTTGGGAAATAAATGTGTCAAAAGCAACAGGAGCTGCCTGTGTGTTTTATTATCACAAAATGGGGCTGACACCAGGCGCGTAGCATAAGGCAGTGCAGCCAGTGCGGTGCACCGGGGCCCATGAAGGGGGAAGAAGAAGAGAAGAAAAAGAGTCAGGACGAGACGACGGTGAAAGGCAAGCCTAGTTTCAGGGGCTATCGGTCGCAGGAAGAGTAACACCAAGGATTAGCCAGTGATGTCACTGACTGACTGGTTTATAAACACCTTCAAGTCCATAATACTTCTCTGTTGCATAACAGTGACATCACTGACCTCTCCTTGTTATCTTTACCACCTTGTTTCACAATCTAATCTATGCCTCTATGGTGTGTATACTGTGTTCATGGCGCGCTGTCTGTGCCTGTAGACTATTTTGTCACGTTCCGTCGCGCTAATGAAACACTAGATGGGATTGTTATGTCATGTCAGCACTATCAGAAGATAACCCAGGTAAAGTGATCTGTCACTCTGCAGTTTAACTAAAGTTTGTCCAAAGTAATTAAGTAAGCCAGGCTTCAAATTGATGTAAACATGCATACAGATTGAATGAATATTTATATATCAGATCGCCCCCCCCCCCCCCCCACGCATCACATCGCCGCCGCCACCGAGCCCCCCCCCCCCCATGCCACAATAATATATTGGGAGGCCCACACAAGATATCTGCACTGGGGCCCACTTACGCCACTGGCTGACACTCACACGCACAAACAGTATTGCATTGGACCAGCACTATGAGAGAACAGTCACGCTTTTATTTAAAAATTGTTGTGTGTGCGTGCGTGCGTGCGTGCGTGCGTGCGTGCGTGCGTTGCTTCTTTGGGGTTTTCTCCCGTAGATCCCGGCTGCTTGTTTGTCGCACACAATCTGGCAACCTTGGTGCTCAGCCCGACAGAAGGAGCCCTCTCCAGGAAGGCTGCCTCAAATCAAAGCTTCCTGCTCGGGAGAGCTCGCCACTCGCTGCTCGGCTGATCCCTATCACAACAACAAAACCAGCAGAAACAATTATTTATTCCTTTTGATGTGCGCTTTTTGAAGTTATACCCCCACCTCCTCCACCATGTGCCACCACACAACCCCAACACCCTCGCCCCCCTCTCCGCCAACCCCAAGCCCTATACCACCTCCTCCTTCATCTCAACTTCCTCTTCTTCTTGTTCGCTCCTGCTCCTCCTCCTCTCTCTCTCTCTCTCTCTCTCTCTCTCTCTCTCTACTTCATGGAAACAAGGTCATGAGAGTTTCTCCAGAAAAGGGGGTGGGGGACTTATTTTTTGAAAGATAAGCAACTCTAGGATCAAACTTCAATGTGTCTGCGTGTGTCTGATTCAGTTATACTGTAGGTCAGGGTTCTTCAGCATGCAGTTATTTTATTTTATAGTCTATTATTATGTTTCAGGCCAAGCAGTATAAGCACCTCTTACATTAGCTGAGAGAGATGAAGGAGGGATGCCCCAGAACATACTTATCATATAAAATATTACAGGCTGGCCTAGTGTATAGCGGTAATACTCATTCTTGCGGAAGGTTGTGGGTTCGAACCCTATACTCAGGTTCGTCGTCAGCAAGTTCGCAACGGGTCCCTAACGCCACTGGTGGAAAGAGTATAGGCCTACTCACATTTGTCTACTTAAGTAAAAGTATCAAGACTGCAATTTAGAAATACAAGTAAATGTCAAGAATTCAACATTTATGTAAAGTACTAAAGTATTGTTATCAAAAAGTACTTAAAGTACTAAAAGTAGAAAGTACTCTCATTATGCAGAATGTCCTATTTCACAAGTTTTAAAATACAATTATTTTGAAAATAGCAGATATACAAGCTCACAGTGCATCACGAGTCAACTCATGACGCATTGTGAGCTTGTAGATTGGCTATTTTCAAACGGCCAATATGTACTGGGGCGCCCGCTGGCCGAGTGGTCCAGGCGCATGCCACATATAGGCTCTCGCCTGACAGCATGTTGCATGTTTGAGTCCCGTTTATGAAGACCGTTGTCTGTGTGTCTCTCCCCTTCTCTCTCTCCCTCTTTCCTATCTATCTTCACGTGTAACTATCAATAAAGGCAAAAAGCCAAAAACAAGTAAGTACTGTAGGCCTATATGGGCTGTGCCATTGCCCACCACTCCTGAATTAAGTGTCTGGTGCTGGGACTCTGGTGCAACGCACATGTCCTGGGCCTGGTGAGAGCAGGACTGGAACTGGTGAGACGCAGGGCGGGCCCGGACAGGAGCAAACTCACAGAGCCTAGTCCTTCTATGCGCCAGAAGTGTACCCCCCAGCCCTGGCAGAGCAGCTCTGGAGTATAGTTCCAACGGATTGTGTGGCCCTGGTTTTTCCCAAATGGGACTGATTGAGGGTACTACTGGGACGTAAGTCGGGACGTGTATGATGTTCAAGAGACCCGAAACCCAGATGACCTTGGGATACCCCTATGTTCCCAGGTTCTATGTTCCCCAGGTTCTATGTTCCCCAGGTTCTATGTTCCCCACTCACCCGGCCCCCCAAAAAAGGTTATATGTCCCCCGCTCAACCAAAAAAAGGTTATATCTTCCCCACTCAAAAAAGGTTATATGTTCCCCACATAACAAGAAAAGGTTCTATAAAAGGTTAACTTATATGTTCCCCACTTAACCATGGAGGCTGTGGACAGTGGGTCATCCCTATGTTCCCCAGGTTCTATATGGACAGTTCAGAAGTTAACATGTTATTATGAAAAAAATGGAAAAGGGGGAGGGGGGGGGGGGGGCTGACAATGATCCTCAATAATCATGATGAAATGGCACGATTTTTTCTACTCAGTCTGTGTCTCATAGGAGGGCTGTGGGCAGTTTAGAAACCGTCCTCCAGTGACATCATCATTAGGCAGATTTTCTTTTAAACAATATTTCTTTACACAAATGTTGAGATTTTCATTATCGTGAGAACGATATAGCTTCCATTTTCACATTGCAACTTTTCAGGACTAGAAAGACTGCAGTTTCTATTAGCTTGTATTCTCCATCAATGATGTCACTGGAGGACGGTTTCTGAACTGCCCACAGCCCTCCTATGAGACACAGACCGAGTAGAAAAGAATTGAGCCATTTTTTCATGATTATTAGTGAGGACCTATTCTATGAAGATAGGTTGAAAAGTGAAAAGTGAGTCTATTTTGAAAATGTACAGAAAGAAAACAGGCAAAACCAAGTTTTTGCATTTCAAAAGTTGTATTCTGATTAAATACTTTAGGACATTTATTTATATAAATGTCGTCCAATGCAGTTAATGGCAAACACTATCCGCAAAACGTGCCTGGTGGCGACAATAATGGACTGTGTTGAAAACCATGCTCTAGTCTATACCACCAAGATGGCCACCAGGGTGCCCTTAGGTCGCCCAAAGGGAAGGTTTCTGATAGTAATTTCTCTCCATTATGTTCCGTTATGTGTGTTTAGAGATTATATTAATAATTTTAAATTAAAAATTAATATTTCCTGCATTTTTGGGTGAGCAGGGAACATAGAACCTTTTCTTTGAGGAAAATGGGGAACATAGAACCTTTATAGCTAAATGGGGAACATAGAACATTTTTTAGTTGAGTGGGGAACATAGAACCCTGGGAACATAGAACCTTTTTGGGTAAGCGGTGAACATAGAACCTTTTTTGCGGGGGTAAGTGGGGAACATAGAACCTGGGGAACATAGGTACGCTCCCAATACGTCCCAGGTGCATCCATGTGATGTTTTTGTTGTTATGGCTTAATGTATGTATAGTAATCCAAATCAAAAACCTTAACTAGTAACTAATGGAGTAAAAGTATACAATATTGCATCTGAGATGTAGTGGTGTAGTATAGAACTTAAAAGTATTGGACATTGGAAATACTATCAAGTAAAGTTTAAAAAAGAAAAGAAAAAGTATTTACTTAAGTAAATGTACTTAATCAAATGGATTGGGATCTGAGTGGAGTCTCCTCCAGGAGGTGTGGTTGAAGCATGTCCTGGACGTCCCCGGATGTAAAATCTGATAATGACTGACATATATTCATATTCCTTCATGTGTTTGGCACAGGGGGGCAGTCAGCCAGATATTTCGTGAAGCCTCATTTGAAATCGGTAGTTCATATGTGGCGCCTGTTGTGGCGCTGGACTGGACCCAAAAAGCCCCATAGCTCCATAGAGGCCCATGTATTTTGGCCCAACTTCACCTAGACTGTATTACCTTAATAAACATGGTCATGAATACTTTCTTCTTCCAGTCACTAGTTTAAAGTCTCATTTCTAATGTCATAATATTCTTTTTGGAAAATTATGGTCCCATTAATTAAAAAAATGACCATAAAGAAAAAAAAACATTGCGTATGTTCTGAGGGGCGTGGCTACCGTTACAGTCTATGATCGGGATTCCCCTCCCACTCGAGTCAAAATAAAAACCAACGGAGAAGAAGGGGGGAAGTCCCGCCTCGTTGTCTGGGCAGCCAATGGCCAGCTGGTCCAAAACGGAGCCAGCCAATGGCCAGCTGGTACCAAACGGATCTAGAAAGATGGCGACTTACAGTGCAGGAATAACAGGCTTCATTTTACGTCCATGTTAGACCCGGCGAACGCTTTGTCCATATTTTTTACAGTCTATGGTTTGGCAGCACTGCGGCGGCGGTGGCTCAGGGGTGAGCTGCTGGATGGCAACAGCAAGCCAGGTTGCTAGTTCGAACCCGGGCTCCCCCAGAGTTAGTGTTGAAATGTTCTTGAGCAAGACACTGAACCCCAGGCTAATTGCTCCTGATGTGCTGGTTGGTGCCTTGCATGGTTTCCGCCGCCATCAGTGTATGAATGTGTGTGTGTGTGTGTGTGTGTGTGTGAATGTAATGCACATTTGCGCAACCTATGTAAAGTGCCTTGGATAAAGGCACTATATAAATGCACCATTTTCCATTGACCACTCGTCATCAGTGTTGTGTAAATTATATTCATGTGTATTGTCAGACATTTTACCACTTAAATCCTCAATCCTTACAAAACTCAACGCCAAAAATTGCAGATCCACAAGCTCATAACGCGCCAGAATATGGATGCTATAGGTTTCAAGTGGTTGATAAATAAAAAAAGTTCCTAGCTATTACAAAGATTTGGAGGCTCACCTATAGTAACTCTGATGAGGACCCCCTGTTGAAGACAAGTTGTTAACATAGAGTTAACAACTTGTTCTTATTGTCTCCACCAGGCCGAAGGCATGGGGGGAGAGTATGTTTTGCACTCCGTCCGTCCGTCCGTGTGTCCGTGAGCAGCTAATCTCCGGCACCGTTAACCCGGTCGAGCCACATTTTGCACACACACTCCCTGGATGCCAACGATGAACCTCTGCCCCAAAATCTCCAGAACGGCCTGTTATAGCGCCACCAGGAGGCCGCTTTGTGCAAAACAAGTTTTTGCACAGTACACCTACAGATTTTGTCCAAACATCGCGCAAATTGGTACACAGTCTCTCTAGTTCACATCTGGCTTTTAGAGCGCCACCAGGAGGCCGACTTTTGTAAAACACATTTTTGGATATTACTCCTCCGGATTTTGTCCAAAAATCCCGCAAATCGTTACACAGTATCTCCATAGTCATGTGCTCAAGACGGATGTGTCTGATATTTCATATTCCATCCTAATTGGCTAACATTGGCTTTCAAATTTTGCAGGATTGGCCTGTTTTGAACAAAAAGCTTCAAATCATGAACGCAGCGTGCAATTTGACGTGAAATCTTTCGCGCACTTTCCTACTAGGCTGAGGAATATAGCCCACCCATTTCACATTGGCCTGTTATAGCGCCACCAACAGGTGGATTGTGCATGCGTGCGATCAACACGGATCTGCACCATTTCCCATATTATCCTGATTGGCAAAGATTGGAACAAACAAACAAAAAACATGTTTATATTACTAAACATTCCTATCCTCCTTGTGGAGACCTGTGCCCAGAAGGGCACTTTTTCTAGTTTCTTGTGCTTTTTGTCTCCCCAATTTAGGCGTTATGCCAATTGATTCCGCCCCACACTTGGCACTGCTGTTGCATCCTACTGATTCATCTGTCAGTGAGGAGCCCCCACCAGGAGGACGTACTGTAGAGCCTTCGTCCTACTCCTCCTGCCCAACACACCAACACTTCCTGGTGACAGGTGCCATCCCCAGCATGTAGGAATACGAGAGACAGCGAAATTCCTTCACGACGGACGACGTACGTCGCGACGTATATTTTTCCGTCGCAACGTATATTCGAGTACGTCCTGGCGTAAATATCAATTCGTCCCGGCAGAACGGACTCGTCGCGGCTATATCTACCCGTTTGCGACATAATATGTTGGCTATTTTTTTCCGTCGCGACATAACGGGACTCGTCACGGCTATATCTACCCGTTGTGGCGTGAGCTGGACTCGTCGCGACAGAACGTGACTCGTCGCGGCTATATCTACCCGTTTGCCTAATAGGTTGACTTTGTTATATGCCCGGTGCGCGGTGCCCTGCGCGGTGCCCTGCGCTGCCCTACGCCCACCGCGTGCACCTTGCCGGTCCGCCCTGCGCCCTGTGGCCTGGCACGTGTGCACGTGTGCCAGGCCACCGCGTGCACCTTGCCGGTCCGTGGAGCCCTTCGCCGTCCCCAGGCGACCCTGCGTTCCAGAGCTGTCACCCATGCCCACCGAAAATAGCTGATCTACCAGCTCCTATACGGGATGGCCCGACCCGCGTCTGTGGACCCCTGGGGATCACGGTAGTCCACGGGGGTCCGTCTGTGTGTGTGTGTGTGTGTGTGTGTGTGTGTGTGTGTGTGTGTGTGTGTGTGTGTGTGTGTGTGTGTGTGTCTGCGCAGCCCCGTGCGCCTTGTGGATCAGAGCGCACGGGGGTTAATGATAATACCCCCGGGCGGTACGGGTCCCCGTGGACCCTTGGGGATCAAGGGGGGCCACGGGTGTCCACGTTTGCGGAGACGCTGCCTTCATATTAGCCTATACTTTAATAACAAGCAGCTGATCTACAATTGACAATTTGACATGTCATTGCGTCGTATTCTGTCTGTCTTTCACGCACGCACGCAGACATGTCACAGACCACCACATAACCATATTTGTATGGCCATATCGTTTATAGGCCTTATAGCTGAATAGCGCCGGCCGTCGGGGGTTCATTTGGTTCCACTTCCAACCGTCCCATTATGGTCAACACTTATGATATGCTATTGCATTCTTCCAACTAAAGATTTAAATATTAATCTGGCAGCTCCGAAAATAGCAGAAGATGTAATGCAGTAAATGACATGGCACGGACTGGCTCAGAAAATCTCCCTGCATCATTATAAACCAGGCCTATACTGAATGTAGGCAATTGAATTCCATTACGTTTGTTTCAATCAACTGAACTAGACCAATAAAATAGTAGGCTAGTATTTATGTTTTTCGTTAATAATAATACTGCTAATTATTATTGAACGGTAAGTACGCTGGTATGTACGCTATGGTACACTATAAGCTTGTATATCTGTTTATTTTAAGCATGCCGCCGCATTCTGTCAGAATCTCGTGTGTGTGTGTGTGTGTGTGTGTGTGTGTGTGTGTGTGTGTGTGTGTGTGTGTGTGTGTGTGTGTGTGTGTCGCACGCGTGCGTGCGTGCGAACTTCATGACAGTGGTGCAGCATTACATTGTATTTTGATTTGAAATAAATAATGATGAATAGATGTCTATACTGTTGCTTGTGTGTGTGTGTTATGCTATAGGGTTAGCTGGAACACACGCCCTGTATGATCTGTGGTGCGCATCTACAAGCTCCAAGTGTTGCGTCCACATGCAGCGCGTTGTGAGCTTGCAGATCGTCGGTGCCCCACTATAGAGAGATGGTAGGGTAGTGCCCAAGCCTATTCGTATTCCTATATGATCTGTGGCTATATTAAAGGCCTTTTATATGTGATCTCACATAATGTGCGAGTCAGAGCTAACGTTACTCAATCATCATTTGCCGACTGATTTATATCACAGCACAGCTATAACATATAGCACACATGTGTGCACATGTGTGCTTGTAATAAAAGTGGGTTTCCTATGTTTGCTATAAATTGTAGCTATGTCAGAACCTGGACGGACCACAGACAAGGGATTTAAATATATAACAGAGCAATCTTTATTAAAGGTAATACTCAGTGGGTTATAGCACAACAATAATAGAATGAGGCAAAAAGGTAATAAACTATAACAGGACATTTCATATATGCACAGCACTTAATGATAAAACCACTCTATAAAATACCAGCCTATTTACATGTACACATAGTGACATAATACAACAGTGTTTGGTCATGTACTTAACTAGCCGCCAGGGCGGGACCCCCCAGGGTCTGAGCTGTGACGCCGTCCAACTCCCCAGGGGATGCTTAGCTGGCCGGCGTGCCGCGCTGACAATACAGTCTCTTTAAACTTGGTCAGCTGTCATCGTAGGTCGCGGAGCGAGGCGGCCGATCACCCTGCTACTTGCCCAGCCCTGTCTATGGAGACCGTAAGTGTAGTCTCCCCTCCTGCTTCATTCAAAGCTAACTCCCCCTCGCTGTCTGTCTTCGCTGTCGGCTGGACTAAAACCAGCGAACGGCCCCTCCCGTCCCCAGAGTGCCGTGCCGCAAGACGTATGCTCCGACCTGTACAAACACCCAAGTGTCCCTTTTATACTGGCGTCCACCACCTGAATTCACTGCCGTCAATCAGTGCGTCTCTGCTCATCAATCACTGAGCTCCTCCTCTGCTGCACACATCACAATATGTTATAGCTCTAGAGACGCAGAGACAGAGACATATTTATTTAAAATAATCCTGTCTCGCACGGCCTATATAGAGCCAATAAACGGAGCACCCCCCCCCCCTCTCTCTCTCTCTCTCTCTCACTCTCTCTCTCTCTCTCTCTCTCTCTCTCTCAGCACACGCTGTGCTGTGATATAAATCAGTCGGCAAATGATCATTGAGTAACGTTAGCTCTGCCTCTGACTCGCACATTATGTGAGATCACATATAAAAGGCCTTTAATATAGCCACAGATATAGTACAATAATCCAACATTAATGGTCGATCTTTTTTCCAGGCGAGACGAAGAAGTGGAAGAAGAGGTACAGTTATCTTTTACTATTCATGAACATATGAAAATAACAAACATGCTTGTGAGAATGTACAACGATTTAAGTAATGTAATTTCTTTTGTTTATTCCACAGACTGACAGTGAGGACTAAAGGAAAAAGAAATCTGCGTTTTTTCAATGTTTTTAGGCGGTGATTCCGGAGGAAAATCTGTGGGATTCTGCGGAGTGTATTATAATTTTTTCTTTTGATCCATGCATCAATGTGTTTAGAGAGCAAAAATAACTCTAAATATGCTAAATAAACATTAAAGTACAAACCTTTAAAAAAATTAAAAACATCTCCTTAATCCTTGGGAAGTACAAATATCTTACTGCCTTGACAACATCACTTTTAGGTATAAAATAACAGCAAATATAGCACATCTCGGGGAATTTAATGTTGTAATAACATATCCAACAGGCTGTGTACTGATAACAGGTACTTGTACGTGAATATGCAATGTACTTATATATGTGCAGCCGCGTCACGTTCCTATAACGGCGGTGGGTGCCAAAAAAATAATAATAAAAAAAGCCCAAACTGGTACACCCGATACTATTTAATATTTCCCTTATTTTCCCTACATTTTCTTACCACATCTATGGTATGAAAACAATGCTAAGGAGTTGCTTCAATGAAATATAATTGCTTTAAGCTGAAAACGATATGTTTAATGATGTTTTTTAGCGTTGTTACATTTATCATGCATGCCAATTAATCCGACATGCGCAGCAATTGTAACACTGGAACAGCGTCCACGTTCGGTTTAATAACTCCCGACCTGTTTTATAAAAAAAATAACTTGAAGTGGTTTATGGTAGCTGACATGTGTAGGTCCGTTGCCTGAAAATATTACATGTGTAGATAAACGGATCTCTGAGTAAAAAAATGAAACGTGCAAAGTGTTACATCGTTGGCGGCTGTCCGAACCATGGAAATGTCAACCGGGTCGTCACACACCAGAACCAGACGAGGGTCCGAGTACTTAGATAAGAATCATAAAGTGTTTATCATAACATTTAATACAACAGTAAATTGAATGAAAGAATGAATGAATGCATTGATGAATGAACGAATAGTTTATTTCGGTGCTAAGACAATGTAAGTGAATGTTAGTCAATAAAATGAGAAAGACAGGCTGTTATAGAAGTAAGAAAACAATCACTATATATTTTGCGTGCTCTGCGCTGGCTGGCTGGCTGGCTGGCTGGCTGGCTGGCTGGCTGACTGACTGACTGACTGACTGACTGACTGACTGACTGACTGACTGACTGACTGACTGACAGACAGAAATGACGCTATGAGCGTGGTGAGCTTTGATGATCGGCTAAAGTATAGGCTAATATAGCCTTGTATAGAAATGCATATGATCCCCCGGGGGCACGGATAGGAGCACAAGCGCTCAAACTATAGGTGCATGCGAGAATAGGCCCTATAGTTGCACACATGGCTATGTGCACAAGCCACGCATTATCACAGTTTCTCTGTAAAGGTTGCTCACACACACACACACACACACACACACACACCCTCACACACACACACACACACACACACACACACACACACACACACACACACACACACACACACACACAGACGGACCCCCGTGGACTACCGTGATCCCCAGGGGTCCACAGACGCGGGTCGGGCCATCCCGTATAGGAGCTGGTAGATCAGCTATTTTCGGTGGGCATGGGTGACAGCTCTGGAACGCAGGGTCGCCTGGGGACGGCGAAGGGCTCCACGGACCGGCAAGGTGCACGCGGTGGCCTGGCACACGTGCACACGTGCCAGGCCACAGGGCGCAGGGCGGACCGGCAAGGTGCACGCGGTGGGCGTAGGGCAGCGCAGGCCACCGCGCAGGGCACCGCGCACCGGGCATATAACAAAGTCAACCTATTAGGCTACGTCGCAAACGGGTAGATATAGCCGCGACGAGTTCCGTTCTGTTGCGACGAGTCCACACACGCCACAACGAATTACCTTTTACGTCGAGAAGGGTAGATATAGCCGTGACGTGTCCCGTTCTGTCGCGACGTAAAAGAATAGTCAACCTACTAGGTCGCAAACGGGTAGATATAGCCGCGACGAGTCCGTTCTGACGGGACGAATTGATATTATACGTTGCGACTGAAAATAATAGGTCGCGACGCAAAAAAAAATCAGTCACAACGTCGTCGTAGGTCGCGTCTGGATTTCGCTCCACCTGGAGAAATACTGCATCTGCAGTGACAAATATCACCTTCCCCAACCGGCTTCCCTCTGCCCTCTCCCTAACACGGGCCAATTGTGTTCATATGGACACTCGACAAAGCCCAGAATGCACCATGGTGGATTCAAACCCACAACCTCCGCGGTGGTGGGCAGGCACTTTACCATTGGGGCACCCGAGCGCCAGGGTCGGCAGAGGAGTGAGGCATTTCATTTGCACTAACAAACGTTTAGAGTGATACAACATTTCATAGTCATATGAATGCAGGTGTTGCCTTGAGATTTTAGTTTCCCTTTGGTGTGCCTTGGGTATAAAATGTTTGATCTAAACAGAAAAGATGGTTGCTGTTTGAGAAGTGTTCTCAAACCATATCAGGTACCCCTAATTGAATGTATTTGGACCCCCATCCACTCTGCTATAGTGAACAGAAATGTGCTGAGAAGTGCGTTTTAAGCCCTGTGTTGAATCTGTTGGATAACCCTGCAGCCTCATCAAAGGACTTGGCAGAGAGGAAACCGCTCCTCACAGGCGCACGTTAATCTTTTTTTTTTAAATAATTTGCCGAAAGTTGTGATACTCCAAAAGAATAGTTTAATTAGGAGCCCTTATGATTGCACCTTAACTGTTTGCCAAGCAGATTTTTCACATATTACATTATTATACGCCTTGTGGGGGAAAGAACATCAAGAGGATTGTGGTTTTGTCTCAATATCGTGGTATTTGGACGCTCGTCCCTGGCCACGGCACATACTTTCATGGTTGGGTGGTTCTGTTTCACATTTTCACCACTTTTTAACGAGTTGAGAGATTCCTGATCTAAAAACTGAAGCGGAAACCGCCAAGATCCCCACACACTGACTGCATTTCTGCGAAACAGTCATATGTCTCCATTTAGCTTCGGCAGTTCTTCAGAGTTGAATTCGTTTTTCTCATTAAGTCACTTAAATTTGATAGCTCACAAGACGGCCTGATGAATCATATTTTCTGTCTGTAACTTATTAAGAATCTATTGCAACAATACACTACTGGCACTGAGAGTTTCAGTTCAGAACAGCATTATGACCACTTTCTTTTCTGTTGTTCATTGCTCAATGAATACAGCTGTTATGATAATGTTAAAGATGTTATTATTTCAGAGCACAAAAGTAGATAGCACACAAATAGTTCTAGCAGCGGACCCTCTCTCGTAAATGTCCTTTGTCACTATAGTGTTCACTGCCATGTCCGTCTCTGTTTGTTTGTCTATCTAGCTTGTAGATCTGCTATAATTTTTTTTCGCTTTAAAATGAATGAAGTTGGTTTAGTGTGTCAGAGTTATGAGTTATGAATATAACAAAAACGAATATAACAAAGATTAATAACATTCATAACTCCCCACACCCCTTCATTTTCTGAAAAGCAATAGTTTTGGACTTACAAGGTTTCTGTCCTGACAGCAACGATAAATATTCTTTATAAATTAAACGTCCAAACTGATTGTTTGACAGATCTGTGAGAGCAGAGGTATAGTTTTGACAGGAGCAGTTTGCTCTGCTGGACTACTGTACCTCTAGGGTGAGAGTTTTATTTTTTGTGGCTTTCGCCTTTATTTTATATTTTTTATGGAGGGACAGACAGTAGGCTGACAGGAAATGGGGAGAGAGATGGGGGGGGTGCATGCAGTAAGGGCCGTCGGGATCGGGAGTCGAACCCACGGCACACTGCCAGACTGGATTACCAGCCAAGGTACCTGAACCGCTGAGCCACGGCCCAGGCCCTCTAGGGTGAGTTTTGACAGGAGCAGTGTGCTGTGCTGGACTAATCAAACGCAGCACGCGGAGCGGCGGAGTCAGTTCAGTCAGTCAACCTCAAGGGAAGTTCTTGCTTGCTCAAAGGCCCATACTATGCTCAAGGGGTTAACATGCTGCATTACTATGTGGGAGTATACGTGTGTGCAAGTCTCTCACGTCATTCGCTGATGCGGCAGTCAGCTGACTAAGTGGGCAGGCTACTTAAGCTCACTAGACTCCACGCTCTTCCTGCCTTCCTCTGCTCATGGTTCCCCGGTCGTATGTGATGTTTTCTCCCACCACCACCCCAGCACCACCGGTGGGCTCTGCTATCTATGCTCCCCATGGGGGGGGTTATTGTATATCTATCTCCCTGCTCTTATGTTTTATGATGTTGCTTAATCATGCCGAGCAGGGAGAAATCCAGCAGAGCCGAACGCCAAGTCAAATATCATATGCACACTCATTACTCATTCTTCAATAAATATTGTTTAATCTATTCGTGAGTTGTCTGACTGAACTACTATAGGGCCAGTATTTGGACAGAAGGAAGGCGTGTGT
The DNA here is from genome assembly GCF_964188405.1 of Protomyctophum parallelum. Lineage (NCBI taxonomy): Eukaryota > Metazoa > Chordata > Actinopteri > Myctophiformes > Myctophidae > Protomyctophum > Protomyctophum parallelum. The sequence goes on from NC_139699.1 coordinate 26,198,759, forward strand.
GCCAACTTTACTCAGTAGTTTCCCAATTTTCAAATGATTGCTAGATTTGGCAAATTCCACGTCTGTATAGAATATCAAATGAATAACTAAAAGTCCCTGCAGTTTTGTAACCTCTGTGTGAACTAAAATATGCTATTTTAACACATCAAACAACATCACATCATCTCACAAGATGCCTAAAATTGCAGAAACATGATGTACAATGTTTCTTGAATATCTTACTTCAAGCCGTGACATTTGGCCATGGCAGATGGCTTTTTTTATAATATAATATATAAAATAGGATAAAATGTGAAAAGTAGGCAGTAGTGAGGTTTTGACTATACTATAAAAACATTCCTCGTGTTATTTTCAATCGTAAGATCCGTTTTTATCACAACTCTACAGCAAACGGCCGAAACCAGCTAAACTGTAAACCTCCATGCCATAAAAGAGCAGTTTAAATATTGTCCTTGCGTGGCATTATAGAGCTCATTAAGCATTTCATTTCTGTTTTATAAGCCTCTTTAATTTGCCTCTCTTTTTTGCCTGTCTCTCCTTAAATAAGTCTTTAATTAAACTGGGGTTAATTACACTATACTCTTGAATGAGCTACTGGATGTGCAGCTGGGAGTGGTGGTGCAGGCGAGGCCTGGAATCTGGAGTCGCTCAGAGTGAAACAACAGCTGAGACCCATGCTGAAGTTTTATATGCCAGTGGTTCTCAAAGTGGGGTCCGGGGACCCCCAGGAGTCCTTCAGGAAGTGGTTCTCAAACTTTTTCAAGTCGAGGACACCCAAATTGTGCCAGGGACCCCCAGAAGATTTGTTGTCAATGTTTTAAAGTATAAATGGATGAAGTGGTTAAAATTATTGTGATGACTATATACATTTTGCCGGGGACCCCGAAATCTTGAAAGAAATGTGACACACGTCGTTTCACATTTTGAATGGGAGTACCGAAGGCTCACTGAGTTCATGCCCACTCCACACACATGACACAGAGACTGTCAGGTGGCTCACTGAGTTCATTCCCACTCCACACACCTGACACAGAGACTGTCAGGTGGCTCACTGAGTTCATGCCCACTCCACACACCTGACACAGAGACTGTCAGGTGGCTCACTGAGTTCATTCCCACTCCACACACCTGACACAGAGACTGTCAGGTGGCTCACTGAGTTCATGCCCACTCCACACACCTGACACAGAGACTGTCAGGTGGCTCACTGAGTTCATGCCCACTCCACACACCTGACACAGAGACTGTCAGGTGGCTCACTGAGTTCATTCCCACTCCACACACATGACACAGAGACTGTCAGGTGGCTCACTGAGTTCATGCCCACTCCACACACATGACACAGAGACTGTCAGGTGGCTCACTGAGTTCATGCCCACTCCACACACCTGACACAGAGACTGTCAGGTGGCTCACTGAGTTCATTCCCACTCCACACACATGACACAGAGACTGTCAGGTGGCTCACTGAGTTCATGCCCACTCCACACACATGACACAGAGACTGTCAGGTGGCTCACTGAGTTCATGCCCACTCCACACACATGACACAGAGACTGTCAGGTGGCTCACTGAGTTCATTCCCACTCCACACACCTGACACAGAGACTGTCAGGTGGAAACCTCATACAAAACTTTTTTTACAAAAGGTTTCAGAATTCAAATTCAAACACAGCTAGCAAACGTAAGCAATCTACAAGCTCAAAACAAATCACATTGCTTTTTTAAGTTGGATTGTGGATCACCTATGTTGGCCAGTTTCGTGACACTGTATAAAGTATATAGGCTTTCATTTATGAGGTTTTTAGCATGCAATGGCATGCTTTTAACTGCCTAGAGTAAACCCCATGTGGTTGATCGGAGCCCCACAGGGTTCTATACTAGTTTATTTTTTATTTCCTGTTATTGCTTTCGCTGAAAAGAACAGATTGTATAACGCGATAGAGTTGCAACATTTTTTTCTCCACAATACAGATGTTGGGTTTTAAGTGGTTAACCCCATGTCATTCGTCACTGTCTTATAAAAGCAAAAAGGACAAATGTCCCCAAAAAAATACTATTGAAATGGCATTCTTCTTTGCATCACATCCCTGCTGGCCTGTGCACGAGGCATTCATTGTAATCCCGGAGAGCTGGGTCCATTAACAGCCCTGACAGGCCTACACAGTCCAGTAGCTTGTCAAATCTGTGCTGGCCCATACGAGCGGGGAGCTTGGGTCTTGGGTGCCCAGACAGCAGCTAACAAATCCCCCAGGCCCTACACAAGAGTGAGAGAGGGAGGGGGGGGGGGGGGGGGGGATGCTCCGGACTATGACTGATCCTTGCTAGACCCAATTAACTTTGAATTTGCTTGCTGGTACAAGGTTTAGGGGAAACCTTGTATGTCCAAGACTATTAGTATTTAGCCAGAAGATATAATAGGAAGCATAATAGACAGGTCTGTTACATAGAAGCCTGCTCTTTGAGTAAAATATTATAGCCACTGATTATAGTACTACAGGGTACTCAGGGTACTATAGTATCAGAGCTCTTTGGAACCAGTGGCGTGCGCAGATAGACACTAGGGGGTGCTAGAGCACCCCCTAGTGTCCTTTTGGCAATGTGCCCTTTTGGAAAAAATTATAATAAACTTTTAATTAATTTTTTGTACAGTGTACACTGTACAGTATGTGGACCATGGTGTCATTGATCAATTGTTGATAAAAAGCTTCTAATATATTATTTAGGCCCTAAAATCTATAAATCTCACACTATTAGGGCAACCGGCCGGTTCCATGTGCTGCACAAGGTGCCCTTTTTTTTCACTTGAGCACCTGTCCCTCTACATGTCCGTGCACGCCACTGTTTGGAACCGAAACTACTAACCCGGGTTTGTCCATAATCAGCCAGATCCGGATCGGTTCCGATTCTATGTTCTCGGACCTCGGTTCTCTTTGTGTAATACCCGAGAAGCACTGATCCATTTAGAGATGTCCCATACTGTATCGGTATCGGAAAAGTATCGGATCGGCCCTTATATGGTCATATCGGGTCATATCGGTATCATATGCCAGTCTAATCACAGATCCGACACACGGGTAAGGGGTTGACAGTTTGACACTATATGGCAGGTAAATACGATGTTGGGGCATGTGGAGTTTGCTTTTGAGTTGCCCAAAATGCAGGTGCACATTTGAGTGAGGAGTCTGCTAGAGATATATAGCTAGATAGCTATAAACACAAGTAAGACGCGCAAACGCGGGAAGCGAACGCAGCTCGTGTGTGTGTGGTTGTGTGTGTGTGTGTGTGCTACAGCTGCGCCCTGTGTGTGTGTGTGTGTGTGTGTGTGTGTGCTACAGCTGCGCCCTCTGGTGGCGGGCGGGTGGTGTAACAGCGTGACACACACACACACACACACACACACACACAGACATTCAGCCCTTGCTGTCATAGTAAGTGGCTCACTGCGTTCGCAACTATTCCCAGTCGGTGAACTTCAAAATAATATATTTTTTCTTATTTTCTTATTACCCATATTCTCGGCTAACACAGAAATTGTGGTATCGGGATCGGAGAGGAGAGGAAAAAAGTTCCATGTGTACGCTCTCAGAGTTATTATGAGTGTCTGTGGCATGATGCATATATAGTCCTGTCCTTGACAATTAAAAGTTTGAGAATCACTTCTCTAGAAGAGTCAGACTCAGACATCTCATTAGTTATGATCCTGGGACACAAGATTGCAAAATATATCTGCCTGACAAAATATAAAAGGAGACGTATTTTAGCTGGCCCAGGACCAGATAACCACTTCTTCCAGGAGAAGAAGAAGAAGTTCCAAATGACACCAAATCGCATTGAAGCTTCTGGTCATTGTTCCAAGAATTGGAATCCAAGTCATTTTGGACTGTGTGCCGAGTCCACAAGCCACTGTCGAGGAGAATCAAGGCAGAGCTTGCGTTTTGAGGTGCATGGAAGTTATTTGATGTAATTTGATGTGTTGTCATTAGCATCTGCCACGTCCCATTGTCAGCCGCAGTTGTCTCTGATCCAATTACTCGAATGTATTTTGCATTGGGCTTCTTGCTCAATGTTTTTGTAGCTTAACGGCAACGTCAGCTGTAAAGTACTTAATGTTTTATTCTGTTTTTGAAAAGATCCATTACACTGGATATGTTTATTTTTTTAGGAGAAGGCTCTGATGTGCGACTCAGCAGGGGAGGCTTGGCTGGTTGTGTGTGTGTGTGTGTGTGTGTGTGTGTGTGTGTGTGTGTGTGTGTGTGTGTGTGTGCGTGCGTGCGTGCGTGCGAAGGGCGTGTGCGTGTGTGTGTGCATGTTTGTACATCTAAGCATGTAGTACACACACTTATGTGTGTGTGCGTGCATATGTGCGTGCACATGGGCATGCTTGTGGAATATGGATTTGTGTACGGACGTGCATAGGACTACACAATACACATAAAAATACATTCATGCAGCAGGAGTTCGTGGGTTGTGTGTGTACATACATGTCGTGGGCTTACACATACTGGTATGTATTGTGTTTGTCCGTGTGTGCGCACGTGCGTTGTACGCGTGCAAGAACACAAGAGGAAAGGAGATGCATGGAAGGAGAGAGAGCGACCACTGCATGATTTCTGCCGATCGGAGCCTTTCTTCTCTGTGGTCCTGTGAAGACAGTGGTCCTGTGAAGGCAGTGGTCCTGTGAAGACAGTGGTCCTGTGAAGACAGTGGTCATGTGAAGGCAGTGGTCCTGGGAGGCTAATATACACAAGGGAGCCGCCGCTCAAAGCCTGGCGGCACAGTGACGATCGCTGTCAGATCCTAGACCCTTTGAAAAAAGTTCACATAAACTGCCAGGCAGCCACTGGGAAATGGTCTTTGCAAACTCAACAAGAGTTTATCATCCCTGCACACAGGGAGTGGTACTGTGTGAGGTGGAAATGCTGCCTGTAATCTGGCATGCTTTGAAGGCGTTTTTATTTTTTTTACCAGGGGACCCCTCCTTACCCTTAAATGGAACGTGTGGGTCCTCCTCGTGTGCAGAAGCGTCTTAGAAGTCGACCTTTGTAACCTCTTCAACGGCTCATCGTCTGCTAATGTCGCACGTTTGCAGTTTGCACCTTTAGGCCTACTACGAGGAAGGCTGACATCACTGCCACTACAGGCTGCTATCACCCCACAGAGTTTCTTTCCCAAAACTATATACCATAGGATAGGGTATCAATAGCATTGTGGCATATAAGGCCCCATTTATACTACAGTCAAATGCAGTCAATATCTGATATTTTGGCCATGACTGTTCACACTGCAATCGCAAGTGACCAAATCGTTTTTGGTCACAGATCTGTGTTCAGACTGATTTTACACTGGCAGCCAAATCCAGCCACATCAGGTTACTGTGTTCAGACTGAGACGGAACACCTGAAATCAGATTTGAATCTGATTTGAAACCACATCTGAATGTGTCTCAAGTGGCATTTGTAAATATCGGATTCGATGTGACTTACTGACTTGTTTGTGTTTAGATTTATTTAAACAAAGCTAATTCCAATCTGGAAGTGGCACAGATTGATTGATTCAGGCTGGATTTTATTGCCAGTGTAAATTGGGCCTATAAGAACTGTGTTCAACGAATAAACAAAAGAGCCTGACGATTTTAAAGCATCAATTGACGGCGTGACGAAAATAAATAAATGTATTCTCCAAATACCTCGTCAAATGTCAGCAATCTATGCCGGCATAGACCAGTTGTTGCTTACTGTAGGTGTTTGCACATTGCAGCTCATCCAGAATACCTCCTCACTGGTACAAAGAAGGGTGATCTGTTCTGGCCTCTCTCCATTGGTTATACCGATCCGCTTTAGAATTTATTTGAAGTTTTTAATATTTGCTTTTAAAGTGAGAAATGGGCTTTCCCCGCCTTTCCTGTGCACAGACCTTACTGAGGACTATACACCCCACGCTGACCTCTAAGGTTGGGCGACCAGCTGCTAAGTTCAGAGCTCACAAGAGAAAGACCATAGGCCATCGAGCCTTTGCTGCGGCTGCCCCGAGGCTCTGGAATAGCCTGCCACTTAATAGGCTACTATTAGAGTTTCCCAGTCCATAGAACATTTTCAATTGTTTAAGACATATTTATTTTCTCTGGCTTTTGAGCACAGCTAAATATGGCACTCCATATTTACCTTGTATTGCATTTATTTGTTGTATATCTTATTGTGTCATTGTTGTTTCTCTGGCTGTGTTGTATTCAGTATTTAAGTCCGACGTCATTTTGTAGTGCTACGCCAAGTGGCACCAGCTCCCGTCCGCATCTCTTTGTAAATAGAATATCTAAACGCGTGAATCTTTTTACAATTACGTTATTTTTCAGAAAGGAAGCCATTGAGGGTTAAAATGGGTCTTAATGCTTCCAACTTGAGTAGAATTATTAATGTTTTGTACAAGTGTCCATGACAACAAAAACAAATGATGTGGAGACAATGAAGACTATTTAAGGGACCAAGAAGTCACGAAGTGACTTTGGTCACATAGGGTTTTTGTGTTGTTTTTTTCTTCTTCTTCTTCTTCTCCTTCTCCTTCTCCTTCCGCCAAAAATTGCAGTTCTGACTGAACGATGCAGTCGTTTTTTGCGAAACGCGGTAATCTGGTAAAGGGCCATGCCAGACGGTGACTATGCGAAGCCCATGACGATTGGCCAAATGGTGGCGCTATAGCACTCAATTGAAAATGCAAACTTTGAACGTGAATATCTCATGCATGCATTGCATACATGCAGCGTCATATGCTTTTGCAACTGTACAGTATGGTAGAGGGTCATGCCAAATAGCACTGAAAGCGTACAAAGAGAAGTTTGTACGTGAAAACACACTGTAGTAATGGATAAAGACCAGGACAGTTGTTACCAAAAAAACTGGATGATGTTACTGTTTAGAATGAGTCAACTCCATTTGCTCAGTAAACTATTTCGGGGGCATATTTAGAATGTGTGCAGGCTTGAGTATGTTGAATCTAGTTTGCATTAATGAGGATTTAGTTGACACAATAAAATATAATGGCGATAGTATTCCATGTGGGGCAGACGGCCTGTCACAGCCAGATTTGGGAGAGCAGCGCAGCTTTGTTGTTGTTGTAAAATGAGACCTTATTGGTTGTTTTCGTCTCAGATTTAGTCCGATGGAGCGTCACAGTATAACTCTATGGGGACACAAAAGCGACACAAAAGTAGGACCCGGAAGTATCTCAGGAGGGGGCGCTCACATCACAGCTAAAATACTGAATAGCACTTTGGTTGGCTTGGCGAAGGTTGTTCCTCTATAAATTCTACTGGGCACTTTAGGAGCACTTTTTGTAGTTGCTCCTGGTTTTGTTGATAATATATTATTGTATTGTACTGTATTGTACTGTGTTTATTTATTGTAAGTCTTACTGATGAATTGAGTATTTAGAACCACAATGGAAACAAGCCTTGTTGTGTTTTAGGATAGATTGCACAGCTTGGAAGAAGAAAACATTTAAATGAAGACATGATAATATACTGTGCATGCATATTTTATCTGTATTCCATGAAACATCTTCTCTCTAATTGTTTTAGAATTATTCCTGAGCATTTGCAGTCAACATCTCAGAACTTTAACTATAGAATTTTACTTGATTTATTTTTGTAAAATTTTGGCAAAATTATAGTCCGTTTTTGGAGGAACATTCACTTAGTGGTTGACACTCTAGTTGCTTGTCAGCCTGCATACCACATATGAGAGTCTAGTATGCGGTACTGTTTGGCCTGCAAGCTGACAAGTTAACATTTCCCTGTGCTCTAAAGAAATCAAACCCATCACATGGTTACAAATAAAAGGGACCAGATTAAAGTGATTTTCTGGACCTTGACAAAGCAGGAGAAAATTGAAGATGGCCATGAGGAGATGGTCAATCTTTCATGATCTATTCAACATCATACAAGGCTATTTACTTTATCGTCAAATCATTGGTTTACAGGTGTAAGAAGTGGGTGATATTATTATATATAATAATATTAGTTATGTGAGCTAGCTCCATCCCTGTGCATAATATGGTGTCCACTGCTCTTAATAGTTAGTTAGTTAGTTAGTTAGTTTAGTTTATTTGATCATCCTTCAGTTTCAAATACAATATTTAAAGACAATGAATGTAAGCCGTTGAAAACAGAACAAAACCGAAAAACATGAAGATGATCAAAAGGAGTAGGCAGAAGCTAAAAGCTTATAAATGCCTATCCTACTTACAGAACATGAAACGTAATACTCATTACATTAACGAGAATTTCACCCTACACCAAACCCCCCCCCCCCCCCCCCCAGTCAGATTGGGTATAAATGCAGAGGGCTAATTTCATGTATGTGCAAATGTACAAATGTACACCAGGACTAGCATGTCCACGTTGACGTGATAAATCCTATGTAGATTTATAAAACCCATAATAGCTGGTTGCAGCAAGAGTGAAGATGTAGGCTATAACATGGCAATGAGACCATGCAGCCATGCTGTACGGCTTGGAAACAGTGGCACTGACTAAATGACAGGAGGTGGTAAAATTGAGGATGCTACAGTACAATTCTCATTAGGAGTGAGTCACACAGAAGGACATGATCAGAAATTACTACATTGGAGGATCAGCCCAGGTTAGAAGGTTTGGGCATAAAACAAGAGATGTGAGGTTGAGATTGTTTGGACAAGGAAATGAGGGATGAGGGGTATATTGGGAGAATGATGATGAAGATGAAGCTGCCAGGCAAGAGGAGAATAGGACAGCCAAAGAGGAGGTTTATGGCTGAGGTGAGAGAGGACATGTAGGCTGGAGTTACAAAGGAATTTAAGACGCAGAAAACAGAACCAGATAAACTGATGATCCACGCTTCCAATGGGAATTAGACTAAATAAGTAAGAAGAAAAGCTAGTCACTGTTGGACTGTGGAAGGATGTCCGAGGTTGTTGGACTGCCCGTGCAGCGGTGAGCAGAGATTAGCCTTCACATCAAAGTGCCATTAGGATCATTTGAAGTGTCAGAATGGCATTTTGATCAGTGGGGACCGGCAGGTGGGCCCCAGGCTGTTCCTCTGATGTTGATGAACCACTCTGGATGCTCTGTGAGGGTACTGCCACACCATAGCCTAAAAGATTTTGCGCAGCCGACAGATCTCGGCTGTCGGCAGCCGAAAAACCGGGTTTTTAGACAGCTGGTGGATGGAGAAAATGCTCCACTTCCGCCAACGACTTGCGCGACGGCCAGCCTACATCTGACGCTCTCCTCCACGGCAGATGTAAGCTGCCGACAAGCATAAAAATGAAGTGTGTCACCCGGCAGTGATATGCACTAGCCAATGGAACAGATGCAGCCTGCAGGCCATCTACGGGCGGCGTTTCAATTGTAGTTTACTTCTTTCACAGACCCAAACGCCCCTGGGAGGGACTTGTGAATGTCGAGGAATACAGGGAGATATCTGGGCACCTCAAAGTAACATTGTCTGTCCAAAATCGTCTGAAGTAATGTAAAGCAGTGGTTCTCATGTTTGGTTCAGATCACCCCTGTAATCTTTTCATCCATGGCACCCCTGGCTGAATTACATTGTCATTTACTGTAACCCTGATCCTGACATTGAAAATAACTTTATACTTTATAAAATAGCCCGTTCTCTTCAGCCTCCACAGCCTTCTCATCATCATCATCATCATCCTTCTCCGTGGTGGTCTAGTGGTTAGGGTTCGGCGCTCTCACAGCCGTGGCCCGGGTTCGATTCCCGGTCAGGAAACACTCTTTTATGACGAATTCCTGTTCTGTTTTTTAACTATATAGAAGCGAACCCGGGTCCCCCGTTCCAAAGGCACGTACGTTAACCAGTCAACTAGACAGTCATGACTCAATAACCAAGTAGCAACGCAGCACCTTATAGCCTACACTAGAATGCGCCTTTGTCTGTGTCAACATCTTGTCACTCAATTGTCACTCACGCCCACTTCGCCAACCAAGAAATATAGAGGACTACAGGCCATAAATAGGCTTCCGTGTGCGTCTCCTGAGGGGACCGCCCAAAGCCCCGGAAGAAGTCAAAGTGTCGGCAGCCGACAACCAAAACTGTCGGCTGCGCAAAATCTTTTAGGCTATGGTGTGGACAGGGCCATAGCCGCCCTGGAGAGATGGTCGGTCCTGTGGTTATGAATGTCCAGGGATTGAGTTGTGATGCAGAGCTGGTACTAGTTTGCGAAATTAGGGACAGACAGACAGACAGGTGAAAACAATACCGCCACCCAGTCTCCCAGGCTGGCAGAGACAATAACAAAGATATACATATCCATATATTATCATCACTGTCGGTACTGTATGTACAACCTTTTAGGTTTTTGTTCTTTTTGTAGGTTAATGCTCTACTTCATCCTACCGGTCTGACTCTGCATTTGCCTGTTAACCTGCTCTTTGGTACACAGTAAGTGAACACATATTGGGTGTATTTTGCGTGTCTTAAGTACCAGGTCTTATTCCCTAACTTGAGTAAACTAAAGACCTGGAGGCGTGATCAATGCCATTTGGCTATTCTGAGTGGCCAAAGAGCATTGATCACGCCTCCAGGTCTTTAGTTTACTCAAGTTAGGGAATAAGACCTGGTACTTAAGACACGCAAAATACAGCCCTATACTCCGAACCTTTTATATACATTTCCTTTCTTTATTTTTGTATATACATTTCCTTTCTTTATTTTTGTACTATCTGTTTGTCTTCTGTCTGACTTCTCTGTATCGTCCAATCTCTTCTCTGTATCGTTCCAACTTCTTCTCTGTATCGTTCCAATTTATTCTCTGTATCGTTCCAATTTCTTCTCTGTATCGTTCCAATTTCTTCGCTGTATCGTTTCAATTTCCAAATTCAAAAAATCACACAGGCTGACTAATATAGACCGATTCCGTAGCTGGTCTCATGGTCGCAGCCTACGTATTTCCTGTAGGCGGACTCGACGTAGCTGCGGGGATAAAACCCTCACCAGGCGCACCTCTTCCACTACAGTGAACGGCAGAGTGACTGATGTTAGTTTGCCTCAAACTTTACTCCTTTACCTGCTTTTTTACTAACACTAACATTACAAAGATGCCCAGAACATCGAGATGAACCTGTGTAGTTTATGGCTGCTCCAACAGTAGTGGCAACATAAAAAATAAAATAAAACGGAATGTCTAATATCCACCGCGGTGGCTGAGACCAGAGCCATTGAGTAATGGTTGAGACAAAGCAGTGAAAGATACATAACGCCAGTGTACTTTATACCTCATACTTTAAATGCTTAGTATGAGGTATAAAATACAGCAGCCTTGTGTTCATAAAACAGAAAGATTTGGTATTGGGTAAGACTGGCGATATGTATCTTTCCCTGCTTCGTCTCAACCATTACTCAATGGCTCTGGTCTCAGCCACCGCGGTGGATATTAGACATTCCGTTTTATTTTATTTTTTATGTTGCCACTACTGTTGGAGCAGCCATAAACTACACAGGTTCATCTCGATGTTCTGGGCATCTTTGTAATGTTAGTGTTAGTAAAAAAGCAGGTAAAGGAGTAAAGTTTGAGGCAAACTAACATCAGTCACTCTGCCGTTCACTGTAGTGGAAGAGGTGTGCCTGGTGAGGGTTTTATCCCCGCAGCTACGTCGAGTCCGCCTACAGGAAATACGTAGGCTGCGACCATCGGAATCGGTCTATAGCCTAGTGTCCAATCCAAAGACCCGGACATCCAGACACATCGAAGGAGGCCGTCCTAGGGGTTCTGTATCAACTTACTTCCTATTATTACTATTATTATGTTATAATTATTAGTTGTACTTTATTATTATTATTATTACTTTATTATTATTATTATTATTATCTCTTATACCGTTTAGAATGTGCTTTCCCACCGTCCCTACACTGTCCTCCTCATGTCGCCCTAGACACTACCTCTCCAGTCACAGAGATCCCTCAAATCTCATCTATCCAGCTCGTTCACCCAGTCACCACATTGTGGTGGAGGGAGGCCTATGGAACTGCCACGCAGCTACCAAAAAGAATATGCCTGAATTCATTTCAGGCCACGCCTCCCTTAAGTCTCTGCATTTCCTTGCTCTGACTGAAACCTGGATCACCCCAGATAACACTGCAACTCCCGCCGCCCTCTCTGTTTCACACAAGTTCACCCACACCCCTCGCCAAACAGGTACAGGGGGTGGTACAGGGCTACTAACATCCCCCAAATGGAATTTCCGTGTCTTAAATCTCTCTCACCTTTCTCTGTCCACATGTGAATTTCATGCTATCTCAATATCACAGCCAGTCCCCCTCACCCTCATTGTGCTCTATTGCCCTCCAGGAACTCTCGGGAACTTCCTGGAAGAACTATACTCTCTGATCAGCTTGTTCCCGGAAGATGGAACCCCTCTGATTCTACTGGGTGACTTCAACCTTCCTACCGCAGAGAAGTATCTTCCCGTTACATCCCTTCTGGCCTCATTTGACCTCTCCCTATCTCCCTCCCCTCCTACTCACAAGGCTGGTAATGTTTTGGACCTTGTGTTCTCCAGAGCCTGCTCTCCCTCCACACTCTCTGTTACCCCCTTAATTAGGTCTGACCACCACTTCATAACCTTCTCCCTCTCTCTCTCCACCCTCCCGCCTAAACCTATTAACCCTCCGAACGTCACCTCCCGACGCAATCTCAAGTCCCTAAACCCCTCCTCCCTCTCATCCTCTATTCTCTCCTCTCTACCCTCCCTGGAGTCCTTCCTGACACTGCAACCTCATCCTTCCTCTCCTCTATCTCATCTGCATTCGACCAACACTGCCCACTCTCATCCAGGCCAGCTTGCTCATGTCCACCGGCTCCCTGGCTATCTGAAACTCTCAGATCTGAACGAACACCTCTAAGGGCAGCCGAAAGAAAGTGGCACAAGACAAAGCTACCAGATGACCTTTCCCACTTTCACTCACTCCTCTCTGCCTTCGCCCACTCACTAACCATTGCTAAAACCTCTTTCTACCACACCAAAATCCAATCCTGTACTTCTAACCCAAGGAAGCTCTTCTCCACTTTCTCCTCCCTCCTCAAACCCCCTCCCCCCACTCAACCTTCATCCCTCACTGCTGATGTTTTTGTCAACTACTTCGAGAAGAAGGTTGATGATGTCAGCAGCTCCTTTCCTCCTAAAGTGGCATCTGATTCAACCAACACTAACCCCACATACCATGCATGTCCTCCTTCTCTCCTCTTTCCCCAGACGAGGTTCTACAACTAGTGACATCCTCTAGACCTACCACCTGTCCTCTTGACCCTGTCCCGTCTCCAATCTTCCAGACCATCGCACCTGATCTGCTCCCCTTCATCACCTCCATCATCAACACCTCAGTAACCTCAGGCTGCGTCCCATCTGCCCTCAAGTCAGCCAGAGTAACACCACTCCTCAAGAAACCAACCCTTGACCCCTCAGATGTCAAGAACTACAGACCGGTATCACTCCTTTCATTTATTTCTAAAACCATTGAACAACCAGCTCTCTCTCCATCTCTCACAGAACAACCTGCTGGATCCCAACCAGTCCGGATTCAAGAAAGCCCACTCCACAGAAACTGCCCTGCTGGTCTTCAACCAGCCAAAATTCATGTCGCCCCCCTGCTCCGCTCCCTCCACTGGCTCCCGGTCGCTGCCCGCACAGAATATAAAACTCTGATGCTGGCATTCAAAGCAACCAAAGGTATGGCTCCCCCATATCTTGCAAGTATGATTGAACCCTACAAACCCTCCCGCGCACTCACTTCAGCCAACGCAGGGAAGCTGGAAGTACCCTCACTAAAAACGCCGGGACAACGCTCCACACGTCCCAGACTCTTTCCCTTCTGGCTCCAAAACTGTGGAATGCACTTCCCATTGCAGTCAGAACTGCAGCATCACTCCCAATCTTCCGCCGTAGTCTGAAAACCCACCTTTTCAGACTCCATCATGGCCCATAGCACTTACCCTACCCCCTTAGATAGCACTTCCGTAGACTTAGATAGCATTTGATACAGACTTATAGCATGTTATGTAGACAGCACTATAATTGCATTGTATATAGTCATAGCACGCTTGATTGATTGATTGATTGATTGAAATATTTATTAACAGTTTGTAGAATTGACAGTACATTTTAAGCACAAACTCAATACAAAGACTGTTAACTATGTGTGGACGACCCAATTAAGCATTACACTTGTTTGCAACAGGGTCCACATTGTTCAATTCATCAAAACATTTAGAGACATACAAATAGACACTTCTATGTAGTTAAAGAACAGAACAGGAATTCATCATATAGGAAGCAAAAAGGGAAAGGATACATACAGTGAGGGGAAAAAAGGGGGGGCGGTGGGGGGGATAAACGCCATAGTACATATGTATAGCATAGTAGTATATATGTATAGTTTCATTATATAGATATTCCACTGTTACTTTCTTAGCTTACGCATGTTTCATGATAAATGCTTTTATGTGATGTATTCCCATGCTTTTGTTCTTGCTTGTAAATTGTACCAAATGTGTCACACAAAAGTAGTAGGAAATAGCAGATCTACGGGTTCAGAACTGCTATTTTAATTTCCTCATAAATAATAATTTTGGGACATTTCCCCCCTGACATAGACGATAATGGAACCATATGACACAGCTCTGGGGTCAAAGGTCATGGTAATTGTCTCATTCACAGATGTAGCAGTTATTACAGGAGACTATAATGCTGCTTGTGTGTGACGTGTGTGTGTGTGTGTGTGTGTGTGTGTGTGTGTGTGTGTGTGTGTGTGTGTGTGTGTGTGTGTGTGTGTGCGTGTGTCCGCGTATATGTGTGCGTGGGTGCGTGTGCGTCCGCGCATCCGTATCTGTGTACGCGTGTTTCTGTATGCCGCGGCGGCAGCCAATAATCTTCTCTCAAGGCAAAGCAAACCGGCAGGAGATTACAAAGGCATAGTGTTTGCTGCGACACCCAAACGCAACACATGAAAGACAAAAAGAGCATACAGGATCAACAGAGGGCACAGCATAGCCCGCCGCACCAGTCCGTTACTGCGGCATCAATCCCCACAGATGGCGACGGGGCCTTTTTTCTGAAGCCACTGGCGATGAGGAGAGCAGTGGCTTCAAAGGAGCCCCTCTGTAATCTGCTGGAACATCACAGGCCGGCGAGGAAAGTGACTGGTCTCCCGTAACACAGTAAAGCCAGACTTCGTCGTATACGGTACGGCGGTGTAACACGGTTAAAAAAAACTGCCGACCTACAAGCTCCCGACACGTCACATCCGTGACGCGTCGTGAGCTTGCAGGTCTGTTGTTTTGGGGGAGCGCAACACCGCCCATTCGATGGAGCCTGAATGAACCGTAAAGAGAAGGGCGAGGAAGACACTAATGAAAGGCAGATAAAGGTATCATGGGCAGAGGCACGTGCGGGGAAGGCTTTTCTATCAGCCATCCCCTCCCTCCCTTTCCATTCCTTTTCCTTTTAAGAATCTGGAGATATAAATGGTCTAGTCAGTTCCTTTGTATCTACTGAATGAAAAAAAAGAAGAAAAACCAGGACACACAATAAAGAGAGTCTATCTTCAAAGCATTAAGTCCCGGCCGCTGTTGAGAGTGACTCAATTCAGCCTAAATGGCCAGAGCCTGTGTATGTATGGGGTAAAGTTTAGTGGAGATGGAAGAAAGGAAGACAGAGATTGTGTGGGTTTGTGTTATTATTATTTTTTTTTGCCACCCATTTCCATGTGTTTGTGGTTTTGCTTTTATGTGCCAGTCAGGCCTGGTACTCGCTGTCAGCCTACCAGTATTATCAGAGGAGAGCTGCAGTCTTTGTCACACCCAGATGCTGGATTCACCCCAGTGCATGCACAGGAGCCACAGCAGCCACCTCCCTTCATTTGGGCTCATTAAATGCTGTCCTCTGCTGAGTACGTCTTGCTTGGTTCACTGTGAGTTCACATCTCATCCTAATGATATCAAAGGATTGATGTTTTCTTTCTTTTCTTTTCTTTGATCAATTGTTTGTTGTTTGTTGTTTTTTTTCCCCATTTTCTCACCAATTTAGTCATTGCCAAGTTTCTGATGTGGGAAGGGTGTAGAGTAGACAACTCCTTCGATACACAGGGAGTTGCCAGTCACTTCTCGTCACCTGACCGTGAGTACTTTTTCACAGGGCGAACAGAATTTGTATAGAGACACCACCACTTGGTATTGTTGTGGACTTAATTATGTGGTGGACTGGAGGCGAGTGGTAATGATGCCACAACAACAAGGGTTTCCAGGATGTATTTACAGGATATTTACTTCACGTCAGAACTTCAGCAGATAAGTTGACAGACAGAACTTGGCACAAATAACAAATAACTGTGCATACAGTCTTTCTTTGGTGGTTCTCGGGCAGAGACGGAGGAGGAATCACTCAGACCGGAACACAATGCACTAAAACTGGCTGGCTGAACAGAACCTATACCCCCCCCCCCCTCTAGACTGCTGAGTCCCTTCAGCATCTTCAGGTCTACCAGCACAAATCAATAACACTATGAAAAGAATAGAACACATACAGGCATGCAATACTTAATTATACGTAAAACTATTTTGAAAACGCAGCTCAAATGTCTTTCTATTCAAAACCAATGTCCTTTACGGTGTTACTCTAAAAAACTCAAAATGTCCATGACACATTAGTTAGCTCAAGTTAATGTCGAATAGCAGCATATAGCTGCCTGTCTGTGTCAGCTCTCAGGTGCATTCAGCAACTTTCTTTCACACCTTCCAACCACTGCTAGTCTAATTTGTAGTAGTCTGTTTGAGAGCTACCTTTACAATCCCGGCTGTTTACATACATCCATCCATCTTCAACTGCTTATCCGTAGTCGGCCACTGCTAGCCAAATTGTGGTGGAGAGCTACCTTTACCATCCCGGCTCTTTACAGCCTTTCCAATCTCCTCCTACTGTACTGGAGGTTTCTATCCACTGCAGCTGGTGGCTATATCCAGGCAAAGCAAACAGCAGGAGCAGAGTTACAGTATAGACATACAACTAATAATCAAAGCATTACATGCATGGGAAGAGTTTTTGACTGTGGATAGTCAGTGTATACCCATCATGCTTTGAGTTGAGATGCTTGATTGATGCTCGTAGATGGTCGCTGGGGCCGACTGAGAAGGGCAGAGAGAAAATACTAACGAATGGCTCCGTTCTTTGATGTCCCCTGTCTGTCTCACTTTCTGACAGCTGGCTACATGTTTGTCAGCCGTAATCACTAAACATTTCATCCATTTATATGACTAGCCCTCCCCCTTGTGGCCGTGGGGGGTACTGCGCCCGGGTGCGTTTGTAATTGACTAATAAATTCATTAATAATCATTATTATCATCATGAAAAAAGGGCTTCGTTACGCCCTCCATATTCATATGGTCAATGCCTGTGTGAAAAGTGGGAGTGATTGGTGCAGGCAGTAAGGAGCTACGGCAGTCAGTGACACACAGACAGACACACACGCAGACAGACATTGTTAGAATTATAGTATGATGATAGTATGATGATTATAGTATGATGATGATGATGATGATGGTATGATGATGATGATAATGATGATGATGATGATAATGTGAGGGGGGGCTCAGCCAATTTCCAGTCAAAGTAATTACATCTCTGACCAGCCCACACAAACTGCTGCGCAATTTATTTTTAGTTAAGTTAATTTATGTTAAAAGTTAAAAACACAAATAGTTATTACCAACTGGCCGCGCACCTCAGGGTGCTTACGAATTGGCTTAAATCGGATCCTTCCTTGATTTGGCTTGATATTGAATCTTCACAGTCCAAATGCCCTCTTTGAAATCTATTATTCATATGGCTTAACTGTCTCTGTTAATGATGTTTTCCCCATCCCCTGTATTTCTGATCATTTCCCCATCTTATTTACTGGCACAATTCCCTGCTCCGCAATTAAACCTGCTCCTCGCCTTCGCCGCACGCGCAAAATCAACCCATTAACCGCATCATTATTTTCCCACAGTTTCAATGCCTCCCCTATTTTTGCTCTGGATTGTCCCTGCATTTCCAACGTCGACACACTTCTCAGTATGTTTAATTCCAAATGCACCGACATATTAGACTCTATTGCGCCGCTCGGGGACCGGCGCACCAAAGCCATCTCTGAGCCATGGTTAAATGACACCACGCGTTCTCTCAGGCGCACGTGTAGGCGCGCAGAGAGGAAATGGTGCAAGGACCGGCTCCATGTTTCCTTGGATATTTTACGCAATAGTCTGTCTGACTATCTGAGAGCAGTAAAAACAGCAAAAATACAATATATCTCGAACCCCCGTGATGCACCCGCTATTACCCCTTCTTTAAACCTTTGTATAGATTTTCAAACCTTTTTCATTTCAAAAGTTGACGACCTCAGATCACTACATATTTACACTGTTTCTGACCCAGCCGTATCGACTTGCCCTGCTTATTTCTCCCATTTCGAACCCATATCACTCTCATCACTCGCAGAGGTAGTTACATATTTACGACCCACAAATAGCCCTTCTGACAGCATCCCCTCCCGGCTCCTTACTGAGGTTTTTGATGCAGTCGGCCCAACAATGTTATTATTAACTAGAAACAAAATTTCAAGATTTTTTTCTGGGTGCCTGAAGCTCGCCAAGTCTGAGCAGCATTTGAGCCACGGACCACCATTTGATGACATTTAGCCTCTCAGAAGGGTCCATTTGGTTACATGTGAGCCAGGTCTCCCCATTGACTTTAAATGAGGTATTTTGTCTTAGTTCATTGCGCATTACGTTGCCACCAACATTCTAATGCTAACATGCTAATACTAACATGCTAATGCTATCATGCTAACATGCTAATGCTAACATGCTAATATGCTAACATGCTAATGCTAACATGCTAATGCTAACATGCCTAACATGCTAATGCTAACATGCTAATGCTAACATGCTAATGCTAACATGCTAATGCTAACATGCTAACAAGCTAATGCTAACATGCTAACATGCTAATGCTAACATGCTAATGCTATCATGCTAACATGCTAATGCTAACATGCTAACATGCTAATGCTAACATGCTAATGCTATCATGCTAACATGCTAATGCTAAGATGTCTGAGCTGTAAGGGTCCATTTGGTTTCGTTCAGGGGGGCGGCCCGGTTCCGGCGAGCCGCCCTGCTTCTGAAACGGTCGAGAAATGACAGAGTTACGTGTTTCCCCGATTTTCTCCATTGACTTTCAATGTGTGTGTGTGCGTGCACATGTGTGCATGTGCGTTCGTGTGTGCGCGTGTTTGAGAGGTGGTCAACTTAATTTCACCTGGGCTAGGGCTAGTCTATGCGAATGCAAACACTATTGAAAGTTAAAACCACACTGACTCAGTAAGAGAACATATGTCCGAACAAATTGCTCTATCGCAAAAAGTAAACGTCAAATGCGATTTTTTTCCCCGCCGTGAGTGACCCGAGACATTGAGGTACGCCGTGTGCGATCGTGGTATTGGTACGATAAAAAACGTGGTTATGAGAGCGAGTTAAGAAATTGTGTTTGTGATGAAAAAATTGCTGACTCATTCAGGCATTTAACATGGAGTTGTATGACACATTATGATGGTACACCTGTCGCTTTCAGGGCTGTAGTTCACGTACCGTATGAATCTGGGCTGTGGTTGTGACATTGGGTGAAAGAGGACGAGTGTGGCTACAAAATTACCGAAATCCATGCGTGTAAAGTTAATATTTTGGCCGTGAGGACGATTTGTTCGGAGAATTTCGCTACAGTCTTCACATTGGCTTGTCCCTCTGACCCGCTCTCTCTCTGGCCGTGCAACACTGTGAGTCGAGATTTTTGCTCAGACCACACACACTTTGAACTGCGACAGCGGGCAAACCGTGCAACGTATTCGAATTCCGTCTGAACCACGACAAAGTCGATGGCCTCGTGTGCTGTTTGAGGTTTAAATCGTGTTTCTACGTAACAGTATGCCAGAGTAATGTGGCTCCAAAGTAACGTGTCGTTTTCTGTTTTTACCCGCGTTTCCCCATTGACTTTGCATGGGGCATTTTTCGCGTCGTTTATTGCGAATTACGTCGGCACGGTAACCCGAAACGGAAAGAAAAGCACAAGCACACCATTCCCGGCCGACCCGCACGTTTCGATGTTTATATTGCGGGGCTTTGGTAAACCGTGCGGCCGGCCATAGACCGTGCGGCCGGCCATTTCGTGTCTTGACTACGATAATTAAGTATTGGTTGCGGATTTCAACCTGTGTTTCTGCCATTGCATGGCAGGCACCCAGAATTAACACCTGTCTAGCCTCAGGATGTGTTCCCACTGCTTTCAAACACGCTGTTGTAACTCCCCTGCTTAAAAAGAATAATCTTGACCCCTCAATTCTCGCAAATTTCAAGCCCATTTCCCAATTACCGTTTCTATCAAAAGCTCTGGAAAAAATAGTATACAATCAATTACAGTCCTTTCTTACCCTAAATAACATCCACGAGACATTTCAATCCGGTTTCAAACCAGGCCACAGCACTGAAACGGCTCTACTCAAGGTCTTTAATGACCTGATTTTAATCTCAGACTCTGGTCAACCTGCGGTCCTGGTACTCCTCGATTTATCGGCGGCTTTCGACACGGTCGATCATAGGATCCTCCTGTCAAGGCTTGAGCACCATGTCGGAGTCAGGGGTATCGCACTAGCATGGTTCAAATCGTACCAAGAAAATAGGAGCTTCTCTGTTCAATTAGGCCAATTCTCCTCCCCCCCAGCCCCTCTCAGCTGCGCGGTGCCCCAGGGGTCAATACTGGGCCCCCTCCTCTTTCTACTATATATGCTTCCCCTCGGTCCCATCCTGTCTAAACACAACATTTCCTTCCATTGCTATGCAGACGATATCCAACTTTATTTACCCCTCATACCCAACTCCCTCAATTCCTTTCAACCATTACTCAACTGCATATAGGACATCAAAACCTGGAACACTAATTTCCTCAACCTCAACGAAAATAAAACCGAAATAGTAATCTTTGACCCTCACTTGGCCCCTCCCCTCAGTACCCTGGATACCCTGACACACAACATTCGCACATCTGCTAAAAACCTTGGCATTATCCTCCTTTAAATTTCACAAACAGATCAGCTCCGTAGTCAAGACCAGCTTCTTCCAACTATTGCAACTCACTATACATTGGTATCGAACAGTCTGCAATTAGACGACTGCAACTGGTCCAGAATACTGCTGCTCGCCTTTTAACTGGCACTAAAAAGAGAGAACACATAACCCCCGTGCTGGCCTCCCTTCACTGGCTCCCGGTTTCTTTTAGAATTGATTTTAAAGTCATTTTATTTACTTTTAAATGTTTAAATGGGCTGGCCCCCGAATACCTCTCCGGGCTCGTAAAACCCTACACCCCGGCTAGAGCTCTGCGCTCTGCGGATCAGGTACTGCTAGAGCAGTGTTTCTCAACCTATGTACCGCGGCACTTTACTGTGCCTTTGAAATCTCCAGGTGTGCCTCGAGATTTTGACCGAAAGTAACACTAGCCCTCCCCCGAAAGCGATAGCTAGGCGTCCTATTGTTGCGTCGTTGTTGTTGTCACACGTCTAAATAGACGTCCGAAAACAACATGACGACGGAACAATAGACTCTTAACGACCATCGGCCATAGAAATGTTAATCGCCTGGCAACAGCAGCAACAACGGCGGCTACTAACGCAACGCCTACAAAGAAAGCCCCTGCCAGACTGTACCGCGATGATTACATGAAGTTTGGCTTCACGTTTACTGGGGATAAAACGTACCCGATTCCGCTGTGTATAGTTTGTGGATTCAAGCTTGCAAACAGCGGCATGGTTCCGAGTAAACTGAAGCGCCACCTTGATACCATGCATGATGAACTCGCTACGAAGGACAAACACTTTTTCGTGAGCTTGAAAGAAAAAAAGGAGAAAGACACAACGAAGCAGGCAAGTCTCTTGATACGCAGTACTACTAAGACTTCTGAAAAAGGTCTGGAATTAAGCTACTAAATCGCAGAGATGTTGGCACAGTTAAAAATGCCACATACATTGGCAGAAACAGTAATAGCCAGAGCATTCAAACTCGCATTCAAACTCGCGGGCTCGTCAGTGTGGGCTTGGTGCCACCAGATGCTGCAAAGGAATTAGCAAGAACTTGTCAAAAATATTTACTTTTCTTTTTATCAATTACTTTTTACGATTTTCTTTGTACAAAAGTGCTCAAGTTTAAGACCATTGTATTGTGGCAAAAGATTTTTGTTCTTGTTTTTACAACTCCTTTTTTTATTTAGAAGTATTACTTTGCATTGACAAATTGAACATGTGTGTGCTACATTTTGTATGAGTTTTCAAAAATAAATTGGTGAAACTGAGGCACTGTCTCTGTCCTTTTCTTTCTCTTTAAAGTTATTTGACGAGTGCTGTCATGTGTGTTTTTAAAAGTATATTGGGTTCATATATATATATATATATATATATATATATATATATATATATATATATATATATACACATACACCGGTATATATACAGTATATACACACACCATATATCTAGGTGTGCCCGAGGTTTTTAGGCTATGAAAAGTGTGCCCCGGGACAAAAAAGATTGAGAGACACTGTGCTAGAGGGCCGAATAACTAACAAAAGCACTAGGGGCGCACGCTCTTTCGCGGCTGCGCTCTGCCCCATCAATTGGTGTTTTTAAGTCTCACCTTAAGACTCATCTTTTCTCCCTGGCTTTTAATCCCTCCTGAGTCCATTTTATGCTTTCATGCTTACATTTTTGTAATTTTTATTATTGTGTTTCTCGTTTATATTCTGTATTCTCCTGCCTGTTCTCTGTTTTGCCACTGATGTACAGCACTTTGGTCAACCTTGGTTGTTTTAAAACGTGCTCTATAAATAAAGTTTGATTTTATTTGATTTGAAAGGACCTTAAGTCTATTAGGAAATTTTGTTCTAACCCCATCACTCTATGTTCAGTCAAAGCCTGGAGCTAAATTGACATCTCCCCTTACTCCAGTGGTAGGCAACCCTGACTTTAGGCCGGGACACTCAGATGCAGGCTTTGGGACCTGGCATGAGAAGGGCATTACCAAACTTGGAGACTTTTTTGATGGCCATACCTTGGGTTGCCAAAATCTGACTTCTTCAGGTATTTACAAATTAGACATTTTATTACTGAGGACACTTCACTTTTAGCCAATAGTTCCGCTTCACAGGTAGAACGAGCCCTCTCTTTGCAATTATCTAAGAAACAAATTTCAATTTTCTGTGACGTATTGAATTCCTACTCATCTATATCCTCTCAGATTACTAAGCAGTCCTGGGAAAAAGATCTGGACGTCTCTATTCATGATGAGGGCTGGGCAGATATGTGGGCCTATGCGAAACAGATTTCAGTTTGTAACCGAACTAAATCCATCCAGTTCAGAATATTACATCGTATACATATAACTCCTGCTCTCAAGAACAAAATGGATGTCAGTGCGTCCCCATTTTGCTTTTAAGTGCAAGACAGAGATTGGTAATTACGTTCACTGTCTTTGGTCCTGTGTGAAGCTTCAGAACTATTGGTATGACATTGTGTCAGAACTCTCTGTTATTTTTGGTGTCTCGATCGATTTAGATCCGTTGTGTCTTTTACTTGGTCTCCCGGATGTTCATGTCATTGATGTCAAACATAAGAGGTTGTTCAACTTATTAACGTTTGCTGCTCGGAAAAATATTCTTTTGTTTTGGATCAAGGATGTTGCTCCATCAAAGAAATCATGGCATAACATTATAATGGGCTGTATTCCTTGTGAATACATTACATGCATGTTGCATTCTAAATTGGACACTTTCTACAAAATCTGGGACCCTTATTTGAATCATATTGGAACCACACTGTCTGCCACGATACTTGGAGGTTTTCCGTACCAACCTTAGATATCTTATATGCCAGCATTCTTCCCTAGTGGGTGCAGCTGCTTTGGGGCGGGGGCTTGTCTGCCCTTTGGGTGTGGGCAGGGGTCTCGATGTGTTGCGTCGGGGCCGCTTCTTGGGGCGGTGGCCCTGCCGCCTGGAGGGGTGGCGGTTGCCGCCTTTGAGTGGAGCATGCATGGGTCTGCTCTTGTTGTAATGATTTGGTGCCTATGATAACTGTGTCTGCCTTTTTAATATATGTATTAATGTACTGTATGGATGTATTTCCTGATTGGGAGTCTATGAAAATTCGAAAGTCACTTATCATTATAGTTCATTGTCCTTGTCATGTCTTTGTATATTCAATCTTTTTATTTATAATAGTGTTGTGCCTGAGCTGTTTGTCTTTTCTTTTGTTTGTTATTATGTTCTTGTTGTGTAATGTCTGTTTGTCTTTAAAAAACCAATAAATATACTTTATAAAAAATAAAAATAAAGAAAAACCCACAAAAAGTTAAGAAGATCAGAGGTTTCTGCCCGACAACATTTTTTTGCAATACTGCATAACGACATTTATCAATACAGCACAACAAGCTTACATTGTGTGCAAGGTCATTCCGGCTGGCTGCAAAAGCCCTGCAAATTCCAGGACTGTATTTGACAACACATTTTTGGATTTTCCCCAAACAACTCAAACTGGATTGGCTTAAAATGGCCAGTGATCATTTAGCGGCCAACAAACGCGGTGCATTAGGTTGAATGGTGGACCGGTCAAACAGTGTGACGGACAAATTAACAGAAGCTGCTCAAGGCTTGCACCCCCCTCCCTCTCCCTCTCCCCCTCCCTCCCCTCTCTCCACACGCACACACACTCGCCCACCCCCCACCCCCTCTTTTTGTATGCCTGTTTGTGTATGTGCGGAAAGAGACCAAAACATATTCAAATTTGGTCCAGGCCACCAAATGGGAAGCGGTTTCTCGTGGTTCCGCTGGGACGGCACTTTCATGTGGAAACAGAATCTGTGGATCCCCCTCCTCTGCCCCTCTGTTGTGACAGGGGATAATGAATTTCACAACATCTGCCATTTGTTAGCCCTGTTAGCTGTAACTGATCTCCTTTTAATCCTGAGACCTTCATGGATCTTCCAGAGCGTGTGTGTAGCTATAGCTCTGCAGGCTGAAATGAACCAGATGTATCTCGCGGCCTCGGTGGGTCTGGGAGTTAACAGGATGCTAGCCTATAGCAGGCCCTGCCTGCCAGAGGCTGGCACGCATTCACTCAGAATATTTGGCTGCGTACCTACAGTATGTTGTGCTCGGTACCCCCATAATGGGCCATAAGAGAAGACATTTTGGAAAGAGTTCTCAACATTTTTTGAAAGTATTTTCCTAGAGATGAAAAATAAAATAGGGCATTGGGTATGTGATATTTTTGGTTTAAAACAAAACAAAGGTGTGTGTTCAGTAACAGGAGTATCCCTGTCTCTCCAGCTCTTTAATAAACAGAAAAGACATTTTCAGATGGGTTGCAAATCATCAGCCAATCAGGAAATAGTACCCATTTATTGCTTCAATTGTACGTCAATTTTCTGCTCGCTAAAGAGAGAAGACAAACATTCTACCAATGAGTACATCAGAATATGGAGGTATTTAATAATACTTTAATTAAAAAAAAAAGTCTTACTCTACCTTTAAGTGTTAACTGTTCCTCATTTCCTGGGGACACCCTGGAACCCCATCAATGAAAGGTTCTCGGAACCCTCATTGAAAACCAGTGTTCTACATGTTGTTTTCAATGTGTCGTGGTGTGAGCTTGTACATCTGCTATTTTGACTACTTGTGTGCAACATTGTATGATGAAGTAGGGCATCAATTTACGAGAAAAAACTAACAAAGAAAGTTGAAATAATGGGGTTCCTGCCCGACAGCAACGAAAATAAGGCTCATGTGGTTAGGTCTAATCGCTATGGAGGAGCTCCAGGTCTGATGGTGATTTTGTATCTTATTTATGTGGCTTCTGGCTTGGGAAGACACATATTCAATGAACGTTCCAATACCAAGGGAATAACAAAGGGCTGTAGGAGATTTGAAAATGTTCCCCTGTCACTACATCTGCACCCAGTCACAACTTTCTTCATTACTCACAGAAATGGAAGACTGTGTGTTATTGGATGACATCGGTTTTACCCCGATAGGAGTGGCACATACAGTAAACAGAACCCTGGATTCTGCCGTTTGAAGGCTGGAATGGTCGGAATGGCAATATTTTTGTCTTTGTTCCTTCCAAAAAAACATTTATGCCCCCTTTTTTCTTGTCTCTTCATAAAACCTGGAATGTGGTTCAAAGAATGTGCAGAATTCTTCTGGCATGAATACAACATCTGTCATTCATCGGCCAGACAAAAGTGATGATTTAACACAGTGCATAACAGTTGAGGATTGAAAGCACAGAGGGCTAAAGCATTAATCGAGTGTTTTTGGTCTTTCTGTCTGTGAACCAACCAACCAGCAGTTATCAATGGTTTTCACATTGCATTCGCACTATAGCCATGAAGTCAGGGTCATGCATCTTAAATAACCATGATATCAAAGTTGTTTAAAACCCTATTACTATGCAAAGAAGCATACTGGATTCATCATACCCTCAATACTTTGGAGCCCTCAGGCCTAAATGAGGAACTAAGCCTTATCATGCCTTTTATAGATGCATTCTACAGTCCCTCCCAAAGGGGTATTTTGTAAATTGTGTCTGTCCCTAGTCTTGAGGACAATTGTAGCATACATTAAAATCCCTGCGATACGGTTATTGTGAGAATTGTATATTGCGATTAGCGAATTTGCGATATACAAAAAAAAAAAGATTATCGTCCCTTCCCCATGGGGCCTTGAGGAATACTGCTCCAAACCAACTGCAGTGAGGGGAAAACTGGGGGAAACTGGTTTGACTCGAGTCAGACGTGTGCACAATCAAATCAATGTTCAAAGCTATCTCTTTGGACATCATCATGTCAAGTCAATCCAGTTATTGCAATTAAGCAGCACTTTAACTTACTGACGGAGATCTCCGTCTTTTAATGCTTTGTGTGCTATCGGCAAGCACTACACTATTGTCTATGAGCGTCTATTTGCACAACATTCAAAACGGGAAGTCATTGGTCTGCAGGCCTATAGGTCTGTGTCTGGGTCTGTGTTGGTGCGCGCAGCGCCCGCTCTGCACCTCACTCCTCCAACCGGCTCCTACACCTGTGTCCACCTGACGGTATAAAGGCTTTCCGAGGACTTCATTCCCGGCCGCTGTCCAAGAGCTAATCTCCAGAGTGGAGCAGGCTAGAGACAGCGCGCCCTCCGTGCAGAGAGTGCACACAAACAGTAGTAGTAGAAACATCAGTAGAAACATCAGTATAGCAAGAGTTGCTATGTTTAATCAGTCTATTGAGTGAAACCCTGTCTGTTGCTAACCATTCATTAAAGTGCATTATTGTGTCATGATCAAGAGCATGTAGTATTTAATTGTTATTCCATTAGTTAAAGCAGGCTCCTCACTGTGTATTTTTGTTTGAGTTAGGTTAAGTAGAGTAGTCAGTTAGGCTCTCTTATTTCCATTAATAGTTAGTCAAATTCGGGAGGGGTTTTGGTTAGGATTAAGAGTTAGGATGTTTTGATCTGTTCTTTGCTTTTGAGTTTAACGTTGTTTTTTCTGCATAACTTCCGGGTGTGATGATGATGTCACGCGTTGCGCGCATACCCTCTATTATTACAAAGGCCACAGGTATTTTGTCTCCAACAGTACTGTGAAGTTCTCAGCATAATAGAGCTGAACTCATTGGTTTGTGGCAAAAGGCTCGTAAAAGTAGCACAACAGCATTACTTTAAATCAGGTGTCCGGTGCAAGTTGCGTCTGTCTGTAACTCCATTATGCAATATGATGAAATGTACCGGTTTGTTCCAAATGTAAGCCTATGTAGGCCTACAGGCCTATGTAACAAAGAACGATTACTATAGTGGTTTTTAAATGAAGTTGTTTTTTAATGTTGAAGTTGTTTTTTAATGTTTTACTGTAAAGCACTTTGGTACAACGTTGTTGTTTTAAAATGTGCTATATAAAAGCACATGGGAGAGAAAGAAAGACATCCAGAAATATCTTACTTGACTTTTCTTTTTTCTTCTCAGAGTCAGGTAGGCTACTGCAGGGCCTATACTCAGTGCACAACACAATTACGGTAGCCTACTCAGTAGGCTATACTTTGTGTTGTGCACACATTAGTAATTAGATATTTTAACCTACTTTTAATGGGTTTTAAAATAACTATTAAGACTGTAAGAGTATGTCAAAAAATCTGTGAGCAGAGTGAGTTTACTTTGTTTTGCTTATCTCAATTAAACGTATACTATTGTAATTATTGATATTGCTTTATTATTGGCTAGAAGCTGTAAGTTTGAGTACGTATAAAAAATGTCCTTCTCCTTCCTACTCAATACAATAAAATAAAACGGGAGGGGGGGTGGTCTGGGCTGGCTGTGTGACAGACTCTTGTTGTCAACGATTCATATGTAGCCTATTTAATTTTAAGGTAATTACGCTACCTACTGTCCGACAATGGTGAGATGTATTTATAACAAAGTTTACACCGCCTTGCATCTAGACGGCGCTGTAACTCCCTACAATCACCGGGATAGTGATGCAATTGGTTACCCTATCGAATTATGTTACGCCAGAGGTAATTCATTTACTATTTCGCGAAGGTGATCTGTAAAGACGTTTGCCAAAACTTGCCATCAGTAACACACATTGTCAGTTACAATTAATAATAATCGCCGACATAATAATGATTTTAGCATCAAAATAACTTCTACGGCCACGGAATACGATAGGTCACCAATGTAGGTGTACCACCAATGTAGGAAATCTTGCGTTAGTTCTTCCGGGTTGAGAGATCACACAAAGAACAAGCAGCCGGTGCTGTTGTCATAGGTGGTGTTAATATCAAATCATAACAATGGGAAAGAAACACAAGAAACACAAGTCAGACAAACATGGATACGAAGGTAAAACAGTATTTACAGCCCGTTAACAATCTTCTTATGGTTGGCTTCATACATGTATTGTGTTCTTCTGCGTGTGTGTGCAAGATAAGTGCTAGTTAACATGCTAAGCTAACCCGGTTTAAGCTACTTTGTCTTTTTCTAACTAAAAGGTTTTCTGAACTAAATAAAGCTGTTTTCTGCTTATATCACGTACAAATCTAAATGTATTTAAAGCAGGAACAATCATCACCCAAAGAGTATTTATTTATTTGTGGGTGGAAACAAACGTATAGCTTTTGGTCCAAAGATAATTTACTATTTTCATCATGTATGACAAACACTAGCCCCTCTCGGGACCCTACATAAAGCTGAATTTTTTATATCTGTGTCGATAAAATGTCAGAAACTTCAGTAGCATTTGGGTTCTGCTTGGAGGGCTAGACAAACACTAGCCCTACAAGCAGAACCCAATGGTAGGCCTACTGAAGTTTCTGACATTTTTTAGACCCAGACCATGGGGTCCTGTTCCAGCTCTACCCTGCCACTAGCCCTCCAAGCAGAACCCAATGCTACTGAAGTTTCTGACATTTGTTAGACCCAGTGCATTGGGTCCTGTTGCATCAGTATCCTGCCACCTGGTACGCAGCCATACTAAAACATAAACAACGTGTTTATGGCCTGTCTGCGCTCTTTGACGACATTTTTTTGTGTAAGGGTTTCTGAATATGTGAAGTATAAGTACCCATACATGCCGCTGCGAATATCTCCTGTGGCGCGGAAGCCGTTAAGTATTTTTAATCTTTGTTTGACCGATTTGGTCGCTTTGATTCTTCTCTTCCTTCCTTGTTTATTGACACCTCATTGTACCGCCTATCTGGCTAGCTAGTGGCGCTATAGCTATGACAGAGCAGATCAGAGGCAGGGACGTAGCCGGCACAAGCCAACCGCACACCGGGAGGCGGTACAATAAACGGTAAATAAACAAGAGGAATCAAAGCGACCAAATCGGTCAAACAACGGTATGTATAGGTACTTATAGTTCACGAATTCAGAATAACTCAAACAAAAAAAGGCCGTCAAACGCAGCAGATACGATGTTACCGAGCATATTTATGTCCGCGTTCCAACATTCCCATACGAAAATATAGATACGTACAGGGACGCTACATAAAGTGACATCCAAATTTCAGAAAAGCTTTATGGAGGGTTCCGAGAGGGGCTAGACAAACACTAGCTAGCCAAACACATACCTGCAATATGATGCATTGCAATCTGCTTATAACAACGTATAATTAATTATAATTTATAAGCAATCATAAATAGTATTAAATTCACGTGATTTATAACAATAAAAACGATGACTTATATACGGTTTGTTTGATTGGTTGAATACTTTATTTAGACAGAAATGTAACAGCACAAGGTACAGTCAGACTTTTGAGCTAAAAGCATAAGCTCTGTGATGTTCATCAGGACTGATCGAAACGTTGACGGTAGTAAATGTACAGTGAAGCTTTTGCAGCCTTATATACCAGTGTGTAGGGATGGGACAATATGAAAATGATAAACTAATGATTATCATCCCATCCCTACCAGTGTGCAGAGTCTGCAGACTTTTTTCCCCTGATACTGCCGTTTGTACTGCACCTGGGCTGCGGAAGTGCATTCACTATCTAACCAAAAGATGGTTGTTTGCCTGTGTGTGTGCAGAGTATGGAGAAAGGCCACTGAAGCTGGTGTTAAAAGTGGCGGGCAATGAAGTGACGGCCGGGAGCTCCAGCCGTGACAACTTCTATGAGGATAGCAGCAGCAGCAGGCCGGCCGACCTCGACAAATCCAAGGAGAAGAAGAAGAAGAAGAAGAAGGACAAGGAGAGGATCCCTGGCTCGCCTGCCGACGATAAAGGGAAGAAGAAGGTAAAACCAGGGAGAATCTTCTGTAACACTTTACTTTAAAGGTCTGGTCTTAGTGGTCTATAATGCATTAGAATCACATGTATAATGAATGACCGCCAGAGACTGACCCTCCTCTATACTCTACTACTGTAACTCCAGCACTTTTCCTGGGCATAGAAGTGGAACTGTGGAAAGTCCTTCTTAACTAATATTACACTTGGTTAAAACTCTTTAACTGCCATCTAGTGGCGCCAAAAGGTATTACAGTAGTATGCCACCATTAACCCCCATTGTATGGCGCATCAGTTTCGTTTTCCGGGTCAGCGTGGAGGACGGGGTTGTTGATGTGAGCAGTTAGCATTAGCCGGCACTCTTTGCCTGTTGCCAGAAACAGTTGGTGTCGGGAGCGTTGCGAGACAAGGTCACAATAGACATCCGAAAATCGGATGCGCGAAGGACTACCATGCACAGCTCACGTAGTTTTACTAGAGTTATGCCGCTTTCAAAATCCTACTATAATGGAGTGTCAATGGAGCCGAGTTGTAAAGGACCGTAGCTGGTGGTGACTGAGGCATTGCATAGCAACGGGAACAACGCTACAAGGTAATCTGCCAGTCGACGATTTCATATATCGTGTATATATACGGACCTGGCGAAACACAACCCCTAGCGCCGAGTTACGTACAGTATATATATACGGACCTGGGAGAAAAATAATTAAGTTGATGGTTAATTGATGGTGAGGACCAACATTAAAGATGAGTTAATTGAACAAATTAATGTATCAAACGTTAATTACGTGCATGAATTTAAGATCAAGTAAAGTGTGACCCATTGCGTTCTGTGCGCCACTGGCTCACTGTGCTGGAATGTCTCTCTTAGGTCAGACTTTCACATTTCTGAGTCTCACAATGATAGGATTTGCGTAAAATAAATCTGCAATGTTGCCTGTTACACATCCCAATGTTTCCCTTGACAATTGTCATTTTCTGTGATCTTTAGATGGGAAAGAAGAAGAAGGGACAGGATGGAGATTGGGAGGAGCGGGAACAACAGAACAGGACTCCCATCCGCTCAGAAATTGACAAACTAGAAGGTAACCCTACACTGATGAGCGATTGCAGTTTTTCAAGGAATGACAGCCTTGGAGAACAAGCATGGCTCTACAGTAATTTCATGAATAATCGCTAAGAAAATAATGTCCTTTGGTTTGGATGTGGTTTATAGTTGTATTTCCCTTCCCAGAAAAAGATCAGAGCCCTCTCCAGGAAGCTTTGAACCAGCTCATCAGGCAACTACAGAGGTAAACTATTATTGTTTTTTGGTAGGGATGCGTCATTATTCATTGAACATTTAAATATTATTTTAAAAAGGCTATAGTCATTCAAAGCCTGCCCAATGTGCCCATAGTATAACATTTTAATGCAGTGGTTCTCAAACCTTTTAATTTAAAGGACCCCCATAAGCAAATGGAGGTCCATTTAGTTCCATTTGTTCACTCTCAGAGTTACAGATCTGTAAGGGTCCATTTGGAAACTGCTCACGGAACCCCAGTCCCTGGACCCCACTTTAAGAACCACTGTTTTAGAGTATGCCTAGTGTGAGTGTAATACTTTTTTGGTTTTGCATTGGCCTTGCCATCTTAGCGTAATGTACAAGGCTAGTAGCTAGGCTATACAGTACATTGCTTGATTCTGATTGGTCAATCGCCAAATTCAACGGTGTGTTATTTCTTGATAACAGACCGCTCCGCTCGATAACAGACCGCTCCGCTCTATAACAGACCGCTAACTAATCAAAGCCTCGGAGCACCTGGCTGCAGCCGCTGCACTGCTTGGATCTTATGCTGTACCCAACATGACAGCCATGAAAACTAACACGCAATGTCAATTAACTAAACAACATTTCAAGAATGATTTTGAAAGCGAGATTTGAAGGGAGAAATAGACGATGCAGTACCCGAAAATTGATTCCATTTGATCAACACTCACTTCCTTGTTTCCGAGGCGACTCGTTGCGCTCTGCGGGGCCAATTAGAACCGTAAGCAAGGCAATACTTTGTTTTGTTGTCACTTTTTGGTAAGTGTATTCAGTAGCCGTGTAATAAGCCGTGATAATGTTATCCCGATAGATAAATCACCCTGTCTGTGATTTATCTATCACCAATGACCACCAAGCCATACATTATCCCTTACATAACAAATGCATTCGCCCTAGTTCTGTGTATCATGTCAGCTGCTGATCTCACATCCTAATAGAACAATCACCACCGTGTGTGTGTGTGTGTGTGTGTGTGTGTGTGTGTGTGTGTGTGTGTGTGTGTGTGTGTGTGTGTGTGTGTGTGTGTGTGTGTGTGTGTGTGTGTGTGTGTGTGTGTGTGTGTGTGTGTGTGTGTGTGTGTGTGTGTGTGTGTGTGTGTGTGTGTGTGTGTGTGTGTGTGTGTGTGTGTGTGTGTGTGTGTGTGTGTGTGTGTGTGTGTGTGTGTGTGTGTGTGTGTGTGTGTGCGTGCCACATAGGAAAGACCCCAGTGCATTCTTCTACTTCCCAGTGACTGACCTCATTGCACCTGGCTACTCTTCTGTCATCAAGCGGCCCATGGACTTCAGCACTATGAGGGACAAAGTCAAGAAGGACTTCTACCAGTCTCTGGATGAACTCAAGGTATCTCATCACTAGGGCTGTCACGATTACAAATTAAAATATTAGGCATATTAATATAGTGGAGTTCTGCTCTGGTTTTGGTGAATATTAAGTAGTTCCAGTCATTTTGTGAGGGGCACAGGGGGCCACACATTAAAAGTAAATGTATCCACAAAACTAGCGTCATTTGTATTGTTGACCTATTTCTAAAATATAGCGCAACTTTCGTTCAACTTTGACCCCTCTATCACACAGAACAATTGTTTGGGCGTAGTGACACAAAACAATACAAATTACGCTAGTTTTGTGAATTAACTTACTTTTAATTTCGCGGCCCCCTGTGCCCCCCACAAAATGACCAGAACATACATATTTCACCAAAACCAGAGCAGAACTCCCACCACGGGACTCGGGCAATCAATTAATACAGTTGCAACCACTATATTAATGGCAAGTATTTGAATACAGCTTAAGTTAAAAAAAATTCGGAACTACCCCATTCAAGGAGCACGTCACCACTTTTCAACCTATCTTCATATAATTGGTCTCACTAATGTTAATGATAAAATTCCCCAAAATAATTCTACTCGTCTGTTTCTTAAAATAGGTGGGGGCTGTGTGCAGTTCCGAAACCCGTCCACCAGTGATGTCATCGTTTTTAATATATTTAGATTTTGATTATCGTGAGAACAATGGCTTCCATTTTCACATTGCAACTTTTCAGGAATAGAAAGCCTGGCATTTCTTTAAGCTTGGATTCCCCGTCGATGATGTCACTGGTGGACGGGTTTCTGAACTGCCCACAGCCCTCCTATGAGACACAGACATTTTATCATCATGAACATATCTGAAGGCAGGTTGAAAGTGGTCCTTAAACACAATGAGCGCCGGGATTCAAAAACTGGGATGCATAATGTTGCTTGCTTACCTTGCGATGATAACGAGTCTCTCTAGAAGCATTAATATTCTAAACGAGAGGCATGTTGAAGTCAGAAATGAAGACAGAAGTATGCCCATCATGGAGAGCTCCCTAGATTAGGAGAGACAAGCCATTCTTTCTGAGCTGTAAACCTGCGCAGTTGAGACCAGGAAGTTGTACATGACATCATAGATATGGCACAAATGGCCCAGCAGATGGCGTGATGCCACTGAAAGGAGAGATGCTTGTACATATGTCACGTCCAACCAACATTACTGTCTGTGTGATGATCCATGCTGGGACTTACTTATCCATTTGCTGTTAAAACGTTAATATAAAAGGTAAAATGCAATGACTTGACATACAAGCATCACTCCTTTCAGTGGCATATCACGCCATCTGCTGGGCCATTTGTGCCATATCTATGATTTGTATGTTTCTTTCCTTCCAGGGAGCAACATGGAGTCCACCGTACGGTCTTTGCTTCCCGTCCTCTTTAAATAGTCCTTGCCGTAAACAAGGAAGTGAACGGAAAAAAAATCGGATCTTTTTTTGTTTGAGATCAATGAAAAAGCGCTAGGACGTGTGTGTGTACACGTCCACTGGATCCGTCGGTTGAATTTCCTATGACGTTTACAACACGTCCTATGGTCTGAAAGTGTGGTCTGGGATATTTCATAAAAGCAAATGTTAAAGCCTCAGTCGGTGATGTCTTCAACTGGTTGGCAGCATGTAGAACAGCAGGAACATCATAAGTGTGGGTGGGGAAGGGCTCCTTTCACGGCGTTTTCCAAATCGGACACCGTTTTCCAGTCGTGACATTTCATGTCGCTTTAATCCATGAACGTGGCTTTTTGTCGCCTGCTGTAGGAGGATTTCAGAGTCATGTGTGAGAACGCCATGAGGTACAACAAAGCTGAGACCATCTACCATAAAGCTGCACGCAAGCTGCTGCACTCTGGAATGAAGATCCTCAGCCCGGTAGGAACGCCACTACCACCAGATGACAGTTCTACATAAACCATGGGGTCGGGACCCATTTGTGGGTCACGGGCACATCTTTATGGGTCCCTTTCATTTTTGTTTCCCACATTTTGTTTTTCATTATTATAAAAAAAAAATGTCATTCCCAAAAATTGGCACAAATTAAATATTTCTTTCTCCAGTTATTCCATAAAGAAATTAAAGGTTAAAAGGTTTGGAAACCACTGACCATAAACAGTCTTCTGTTAGCCACTTTTAGGGGCTGTGTCCAGATTTTGAGATATTATGTAAACCCACATACCTTTTTTATTTATTATAAAATTCTCCAAAACAAAAACAAATGGCAGATGTATAAGCTATTTAGTTTGTTTTATATGGCTGGAAGATGTTGCTTGCAGTTGCCACAGTTCTACACTAGGTGGTGATAGATGTCTCCAAATAATACGTTCAGTTATCACTGTTTGTCATTATTACATAATGTGTTTTCATTGACAAGTAATTACTCTGACACATGTCACATTGTAAAGTATGACATAGTTGCTTTATAACCTACTGTCAGAAGATAAAGAGACAACATTTCTGAGTAGACATGCTCAAATATAACAATATCAATATAACAACATCATTGTTTGTAATTTTTGAATGAATACATTTCGGACAACTTAAAACAGGATTTAGAACATGGTGTGTTAAAAAAATAAAATAAAAGGAAATCAAAACTTTGCCATGGACAAGACCAAGTCTTTGCCACGGACATATTGATGACCCCTGCTCAAATGGTTATTATTTGTCTTGTTCCTGTTGTCAAAGGAGAGGCTTGAAAGCCTGAGGCAGAGCATCGACTTCATGTCGGGCCTGGACCCCTCTGGCAAGCCAGGCAAGGTGGAGGATGAGGGGAGGGCCTGCGGTCGGGACCACACCGCCACGGATGCCAGTGAGAGCTCCCAGTCCCCCACCGTTGGCACACCAAGGTCTGTTTCTCTCTTTTAACCTATTAAGACCCATTCAAATGTCTTCTGAATCCTAATGGTTTTCTCCAAAACGTATGTTGCTATATCAGTGGTGCTCAAAATTGTTTCATGTCAAGGACCCCCGTAATGATATGCATTTGGCCGCCGACCCCAATCCTTAGTTTTATTCTGTTTTAGTGGCCCCGTAGTACGGTTGCACAATTAACCAAAAATATATTGACACGGAAATTTAGAACCGACTGACTTAATCCTGCTCATTTAGGTTCATTAATCGAGAAGCAGGTTTTTTTTGTGATAATTTGTTTTCAATTTGTTTTATACTTATCAATGAGACTAAATCGACGCAACACTAGATGTGCTATTTTCAATATTTATTTTAAACTGTTCCTTAATCGTAATCGATTCAACAGTTGCCGGTAGACAGATAGTGCAGTGAGACATTGCAGGGTTGGAGAGCCACATGAGGAAGGAACTTGTATCATTGAATTAGGGTGCCAGGATGGGGTCTTCCTATTAACCATTTATGATGACCTAGGATTGAATCCAAAGCCAGCCAAGTAGCCTTGGGAACAAGAACCTATCTCCTGTTTCTGTGGCGTGAGGCAGCTTGATGTACAAGACAAGTACACTCCCTAGTCATGCAGCTAGTATGTCGCAGGGACTTGACCCCCAATCCAACCTTGCTGAGTGCCAAACAGTGTGGCATAGTGTCCCAGTTTGGTATGATTGAACCCCGGACTCCCTCAATGAATCTCAGGGCGGACATTCTAACCACACCGCCACTGGGTGAAAAAAGTGTGTCCACAAATGGACATAGTACACATAGGGTGCTGGGATGGAGGTCTTCTTCACCATTAATGACGTCCTTGGAGGCCTGACCTAGGATTTAATCCAAGGCCATCCAGAGCATGCATGGAATGCATGTCCACAAATGGAAATGCATGCCAAAAGTTTACAAAGAAAGCATGCAGCCACACACTGGCTGCCTCCCAATTAAATCACAATTCAAAGAACCTGGTAATGAAATAAGATATATATATATATATATATATATACAACAAAGCTTAAATTGACTCTTGAAAAGGATATATTTGGATATCATGTCAGACTACCGTACATAGAACTGAGCATAACTATCGGTTGGAAACCTCCAAAACCGCTTTGCTTCGCACTGCGTTTCGAGCTTGCAGATTTGCTACTACTGTACTACAATATGTTGATCTACCTCTACTGCCATATTTTTCATCATTGGCTGCCTCTAGGCTGCCTCTAAGCCAATGGGAGACTTACCCATAACACCCATTGGCATAACACCCATACTCTGAACGCCGCAATGTGAAGCCCTATTGCCTGCATACTCTGGGCGCTGCAATGTGAAGCCGTGAGCTGAGGCACACAAACTGATTATAGCTGTTCATAAACAAGAGCTTGCTGCAGCTGACAATTATGGCTGAGTCATTCTTGTTATTGTTTCTGCCCCACAGCAACGATATGACCTGCAACCTGACAAATAAGAAAATGGCACAGGACATTGTATATTTTATACAACATCATATCCACTATTCCAGGAGTTACCAAACTCTTTCATATGTTGTGGAAACAAGCTCCAAAACGGGGTTGAGAGTCAGTACCACAACCTGAAGAAAACCTTAGTGGGGCCACTGGGTCCTTTTTCTCCTTGGTCGAGTGAATCAGTCCTTTAAATTGTGCCAAGGAGCTGGCTGGCGGCAGAGAATGTACGGAATGCCTCTGAGCTGAACATGCTCCGTCTTGCAGTCAGTCAGCATGTCTCCCATGTTTTCATGCTAGACAAAACCTGGGCGTTGTCCCCAAAGGTACAACACTGACTCATAACATCCACATTTTTCTGATACATTACATTTAGGGATGTATATAAAAGTGTTGATTACTTATTTCTATTAATAACGATTATTTGAATAATAATATTTTTTGTCTGTCTATCTAGAATTTTATATTTGTATTTTTATTTATTTTTTCATGTTTTTCATTTTTTTTGTTTGGTATTTGATATTGTTCTGGGGATTTGCTAAAAATGCTCATCAAATGGCAATTTATTATTATAAACCTTTGGGCAGGTTTGCTTTAGAGTTGTCCGGCCGGGCCAGTGCACGTTTGAGTGGTGTCTGAGGACACAACTGTCTTTAGTTTGCTATAAACACAGCACGAGATATCTGTCTAAACACCAGTGGGCTCTGTCTTCCCCTCTCCCCCAGTGTATATGTTCAATAGGACATGCCATGTAGTGATGTACCTTATGAATAAGTGGTCGGAATTCAAATGAAAGTAATGAAGGGCAGATGGGATAAAAGGCCGTATGGGCAAATTCTTTGTGGTTCTGGGCATTCTGTTGCCTCGACCAGAGGGCAGCTTATGAAACTCCTTAAATTTGGAACATACTAAACTCAGCAACAAAAGTTCAGAAACTTAACTTTGGTCCATTATTCCTCCATTTTAATAATACCAATTTGTGTTGTATTTTATATCGTTCTAATCGTTGATTAGTCACCTTTACAACGAGGTATAGCTTGTAAGGATCAGGCATTTGTGGAATGAACAACACAGCTAAACGTGTGTGTGGGTAGCGCCTCCAAAACATTGGCCAAATTGGCAAGTGGTTGGTATTCAATGTTGGAGGCGCAACCCACACGTTTAGCTGTGTTGCTCATTCCACGAATGCCCGATCCTTACAAGTTATACCTTGTTGTAAAGGTGACTAATCAACGATTAAAATTATATAAAATACAACACAAATTGGTATTATTAAAGAGAAGAAATAATGGACCAAAGTTAAGTTTCCGAACATTTGTTTCTGAGTTTATATACAGAACCAAACGCAAATGCCCATGACACATTGATTCAGAGAGACTTGCTGTGTTTGTAAAAAGAAAACATTGTATGCAATGGAAGTTAAGTATCTCATCTACTCTTTCGTATTCACTCAGATTTAACCACTTAAAACATACTTTATCAGGAGAGGGGGAAAATTATGAGCAAAATTGAAAGGCCTTTAATACATTAAAATTGTAGGGTGGTTTCATGTGAAAATAGCCAATCTACAAGCTCACAACATGTTGTGGTGCGATCATCATTTTCCATCTGGATCCGTCTTCCTCTGACTCCTACAACATGCATGTCGTCTCAACTGAGTCACCTCATCCATAAACCTCATCTTTGGCCTTCCTCTTCTCCTCTTGCCTGGCAGCTCCAATTTCAGCGTCCTTCTCCCCATGTACCCCTCATCTCTCCTTTGCACATGCCCTTCTCATCGGAGGCTGTCATGTGTGAGCTGCCACTTTGTGTGTTCAACCCCAGACAGGACAAGGACTCTAAAGAGGAGGCCCTGAAGGTAGAGAAAGAGCTGCAGGAGATCCGCAAACTCATTGGAGAGTCTGGAGGCAAGCTGTCTAACAGGGTGCTCCAGTGTGAGGTGAGAACTGTCTTAAAGTGTTCAGGCCAGCCTGGTGATAGGCGGTGTTCAGGGCTTGTTCAACAGTCTGATGGTAGCCGGCTGGACGCTGTTCATAAGCCTTTGATACTGTGGTAGACCACCACAACATAAACATTTTACCTGGACATCTATTCTGTCCTCCCCATGTCGCCAACCTTTTAAATGGTCAAAAAGGTGCTTTACATGGGAGAACAAGAGGGGGAAAAAAGTTTTTTAAAACTCTTTAATGTGGAAAATCTAATATACCCTACATTAGCCTCTTAGTACTCTCGTGTTTGTTGTACTGAATTGAAGAAGAGTGAGCAAGTGTCTCCCCAAATCCCAATTGAGTCGACCATATCATCAATGTTTTGTGTAGTTGGAGTTTGTCAGAAGGAAGAACGACGGTTCAACCACCCTGGGCATCCTCAACCCAGTGGACCTATCAGTTGGAGGTAGGTGACAAAAAATAAGTGGCAGAGATGAATATTATGAACTCTGAATGTGTAGTTTGTAATTGTGTGTGTGTTTGTGAGATAGACTAAAGGTCCCTGCACACTGCTGCTTTTTTCAGATTTTTAGTGTCTGTTTTCTGAAAAACGCGTCCAGTGTGCAACCACCTTAAGGCCCCGTTTAGGCGACAACGGTACTAGAGAAAAGGCAAAATAAATGATCAGAGGTGCCTTCCATGTACGTCATTTTCGAGGGTTTAAAGCGCATCAAAATCTTTAGAAACGTTCCGCCTCGCAACTCTGTGTAAACGTGGCCTATAAGGTACTGCCTGTGTGTTGTACCAGATGTGGGCTACTGTCCGGTGAGGCTGGGCATGATGACCAACAGGCTGCAGAGTGGAGTTAACTGCCTGCAGGGCTTCAGGGAAGACAAGAGGAACAGAACCACTCCAGGTAAATACACAAACTCTTATATCTCTCTATCTATTCTAACTTAAACAAATAATAATAATAATATTTTCTTTGTAAATTATTGCCGTTCTTGGATCACACTACAGCGTTGCACGTCGTAAGTAGTAGCATCATGCTGCGCTTTGAGCTTGTGGGTCTTCTCTTGCTATTTTTGAGTGGTGCAACCACTCCTACAACCAGGAATGTCCGGGTGTGTGTATCATGTATCCGTCGTGCGCATGCGTGAAACCAGCAATGTCCAGCAATGTCCGTATCTGTCGATTCGTGCTGCATTTTGAGGTTGTGGATCTGCTACTTACTACTTTTGTGTGATGCTGAAGTATGATCAAGTAGGGCGTTAATAATGAAAATTGCCCTACAGCAACAATAATGGTGATCCAGGGGGCAAATCATGTCACGTTTCCCAGAATGCTGAATGAATCGTATGTCACCAGACTCGCCACCATATTGGTCAGGGCAACTTGACATATTGTAACTCCGCCCCAGGAAATATGCCTGAGTCGTATATTAGTAGTTGAGTACCATTGATTACTTTATTAACAATACAGGTACTACAGTATTGTCTAAAACATTCTTTCCCCTGTTCTATAACCATTGCTGTTATAGAACAGCAATAGAAACCCTAACCTCAGTAAAACTATGCCTGCCCGGGGGTGTGGTTATAAGCACAACCCGTGTTGGATTTGGAATGTCGTGCCCAGGACGATTACCAGCATAATTACACCCGTAGGAGGCCCAGAACATGTGGACACGTCTTCAGGTCCTTTTAAATGGTATAAAACGCAGCCGCTAAAATCATTGTTTTTGACAGCGGCCGTTGCTAGGCAACGCCTTGTTTATCCGTCCCAGAATTGTTTAGCTGCGCAAGCAGCCACTCACTTCCTTGTTTACGGTCAGACAAAACTTGCTATTCCCTAAATCTATGGCGCTGTCCATGGTTTTGATCAGAACGGCGATGTTCTGTCCTAATTTCTGACTTCAGCATGCATTAGGTAGCATAAGATGCCTTTGTTTTAACTTATTTAATTCAGCAAGGGTTTGCACTGCAGACTAAATAATATATATTTTCCCACTAAAAGACTGAAGTCATGTTTATTTGTATAGCCCTCAAATCACATGTACAGTCTCATTCGCATGACCACATTTAACAAGGAATTTCCATGAATAAAACTTTGGTAAACATTGTAAATGTTTAGACCGGAGCCTTTCCTCTCTGTTCTTTTCTCTGCCACCATTCATTCTAGGCAGGAAAGCATGCACGAGCAAGACTATACATTCCAAGGCTTATTCTACAATATAAAACACTGTTGGACAAACAATGGGGGAAAAACATAGTTTCTAATGCTGTTCCTTATGTCCTCAGTGGCCTACATGAGCTACGGGCCGTACACCTCCTACGCCCCCACCTATGACTCCAGCTTCGCCAACATCAGCAAGGATGAGTCGGACCTCGTCTACTCCTCCTACGGAGAGGAGTCCAGCCTGCAGGGCTCAGAGAGGTATGGCGCGCAAATAACACTACAGTATAACCTGTGTGCCGTGAGGATATAGAGGGTATGCGCATGCATAAAGTGAGTGGAAAGTCGAGTGGCAAAGTGAGTTTTTAACGGGTTTACACACAACAAAAGTCATGATCTAATTGGCTTTATTTATGTGTCATGCACCAGAGGTGCCCAGCCCACATGGACTTAGAGGACACAACATACAAATCATTGTCGATCTGCAACGTGTTTCCATACGAAACCTTGTTCCTTCCCAGAAAAAATAAATAATGTATGTCCCCTGGTACAAAATCCTTTAAAATATCGGTTTGCAGGCAAATGCTTATGCATTTGGGCAGTCCTTGCTCTGAAAGTGTATGGGAACCACTGGCCCTGAGGCTTTCCTGGATGATTAGCCTTCAGATGACTGTTTCTTCCTGGCTTTGTTTGCATACTGTATTACTGTAAGGAGGATGGAGGAGGTGTTTGTTTATCATTGTTGAGCTTTGGCTTTGACCTAAAAAACTGCACGTTGTGTCTGCTTACCCCAGTTTTCTGGGAAGATGGTCTCGTTACTTTCTGTATAATTACCCCGAGGTTCAACTAAAGCATCTCAGCTGTTGGTGGTGGACTTGTGGCCCACAAGTGAAGTCCCAAGTACTGTGCCCCTCCTATGCCCATCTTTTGTCTGGGAAATGGTGTTGATCACATGACTATGGAGATAGTGTATACCGAATTGTGTGATTTATGGATAAAATGTATACGAGTAATCTACAGAAATGTGTTTTGCCTAAATCGGCCTCATGTTGTCACTATAACAGGCCGTAGAGGAATATTTGGCGCAGAGGTCCGTCGTTGGCATCCAGTCAGTGTGTGTGCAAAGTTTGGCATGGAACGGGCCAACGGTGCCGGAGTTTAGCTGGTAACGGACGGACAGAAGGAAGGACGGACGCACGCACACACGGAGTGCAAAACATAAACATACTCTCTCCCCATGCCTTCGGACTGGTGGAGACGATAATAAACAGACCTGCAAGCATTGCATTGTGAGCCCAACCTAAAGACAGGGAGACCCATGTTATGGAACAAACACTATACTGTATAGCAGGGTTCCCCAATTAATTTTCCTCAAGGGCCATATTTTGACTAGCGTACCAGGCTGGGGGCCGAGTCTGCACGCGCGAGGTCGAGGTCTTGCCCTGAAAATTCATTTTCAGGGCAAGACCCCATTTGAAAAGGATGCCCAGTTTGACATGCATAGGCTTTTTCTTTTTTATTCTTTCATGGGCCACAAGGGGGCGCTCTGTGGGCCGCAAATGGCCCGCGGGCCGCCTATTGGGGAACCCTGCTGTATAGAGTCTATAGCAATGATTACTGGCAGTTTTTTAACACTTCTATATTCCAGGAAGAGAACAGCTGTAGTTTCCATTAGCTTGAATTCCCCGCCAATGAAGTCACAGATGGGTACCTTTGAGACTCTGCGCATGTAGAAAGAAATGCAATGAAAAGGGGGAGGTTGGACCTAGAGTTAAACATGATTTATACTTTTGTTGATCTATAGTCTCATAACGTGTTGCGTCGTGAGCTTGTAGATTGGCTATTTTGTGGCTTTAGGCTTGTGGCAAAACAAATTGATGAATGTATTTACCTGTACAATAGTGTTGATGAAGTTGCCGTACTAAAATGTTGATGTCCTCACAAGCATAGTAATACAAACGTGTGTGTGTGTGTGTGTGTGTGCGTGCGCGCGCAGCATCTCTGAATTCCTGACCAAATCAGAGGAGTACACATATCAGCTGGCAGACAACCTCCTGGATGCCATGACCAACGGAGAACATTCAAAAGGCCTCAAGCACACCGAGCCGGTAAGCAGAGATTTGCAAATTAACCAAATCCATATTTAGAACCAATAATCAAATGGGGGTTTTTTTTACACATAAATTGTAATACATTTTTGACACACACACACACACGCATGCATATATTGGGGGGGGGGGGGTTCCAGAGTAAAAGCAGCCATTTCTTTCCGGCACCCCAGAGCTCCTATTTTAACAATGAATGATAGACTTTCCTTGCATCTGCCCGTGTTTAATGGTCAGGGTTGCACTGTCCACAGCAGGCAGACCTGTCGAAACTATGCACCTCCCAAAACTCAGAGACATGCTACCACCCTAAGTTCAAAGTTCAAACCCACATCTAGAATATTGCTGTCCCCAGCTATCTCATTCCACTGTTTTTCTTAGTTTTT
This sequence comes from Protomyctophum parallelum, assembly GCF_964188405.1. Classification (NCBI taxonomy): domain Eukaryota; kingdom Metazoa; phylum Chordata; class Actinopteri; order Myctophiformes; family Myctophidae; genus Protomyctophum; species Protomyctophum parallelum. Next base: position 26,243,249 of record NC_139699.1, read on the forward strand.
CCCTAATAAAGTAGTTTTTATTTGTTTTCTCATGTTCTCCTTGAATAACATCTTTAGGTACTCAGAGAAGCATTGTATAAATAATATTATCACTATTATTATTATTATTATTACTACTTGTTTTATTGCTTATGCTTATGTAGTCACTATTCATTGATTCACTCGTATCCAAATCCATTTAGAAAAAAAAGCTTCTCACTGCTCAGGTCAAATAGGCCTATTGATATGCGATTAAAATGTGATTAATTGAGATGAATTAATCACAAAGCCTCCAAGTAATTACTTGCGCAAGCAGAGCGCGCAAGTAATGTTTTCGCCCGGTCTCCTTTGTCGTGACAGCTGTTCCGCCATTCGATGCTTACGCAGAAAAACATCAAATCTGTGCCTGTGTTGCTGGACCAAATGACCACAAATGACCATATCTCTTACGTCATCATTTAGAGCTAGTCATACGTATACTATTATACATAATCAGTAAAAAATAAAATAGCAAATTGTGCCTGATCTGCTGGGACCAGAGTACGTGGTGTGTATGTGTATGACTAGCTCTTAATGATGACGTAAGAAATATGGTCATTTGTGGTCATTTGGTCCAGCAACACAGGCACAGATTTGATTTTTTTCTGCGTAAGCATCAAATGGCGGAACAGCTGTCACAGTTTTTGGCGCAAAGTAACCACAGTATACTGCTAATCAACTTACAACTACACACTTTATACAGTATAGAGTATAGAGTATATATGTATACGTATATAGTATATGCCTATATACTACATATATACTATATATATTTCTTACGTCATCATTTAGAGCTAGTCATACGTATACTATATACATAATCAGTAAAAATAAAATAGCAAATTGTGCCTGATCTGCTGGGACCAGAGTACGTGGTGTGTATGTGTATGACTAGCTCTTAATGATGACGTAAGAAATATGGTCATTTGTGGTCATTTGGTCCAGCAACACAGGCACAGATTTGATGTTTTTCTGCGTAAGCATCAAATGGCGGAACAGCTGTCACGGTTTTTGGCGCAAAGTAACCACAGTATACCGCTAATCAACTTACAACTACACACTTTATACAGTATAGAGTATAGAGTATATATGTATACGTATATAGTATATGCCTATATACTATATATATACTATATATATTTCTTACGTCATCATTTAGAGCTAGTCAAACGTATACTATATACATAATCAGTAAAAATAGCAAATTGTGCCTGATCTGCTGGGACCAGAGTACGTGGTGTGTATGTGTATGACTAGCTCTTAATGATGACGTAAGAAATATGGTCATTTGTGGTCATTTGGTCCAGCAACACAGGCACAGATTTGATGTTTTTCTGCGTAAGCATCAAATGGCGGAACAGCTGTCACGGTTTTTGGCGCAAAGTAACCACAGTATACCGCTAATCAACTTACAACTACACACTTTATACAGTATAGAGTATAGAGTATATATGTATACATATATAGTATATGCCTATATACTATATATATGTCTTACGTCATCATTTAGAGCTAGTCATACGTATACTATATACATAATCAGTAAAAAATAAAATAGCAAATTGTGCCTGATCTGCTGGGACCAGAGTACGTGGTGTGTATATGTATGACTAGCTCTTAATGATGACGTAAGAAATATGGTCATTTGTGGTCATTTGGTCCCAGCAAACCAGGCACAGATTTGCTGTTTTCTTGCATAAACATCAAATGGCGGGACAGCTGTCACGGTTTTTGGCGCAAAGTAACCACAGTATATCGCTAATCAACTTACAACTACACACTTTATACAGTATAGAGTATAGAGTATATATGTATACGTATATAGTATCAATATACTATATATATACTATATATATTTCTTACGTCATCATTTAGAGCTAGTCATACGTATACTATATACATAATCAGTAAAAAATAAAATAGCAAATTGTGACTGATCTGCTGGGACCAGAGTACGTGGTGTGTATGTATGACTAGCTCTTAATGATGACGTAAGAAATATGGTCATTTGTGGTCATTTGGTCCCAGCAAACCAGGCACAGATTTGCTGTTTTCTTGCATAAACATCAAATGGCGGGACAGCTGTCACGGTTTTTGGCGCAAAGTAACCACAGTATACTGCTAATCAACTTACAACTACACACTTTATACAGTATAGAGTATAGAGTATATATGTATACGTATATAGTATATGCCTATATACTATATATATTTCTTACGTCATCATTTAGAGCTAGTCATACGTATACTATCATACTATAAATGAGCGAATGTCTGTCTGAATGAATGTCTGTCTGTCTGTCAGAAACACCACCTTATCTCCTCATTGCCTGCACCAATCGCTCCCACTTTTCACACAGGCATTGACCATAATAATATGGAGGTCTTAACGAAGCCATTTTTCCAATAAGATTAATAATGAATTTATTAGTGAATAAAAACCCGTTTATTTGTCCGTGGTCTATCTCCGACCGAGCCACACTATTAGCACACATCTCTCCATGCCAAAAAAAATCTGCACGCTCCCACAATCCAGCTAGGCTACTTTTTACCGACGCAACTGTCATATTTACTGTACAGATATTGTTTTTACATCACCACACGATCATGGAGAATTGTAACTTGAAGAATTGTGTGCCTGTGGAGGGGGTGTGGGACGCATAATTCGATAGGTCACCGTTTGTAGTGTGACGTAGGAAGCGAAACCCAGACCCGTCGGAGCATCTGTTCTGTATCCGTGTTGGATGTGAATGACCAGCGACACACAGCCAGGACTGCAGCCGCTCCGAGGACACTGTTTCTGGGCTTATGATCAGTGACACACAGCCAGGACTGCAGCCGCTCCGAGGACACTGTTTCTGGGCTTATGATCAGCGACACACAGCCAGGACTGCAGCCGCTCCGCCGCTATATATAAATGCACCATTTACACTGTCCGCCCCCTCCTCAACCACCTCCTTCGCCGTGCATTACACATGGGCTACATGCACGCTCAAAGCCTGGACACTGACAACGACAGCTTACAGCCCTGCGCGCACCCAGCGTGGCTGCGTGACACACTGAACAGCACGATCACAACGGAATGCTTATCTGTCGGGGTCTCGGGGTGGCCAAATGGAGACGTTTGGAGAAGACAGATCCCGTGCCGTCGGAACAACACAATGACAAAATGCATACAGACAGATGCAATGACAACGACACGTTCCTAAATCACACAAAACATCTAATTCTTATCCTGATTATATAAAGAACAAACTACAACTTGCTTTGAAGCCCAAAAAGCCAACCTCCGCGTTCACCGTTTAATAGCTTATATCTCCACGGGCAGCAGACGGTGAGCGGTTAGGGACCGTCTACAAAGTGCAACACCGACCTTGAAAATATTCAATAACTTCCATTTATAGGCAGAATATCACCACCATATTTACATCACACATCAATGGTGTACTTATGATTGTACTACAGCATTTAATTAGCCTATACTTTAGTGCCCAACCCAACTTCCCAAGACCATCTGTAAACAATCCCCCCCCCCTATCAGTAATGTGATCTATTACATCACACACTGAACATGATTTGCTGTTTGCATATATTCAGAACGGGTAAGGACTAGTATACATAATCAGTCAAAATAAAATGGCAAATTGTGCCTGATCTGCTGGGACCAGAGTACGTGGTGTGTATATGTATGACTAGCTCTTAATGATGACGTAAGAAATATGGTAATTTGTGGTCATTTGGTCCCAGCAAACCAGGCACAGATTTGCTTATATACTTTTTGTGTTTACATGCATAAAGTAGATGGGTAGCAAATAGTTGCACCTAATAATTAGACATTTCAAACGTTCCTTCACAGAGATATTGAGATTCCACCGTTTACAGAAAAATTATACTGTATAACATATTTTAATTCAGTTTATATACCTTTTTTTTCAACACATATCAATGATTTATTTGTCTCTGAAAAACTAAAAAGGGATCCAGAATATATCTACAACGATAAAACAGTATTTCTTATATAGATAGAAACTTGAACCATACTTAATAATACTAGGTGTTTATATGCATAAAGTAGGTAGGTAGCAAATAGTTACAACTAAAAATTAATCATTTCAAACGTTCCTTCACAGAGATACTGAGATTTGACAGTTTACAGCGGTCGAAAGGACTTGCGCGCTCTGCTTGCGCACTAGTTGGCCATTTATGGCCTACTAGTGTGCAACAAGCAAGTATGCACTCGACAGAGTGCAGTTCTAGTTTGATGATGTTTTTTAATGAAGTCCCAACCCTATTCTTTATACGTATACGTATTGAATCGTCCTGTAAGGGAGAGATGCACACCCCTAATATATATATATATACACACACACACACACACACACACACACACACACACACACACACACACACACACACACACACACACTACTTTTGTGCTACACTCTTGTAGGGCACTAAAACTAAAGCCTATGAGATTGTTCTGTTGTTCTTTGTCATAGTATTTCTCTGACTTCCCAGCAGGTGCAGGAGCCAAAGAAACCACAGAAGGACAGGGATAACATGGAGGTAATGTTACATTTTCATACCCTACTTTTATCATTTTATTCCCATTTTTTAATCATTTACAAATGATGGTAATTGAAAAGTCTTTAGCGACTGAAAGCATAAAGTATTTATGACTGATTATAATGTTTACTAAGGTAATACAATCAAGTGTAAAGACCGGCCAAATACCCATTCACTTGAATGGAGTGTCGGTGCTTCTTCTGCAACCAGCAGGAGGGGAAATGGTGACACCTACTAGGCCATTAATGAGAATTGCGTGGAACTCTGCACTTCCTTATTGGCTTCATTTTAAAAAGTGGATGCTTGCCACCTGGTTCACCTCAGCCCAGAGGTTGTGTAAGGCCTCTATAGATCTCCTGACAACCCCCCTGTCTCTCTCTGGTGGATTGATTTAGTGCAGGTAAATAGAGCACGGCTGGTTTTACATTACGTTATTATGTGTCGAACACCTTTTTAACTCATTAAGTCACCAGACTGCTTTCGCACATGGCTCCCAGCTGTGTCAACACGGCGTGACGTCGGGTCTTGAAGCAGTGAAACAAATCCAACACGTGGAAAGAACATTTCCCGCTGCTGGCTCCCCTCACCTCACCCCATGAGAGCCCCCCTCACCTTGATTTGATTTATGTATTAGATCCCCATTAGATTACTGTGAATCACAGCAGCTACTCTTCCTGTGGTCTTAAACATATCGAAACATTTTTGATTATTATTACATACATTCATCCAATGCAACACAAAACACCAACTCATGATCCGTCTACTACATTTGATAGCTAGCTCTACAGTACAATCCAATCTTCAACCTTGACTGTAAAATAAATATACATTATCTCTTTCACATCTCTTGAGTGAACAAAAACAACTTCAGCTTCTTCTTAAAACTCATATAGATATCCTCATAGACAAAACAATAACCGGTAGGTAATAGTTCCATGCCACCATTGCTCTGTAATGGACTGTTCTTTGTTTAACATTTGTTCTACATGAAGGAGCAGGAAACGGCCCTCTGACTACCGAGCCCCCCTCACCTCACCCCATGAGAGCCCCCCTCACCTCACCCCATGAGAGCCCTCCTCACCTCACCCCATGAGAGCCCCCCTCACCTCTCCCCATGAGAGCCCTCCTCACCTCACCCCATGAGAGCCCCCCTCACCTCACCCCATGAGAGCCCCCCTCACCTCACCCCATGAGAGCCCCCCTCACCTCACCCCATGAGATCCCCCCTCACCTCACCCCATGAGAGCCCCCCTCACCTCACCCCATGAGAGCCCCCCTCACCTCACCCCATGATAGCCCACCTCACCTCACCCCATGAGAGCCCTCCTCACCTCACCCCATGAGATCCCCCCTCACCTCACCCCATGAGATCCCCCCTCACCTCACCCCATGAGAGCCCCCCTCACCTCACCCCATGAGAGCCCCCCTCACCTCACCCCATGAGATCCCCCCTCACCTCACCCCATGAGAGCCCCCCTCACCTCACCCCATGAGAGCCTCCCTCAGCTCACCCCATGAGAGCCCCCCTCACCTCACCCCATGAGAGCCCCCCTCACCTCACCCCATGAGAGCCCCCCTCACCTCACCCCATGAGAGCCCCCCTCACCTCTCCCCATGAGAGCCTCCCTCACCTCACCCCATGAGAGCCCACCACTGCTCAGCCACTCTCAAGCAGTGTTCTCAAATGTTGAGAGAAAGGCAAGCGACCAGGTATTACGAAAACTTGTCTTGCCAGACACCGACACCTCCCGAAATCCGAGACAAGACCATGGCATTTCCATTCATGACATTTTTTAAATATCTTTACATTTTATTTTTTAATTTCTATTTCTGCTAAGCAGCAATCTATATATGCTTAGATGATTTAATTTTTGAGGGTCGCTAGCCCCTCCTATGTCCAGCTTTTGGCAACAGTCTGGCCACACAAGACCAAGCCCAAAAAGCGACTAGGGCTATTTGAAAATATCAAATCTACAAGCTCACAAGATTATTCTTAAAAAGATATTTTTTTATCTAGAATGTTCTTGAAACATTATTCTTATATGGGGTCCCTGGCACAAAATACTTTCAGATGGGGCTCTGTAGACGACTAACCATTAATTTGGGGGTTCTTGATGTGAAAAGGATTGAGAACCATTTAGACATCATTAGATCCACTCCCTCCGTTGGCTCCCGTTTTCTGCCCGCAGTACAAAACTCTGATGCTGGCATTCAAAGAAACCAAAGGTATGGCACCGCCTGCTCGCACCCTACAAACCCTCCCGAGTGCTCAGATCTGCTGACACAGGGAAGCTGATAGTACCTTCGATAAAAACGCCGGGACAACGCTCCACACGTCCCAAAGTCTTCTCCCTTCTGGCTCCAAAACTATAGAATGCACTTTCAATCAGAACTACAGATTCACTCCCAGTCTTCCGCCGCATTCTGAAAGCACACCTCTTCAGACTCCATCCTCACCCATACCACTTGCCCTAGTACTTGCCCTAGCCTCGACCTCCAACAGGGGTATGCAAAGGCTCAACTTATGTAACTTAGATGGCAATTTATGTAGACTTAGAACTTTTATATTATGTAGAATTATAGCATTTTATGTAAACATCGCCCTATAGTATATGCATATTCTCAAAAAAAACGACCAATATTTATGAGCCACTTTACAGGAAAAAAGTTGCTTATAATAATGGGACATGATGGCACCAATGTTTTCCCCCAGGATCGACGTGAGGTGGTGGAAAAGGCACTTGTGTTTTTCTTTTTCTGTGCCTCTTCTTGGTCTATGGCCGTTTGAATCGCTCCCTTTACCCAGCGAGGGCAGGAAGCAGACGCACGGGCACACACACACACAGCAGCCCCTCTGTCCTGCGCTGTTTGCTGTGTTTGGAGTCTGTCCAGTTTAGCCCCCCTTCCCTCCCTCCCTCCCTGGGGCGCCTGCATGGATGTTGGAGCCATTTCATTATACCTTCATTTTTTGGAGAGAGAGAGCGGGAGCGGCGATGACTAAGGAGGTGCTTCACACACACACAAGGCTTGGCCCGATCCCACAGAGTGTCAGCTGGCCCGGTCCCACCGAGTGTCAGCTGGCCCGGTCCCACCGAGTGTCAGCTGTCCTTCTGTGGAATGCACGTCAGTGATTGACGTGTGCAGGGCAGTGTTGCCAAGTTCAACCACTTTTGGCTTGTTTTTCTGCAAAGGTGCTTGTAAATGTTGGTAGCTGCGTCTTGCTTTTTTGGGGGGAAGGATTGTTTCTTAAAGTCTAGTTGCTTATTAAGGCTTGCTGTCTAATGTTCAGACCTGCACACAAGCGGTGTGCCAGTGCGCATGCGTCGTCAAAATTCATTATGCGCTGTGAAGTGCAGGGAAGCGCTTCTGCGTACCAACAGCTGGGGCCACCCAGAATGATTATTATGGCCAGAATACTAGTGAATTCTGTGGCGAAAGCATTTCCCACTGACTGCCACTCAAAGTAGCTACTGGCCAATCACAGCACGTCTTGCACAAGTGCACTGGCCATTGTGGCTAATCACAGCGCGTCCTTACTCAAACGAGGGAGGATTCCATGCTGCTCGCTGCTGGGACGAGGGCGGTTGACAGCAGGATAGGAGTTTACTACTGAGACAACCTGACACAAATGGTTCGGCTTCTCTGTTTCAGATGTGGAGTGAACTAAAAAGTTAAAGTTGTAAAAGGGCATGCTTTGGATGCTTTGCACTCTTCCCATTCGCGCTGTGCTTGTGTTTTTTTTCCGGGTGCTGGAGCAAGTTGCTCGTGTGCGATGCCGTCTCTCACAGCCTAGGCACCGGCCACCGACTTTTTACGGGTACAGGTTTTATTGGGAGGAGTGCAAAGCATTGCGGACTGGCACTGCTGCTGCACAACATGAAGCTTATCAACATGACAACAGCGTGTCCCGACATACTGTCCCTTATCGTAAAGTCGGGTAGTGTATACTGTTTATTTTGCACCCAGGGGCCATGTCATGTGTGTCTGACTCTCTGTTGACTGTGTACGTCGCCTCGGCTAAAAACAAAGGGGAAGCCTGACGTATGCTTCGCCATACAACATGTCGTATGTTAAACAAATAGCTGATCTGCAAGCTCACAACATGTCGCCTCCGCAACACGTTGTGAGCTAGTAGATCGGCTATTAAAAAAATAAAAAATAAAAGTATCTAAATATTGCTTAGATTGGACCTATAGCTGCAATTTGCAACTCTAGATTTTTTTTAATAATGGGATGAATCTAGAGTTGCAATACTCTCCATTGACTCCCCAGTCCCCACTTATCCAATAAATATCGTTTTGCTATAAGTTATTCATGCATCCCTCTCTTATCCATCCGGCGAGACGGGTCGCCGCATTTTAGACCAAAAAAGTTGTGTGCAGCCCTGCTAATGTTGTTCTGCCCTTTAACCCATTCTGACCGGGCACCCATTTTGGTGTCGGCATCATGTTATGCTTTAGCTATTGAAGAACGACTGATATTTTTAGAATCTGATCTCAGGTCAGAATGGGTTCATCAGACCCAGTGTGTGTCCAGCGGAAACCTCGTATGAATCTGATCTCAGGTCAGAATGGGTTAAGACCTGAGGCCATTTCTACAAATGTCTTCTATATCAGTTAGTTCTCACACTTTCAATATTTTTCTAAAATGCAAAAACAAATAGCAGATTCACAAGCTTGCAGTGCGACACCAACTGTCGCGCTGTGAGCTTGTATGTCTGCTATTTTAGAATAGCCAATGCAAAAATAGAAAAGGTACACAGATGTTTTAATGGGTTAAATCAGTGTAGTGGTTCTCAAACATTTTAATGTCAATGACCCCTAAGGAAGATGCCCAATTTCTTTCCATGCAATATGACTACTGTCGTGCTGTACATAGAGCCTATTGTACTCAAATTGCTAATCTAATTGAATCCTTTTTCCTTGGTGTCCAGGTGGTGGAAGCTGCAGCAGCCAACGCCAGTAGACTGGACACTCTGAGGGCGCTGGTCTCCACTGTGTCCACTGACGACCAAATGTCTGGAGGTGAGGCTGCTGCTGTAGGTCTAGGGTTTTGTGTATACTAGTTAATCATACAAATACATTTAATCTATTTATTAAAAACAAATAAATATTTTTTAAGCTGTTTAAGCTGTACATTGTTGTACAACAGGGTCGCACAAAAATGGCTAAAATCTCAACTCCAGATGTATTGTGCTCTGCTGGTAGATCATCTGTACTGGAGGACTTGTTTCCATTGTGGTCCTATGTATTCAATTCATCAACATAGCATACAGAACTAGAGTCTGGTTGCCCAAAGGGCACTAATTAATACTTAACTCATTCGGTGACATCACCGCCATCTGGTGGCTGAATTTATAATCAAAGACCGCCGCCATTCATTTCAACGGGAAACCATCTTGTTTTGAAAGCCGTTTCACTCGAAAACGGAGAAACGGGAAGTGAAAGATCACTATGTAACATGTCCCCCGAATTTAATTCACCCAAAACATACATTTTGTAACCGGTGATCTTAGCGTTTATAGAAATGAGCCGCAAATCAAGCTTGATTTGATCAAAAACGCAGCCTGGAAGAAGAATCCGACAGCATAAGCCAGCTGTTTACTTCATCGCACCAGAATCAGAGTGTTACAGACGCTAGCAGAACATAGTTGTGAAACGTAATCAATATAATTATATTAAAAAAAGACGTGGGTGAGATAATACATAACAAACACTATACTGTATGAACAAAAGAGATGGGAAATTACATTTACCTACCCTTGTGACCAATTTTGAAAGAAACCAGTGTTACACATCCTTTAAAAATGGATGATGTGTTCAGGGCATTCCACATTTTGGTGGCAGAGCAGTAGAATGAAAACTTTCCCATGTTTTAAATTTGGGTCTCCATGTCTTGTGGGTCCAGTTTTTACTGTTTTCAGTAACTTGATCCAGTTCTCCTCAAGAAGGGGGAAACCCGTCCAATAAGCATGGCTTTGTTTTAGTTGGGAGAATGGTTAAGTTGAGCTAGTGATTTAAAAACACAGAGAAATTAGACACAGATGGCTAACTAACGGTGGGAAAATTATTACCGTGTTGATATTTTCTTTGTGGAAAAAAGGTGCTCGCAGTCTTGTACAGTAGTAGGTACATTCACATGTCACACAATGCTATGGGTATAAAGGCACAGACTTGTTGCACATTGAATTACCTGTTACCTGAAGCTAACATCCTACTGTCTGTCAGCCAACATAATATACCGGGAAATGTGCATTCATAAAAATGAATAATGGAGGCAAATTTGGCCCCGGCCTTGACATGTCAAAGGAGGACTACATTAGGGAGGGGACGGTATGAACATGTCATGTCACGATTATAATCTGCCATACAAGGTTTTGGCCTGACGGTGATATGTGCGGTTTCGTGGGGTGAAATGGAGATATTTGTTTCAGAAAGATGAGAACAAACAAGCGTGACCTAAAACAGCCCCACCCAATCGAAGTTGGTCATCCCAAATCGTTAAATCAGCCACTAGTCAGAATGCCGCATTATTATGAATCCTGCTAGACGAGGCCTAGAGCAGGCCAATAATGAGTGGTTTCTTTTTTTTTAAATAAAAGGTTGTATCTGGCTTGTCAATGTTGCCAGAGGCTGATGTACGGAGATGAATGAAAGCATCCTGATTGAGAGCATTCATATTGTTGGTGAATGGTCCTTTTTTGTCCAATTAATCACACCAAGGATAGGAGCATGTGTGTGTGTGTGTGTGTGTGTGTGTGTGTGTGTGTGTGTGTGCGCGTGCGCGCACCACAATATTGATCAAATCTATTTCATTTGGGAGAGATGCATATTGAAATGAATCTCACACATGATGTTGATAAATGATAATTGGTAACTAGGACATGATGACAGACACCCCTGTTCATTACACTGAACAGTCTATTCTATTCAGTTCATATCGCCCAAGAGAAGCTTTGGGGGTCTGAGCTGCCCCTTTGCCATCCATAGAGGCAAGATTGGGAACTTCCATGTCTCCTAGATTTGACTGTTTTATGTGCCCTTTTTGTTGTAATTTGAGCACCTGCTCCTGCCCCCTCCACCGGCCCTGGTCACAGGCTGATTCGTTTTGTAGTTTAGGAATGTAGTCGATGAAAATCAGCGATGCTCACAATGAACACAAACCTTTGTGTGTGTGTTTGTTTTTTTTCCAACCATCACAGAGGCCCTGCACTTCCAGAAGAAGTTGGACGACACCACAAAGCTCCTCCGTGAGCTCCAGGAAGCCCAGCGGGAGCGGCTGAGTGCCAAGCAGCCTCCTAACATGATCTGTCTGTTGGCTCCCACTGCCAAGGAGCTGCAGCTGGGTAAGTGACTCCACTCCTCAAAGTGCATGCATGGGTCTCTTTGTTTGTCCCCTCCACTCAGGGCCCACCTCCATTAATCTGAGGACCATCAACAGCACCTCTATACTATTACTTACAGATGGGTTTCCCCTTTCTGACACCCTTCTCAGGAGGGATTCTTTCATAACATTGCCGCCGGGGGCTTAGGGCGGAAACCTCTTATATCCATATTCAAACTTTTTTGTTAAATGAATGCCCTACTTGATCATACTACAGCGTCACACAAAGCCCTCAAAAGTAGCAGATCCGCAAGCTCAAACCTTTTTTTCTATTTTTGAAGTTGAATCCTGAAAAGTAACAGTTTTGGACGAGGTTTCCACCCGGCAGAGACAATAGGGACTTTAAGCAACGACTGTTTTCAGGACGGCTCCGCTAGGCGGAAGTACGGCGGCTATGACGCAATCGCCGTAGCTGTCAAAATCATTAAGCAAACAGCCGTCGGCGACGGGTTCCCATGGTAACGCATGCAGCATGTGTCAAACAAACACTTTTTTTTAAACACCCCGGCTCGTGTAGGCTAACTTGCCGATATTGCTTAATTCTTACATGCATTGGACATGATCAGCAGTGGAAAGAGGATGGTGCTGGAGCCAGTGTTGTTTTTGTCGACTAAAACTAAGACGAAAAATGTTCGTCGACTACCTTTTCCACTGAAGAAAACTAAATGGAAACTAAATTAAAACTATGCTATGGTGACTAAAACTAAGACTAAATATACTGACAATTTCGTCAACAAATAAAAACTAGACTAAAATGTTAGGAAGGGACTAGTGGACAACAGATCCAGTAAAAGTCATTTTACACTTGTTTGCATGCTGAAAATAGCAGATCTACAAGCTCACAATGGTCGCGCTGCGACGCGTTGTGAGCTTGTAGATCGGCTATTTTCAGCAAGTGTAAAATAAGTCATGACGGCAACAAGGCCCGCAAAAATACATTTTAGTCGACTAAATCACCTGTAGATTTAGTCGACTAAAATCTTATGACATTTAGTCGACTAAAACTAGACTAACACTAATACATTCCAGGTGACTAAAATTTGACTAAGACTAAGTGAAAACTATTCAGGAGACTATGACTAAAACTAAAATAGAAATTTGCTGCCAAAAACAACACTGGCTGGAGCAATCTCTATTATTCTAAAACCATTTTAATAAACATGGTTAATATGACATGGTATTAGTGTTATTTCTTCCTTCAGAGCATGCCAACACATTACACAGCATAAAAGAGGTGATGGAACAATCGGTGTAAATGTATGACAGCTAGTTTCAATAAACATGGCATGGCGTTGTAGACACTACATGTAAGTGTAGGTTCCGCCGTAGTAGAAAGGGCTGTGACGGCAAGCAGGTTTATCGAGCACTGATCCATTTCCGGTTGCCGGAGCGGACTGCCGTAGCAGTCGTTGCTTAAAGTCCCTGTTATTAAGTTGAGGTAGTATAGTGCCCAGAAACGTCAGCCAGGGGAAAATATATATAACTAGAACTGCACTCTGTCGAGTGCATACTTGCTTCTTGCACACTAGTAGGCCATAAATGGCCAACTAGTCCTTTCGACCGCTGTAAACTGTCAAATCTCAGTATCTCTGTGAAGGAACGTTTGAAATGTATAATTTTTAGATGTAACTATTTGCTACCTACCTACTTTATGCATATAAACACCTAGTATTATTAAGTATGATTCAAGTTTCTATCTATATAAGTTTGGGTGAAGAGCTAGTCATACATATACACACCACGTACTCTGGTCCCAGCAGATCAGGCACAACTTGCTATTTTATTTTTACTGATTATGTATATAGTATACGTATGACTAGCTCTAAATGATGACGTAAGAGATATGGTCATTTGTGGTAGTTTGGTCCCAGCAAAGCAGGCATATACTATATAGGGTATAGGCATATACTATATATAGTATATATATAGTATATAGGCATATACTATATACGTATACATATATACTATATAGAGTGTGTAGTTGTAAGTTGATTAGCGGTATACTGTGGTTACTTTGCGCCAAAAACCGTGACAGCTGTTTGATTTGATGTTTATGCAAGAAAACAGCAAATCTGTGCCTGGTTTGCTGGGACCAAACTACCACAAATGACCATATTTCTTACGTCATCATTAAGAGCTAGTCATACATATACACACCACGTACTCTGGTCCCAGCAGATCAGGCACAATTTGCTATTTTATTTTTACTGATTTATGTATATAGTATACGTATGACTAGCTCTAAATGATGACGTAAGAAATATATATAGTATAGATATAGTATATAGGCATATACTATACTATATACGTATACATATATACTCTATACTGTATAAAGTGTGTAGTTGTAAGTTGATTAGCGGTATACTGTGGTTACTTTGCGCCAAAAACCGTGACAGCTGTCCCGCCATTTGATGTTTATGCAAGAAAACAGCAAATCTGTGCCTGGTTTGCTGGGACCAAATGACCACAAATGACCATATTTCTTACGTCATCATTAAGAGCTAGTCATACATATACACACACCACGTACTCTGGTCCCAGCAGATCAGGCACAATTTGCTATTTTATTTTTACTGATTTATGTATATAGTATACGTATGACTAGCTCTAAATGATGACGTAAGAAATATGGTCATTTGTGGTCATTTGGTCCCAGCAAAACAGGCACAGATTTGATGTTTTTCTGCATAAACATCGAATGGCGGGACAGCTGTCACGGCGGAAGAGACCGGGCGAAAACATTACTTGCGCGCTCTGCTTGCGCAAGTAATAATCTCCACATTAATGGTCAAAAACCTGCTAACTCCACATGAGATGTGTTTGGGTAAAGTGATGATAATATGACATATCTGACAATATAAAGTCACCATACCAACTTTGATGAGGCAGTATTGTGGTGTTTAAAAAAACAAAAAAGTAGATCTACAAAATGATCAGAATGAGTTTCACTATTTGTATCTCACCATCTCTTTAGTAAACAGAAATGTATTTTTCAGGTGGATTGCCAATCAGCAAACGGTACCCATTTCCCGCCTCAAGTTTATAATGTTCCAGTTCTAATTTTGTCTGCTCAATTATTTGTCATCAGTTCCAATTTAAAGGAGAATTCCATACTAAAAGGCTTTCTTACCTTTCTTTGTAGTTGTTACGTCCACACCCAAGAGGTCCAGGTGTTATTTTGTGCAAAAGCTCCTTATTGGCTAATTCCCTACCATATGCCCTACATGAATTGCATTGAATTGGATGGAATGGGGCTATGGGGTGTTGTGCTAATTCGCTTATTTCCATCGCTCAAAATTATAATTTCTTTGTATATATCCTCTCTTCATAATGTAAATAATATCCCAAGTGGCACACTTTACTACTTCTTTCGATGGAAATAAGCGAATTAGCATAACACCCCATAGCCCCATTCAATTCCCATTCAATGCAATGCAATTCATTGAGGCCTTATGGTAGGGAAAATAGCCAATAAGGAGTTTTTGCACAAAAAAACACCTGGACCTCTTTGGTGGGGACGTAACGACTACAAAGAAAGATAAGAAAGCATTCTAGCATGGAATTCTCCTTTAATGTGTTCATCCTGTATGTGTAGGTCCAGGAGATCTCTCTTCTGATTGGATGAAATTGGTATTCAACCTTTTCTTTCTTTTCTTTTTTTTCTTTTTTTAATGTTTTGCTCTGAACTTTTTCTGTTTATTAAAGAGCATGGAGCAACAACAATGATTACTATATTCAGAATATTTAGCTATTTAATACTTATTTCAACAACAAAATATCACCATAATATTCAGCACTTAGTCTTAGGTTACCCTACCTATATTATAGGTAGGGTAACCTAAGTGCTGAATATGGTAGGTCTTTTCATGTTTTCTTTTGACGTGAAGCCATTCCACCAGGTGTTTTAATGTCTTTGTGAACGTCTGTCTGTAGCTGAGAAGGTGACGGGGAACCTGGCCCAGCTCACCAGCCAGGTGGCTCCATGTGACGTGAGCAGTGTGTGGGGCATCCGGAGGGCCATGGGCATCTCTCTACCTCCAGAGCCCAGCCAGCCTCTCATGGACCTCACCACAGGTAGGCCCTGTCACAATTAGTCAGCGCAATTCCATGTTGAGAGAGGTTCAGTTGTTTTGATTTTTTTTTCAAAAATAGTTGAAATAGCCAATCTACAAGCTCGGCTATTTCCACTATTTTGTAACACATTTTGAGTATACATTTTAATTTCTTTGTGTATTGAAGTTTTTGTCTATATCTGCCCCGTGCAACATTTGTTTACTAGGCTTAAAAGCCACATCGATGGTTGTATATTGGTAACCCCCCCACACACACATACACAGAGACACACACACACTCCCCAATTTGGCCCCTAACATTGTTACACGTAAATTGTGTCATACATCATTCTCCCGTCTTTGAGTGGTGCAACCACTCCTACAACCAGCAATGTCCGTGCGTATGTATCAGTGGTCATGAGCACGAGTATATGACTTATTAGTACTAGTAGGGGGCGCCAGAAACAGAGGCAGCAGTGCACTGCCTGCTAATGAGAGAGAGAGAGAGAGAGAGAGGGAGAGGGAGAGGGAGAGAGGGGGGGGAATTGCACCACTCAGTTCACACGGGTGTGGGTATGGGTACATCTCTGTTGCTCTTTGTATTTCTCAATATAAATTGACAATTTTTTAAAGTTCCAATATACTGTAGTTTACAAAAAGCAATTACTGATGGCATTCTTGGCATTGTTCCTCTTTCAGTGCAGGAGCTGGCAGAGCCGATGGACACCATGTGTGCTCAGGAGGGAACAACACTCATCGCTGTGTAATGAAATCCAATTAAACACCTGGGATTGTCTAATATTTCATGTTTTGTACAAAAGGTGCTTTTTGTGTGACATTTGTATGCATTTCAGTCAATAAACCTTTTTATAGAAAGCCTGTGTTTCTCATGTATTTTTTTAGGCTTGCACGACAACTGCTGCCGTTCAAGAATATGAAATAATAATATATTTGCTGTAATAATGATTCAATCGCAAATATTACATAGATCAGCATTGGAGACTGAAGAAGGCACAGAATATTGTCCAACAACAGTCCCAAGCATTTGCAAATGTATGTCTTTTGGGGGGAACCGATTTGTACATGTTGCTAATAGTTGCTAATTCTGAAATGGTGTCTCAAGTGTATACAGGGGTGAGAGCACTTAAATCTAGCGAGAGTTAGAGAGTCTTGCTAGAGAATCTAGTGAGAGTTTAAATCTTAATCTACTTGCTTACAGTACATTTCTGAGCGGCTCTATGCCCAGCTTTGAGGTTTACACAAACATTGGCTGATCACCCCATAGCGATGAGTTGATTGGCTGAGCAAAGTACATATTGAAGATAAAAGTATGGGTAGAAAGTGAAGACACCAAAAGTGACATTTGTGATGATTTGATTGGCTGAGCACGGAATGTGATGTATGATGATAAGAGCGCCCCTCAATTCACACAAGTTTTGTTTACTTCATTGCCTAGCAACCCAATGCTAATGTATGTAGCATTATGATTGCGATCTATTCTTAACCACAATAAAGGACCATTTGACATATCTCTATGTCAATAGTGGTGATAATTTAATGAATTGCATTTTATAGTGCTTTTCTATGCACTACATGCTTACTCAAAGCTCTTTACAATGGTCCATTCATTCATACATTGGGAGGTGAAGCGGCGAACAGTTAACGCCAGCGTCCTCACATTCACACACCAATGGTGGCATCCACTGGAGGCAAGGTGGGATTCAGTGTATTTCCCAAGACGTACAAATTGTTGAAGTTCTTTCCGCATTACTCATAGTGGCAGGGTTTTTCTCTGTTGTGGAGGCGCTGGTGTTTCTTCAGGTTCCCCAGCTTGTTGAAGCTCCTTCTGCACTGTATAAAGGAAAGGTCTTTCTCAGGTGTTTATTCCTGCCACACTGCTCACAATGGAAGGGTTAATCTCTGGTGTGTACACGCTGGTGCGTCTTCAAGTGGTCTAGCCTACTGAAACCCTTGTCGCACCGATCGATCGCAGCGGAAAGGTTTATCTCCGGTGTGGAGAATGTGGTGTCGCTGGAGGTGGGCCAGCACATCGAATCCTCTGCCACCCTTTTTACAGTGGAAGGCCTCTCCCGTGTGGACACATTGGTGGATCTTCATGTAGTCTATCCGACTGAAACCCTTGTCCCACTGATCGCAGCGGAAAGGTTTTTCTCCGGTGTGGAGAAGGTGGTGTCGCTGGAGGTGGACCAGGACGCTGAATCCTCTGCCGCACTTTTTACAGTGGAAGGGCTTTTCTCCGGTGTGGACGAGCTGGTGTGTCTTCAGTAGCGATAACTTTATGAAACTCTTGTCCCAATCATTACATTTGTAGGCACACCCTGCCTGAAACTTGTGGTATATGGAACCACATTTCATTAATAATTGTTTTAAACTAAAAGTGTTACCCTGGTCTCTTTTCACTAGCCTGGCTAATCAAGGTCTAAATGTAGTATAGACGGTCTATCATTAAGACCTTGACTAGCCACTAAATGTAGTCTATATTTAGACGGTCTATCATTAAGACCTTGACTAGCCTGGCTAATCAAGGTCTAAATGTATATTATATAGACGGTCTAGTCAAGGTCTAAATGTAGTCTATATATAGATGGTCTATCATTAAGACCTTGATTAGCCTGGCTAAATAAAGGTCTAAATGTAGTCTATTATAGACAGTCTAGTCAAGGTCTAAATGTAGTCTATATATAGACGGTCTATCATTAAGCCTTGACTAGACCGTCTATATATAGACTACATTTAGACCTTGATTAGCCAGTCTAATCAAGCTCTTAATGATAGACCGTCTATTTATAGACTACATTTAGACCTTGATTAGCCAGGCTAGTCAAGGTCTTAATGATAGACCGTCTATATATAGACTACATTTAGACCTTGATTAGCCAGTCAATCAATTTGAAAGCACTATATTTCTAAAACTATGACACCTTTCAAAGATTCCTTTTCAGGCAAACATGTCCACCGTAAGTTGAACCTAAGTAGGCTAGAATGGGGTTGGTAGGTTTAAGTATGTAGGACTAGTAGCATGCCAAAGTTTGTACTATTGCCATAGAGAATGCATTGGGCGTTTAAGTTAAACTAGAAAGCAGTTCCCTGCAGAAACTGCGTGGGCTCGCCAAAAGACGCAATGTATATAATGTACAGTAGAAAATGTATTAAAGCTGAAGGAAAAGTTTAAAAAAGAATGTATAAAAATTGGTAAAAAGAATAAGCATAAATAACTGCATAAAGCGGAATAAAGTATGTGGAAGTAGTACGATGCCCAAAAAGTGGCAGAATAAAGTAAGTAAAGTATTACTGTCTACTAATGATTTGTAATGTATGAATAATGCTTTACAATGTATTCTTGATGAATTAAGAAAAGGTAAAAAAGAAAAAGAAAAAAAAGAGTAAATCCAATGGAGTATACATATAAAAGCATTCATGAGCTTAACAGAAATAGCATACTTTTACATGTAAAAAGAAGGTTCAAATAGGATATAGGCCTATCTTTAAAAGCATAAACACAATGATTATTGATAATGGTCTAAGATTTTTCTTTAAATGTAAAAAATAATATTTAGTTCTTTATTAAAAGTTTTTTCTTTTTAAGTTTAAAAAAAAAGTTAAAGTTTTTAATTTTTAAAATTTTTATTTTTTTTAATTTCTTTCAATTTCTTCCCAATTTTTTTTTCATTTTTTTCATTTTTTTTAACTGTGAAACTGTGAAGGGTGTGTGTGTGCGTGCGTGCTCTTGCGAGAGCTGTGTAAAGGCCATCCAATTGCACAAATAGCAGACCTACAAGCCCACAAGGTATCGCAGAGCAACTCATTGAGATCTTGTAACTTTAATTTCAGCCCTGTAATTAAGCCCTTATATGTCTCAGCTGTGGAAGTGTAAAAGACTGCCAGCACTATGACTGGGAGTGGCGCGCAACTTGAAGGTCTGCTATTTTACAATGGTCCTGAATGGGGGGAAACTATGCCTGAACAAATTGCTCTATCGCAAAAAAGTCGAATGCAAATATTTTTTTCGCTGTGAGTGGCCTGAGTTATTTAGGTACACCATGTGCGATTGTGGTGTTGGTACGATCGAAAATGTGGTTATAAGAGCGAGTTAAGAATTGTCATCGCGATAATTTCCTCGTAAGAATTTTACAATGGAGGTCAATGAGCAGCTTGACTGTATTTGTGTCACTTAAAAGGCCGTAGTTCACATTCTGTATGTCTCTGTGCTTTGGTGGTCACATTGTGTGAAAGAGGACATGTGTGGCTACAAAATGACCAAAGAACATGCGTGTAAAATGAATATTTTGGCCGGGACGACAATTTGTTTGGTAAATTTTCAAGGAAAGATTTTCTGTCTTCCGCACTCTAGTCAAAGAAGCCCCGCACTCTAAGTTGGCACTAATTAGGCGAAACGGCCTGCGATTGAACTGCGATTTCGGAAAAACCGTTTAATGTATTCGAATACGGTTTGAACCACGAAAAAGTCCAGAGTCGTGTGAGTTTTCTAAAGTTTAAATCACGTTTCTACGACAAAGTATGACAGAGTAACGAGGCTGCAAAAGTGAGGTTGATTTAGAGATAAATCCCATACATTGTCAATGGGAGGAAAAAACGATAAATAAAGTTAAATATTTTAAAAAGTATAAACCTTTTCAAAACAACTTTTTCACCAATTAAAGTTCAAAGATAGATGAACATTATAAAGTTTGAATGAAGTTTCAAAGTGAAAGTATGACGGAGTAATAAGAGCTCAAAAAAGTTAACTGTGAAAAATGGGACCTTTCTTCCATCGACTCTCACTATAAAGAATGTAAAAAAAAGTGAAAAAGTATAAAACTTTGTAAAAAAAAAAAAAAACAAGCATAAATAACTGCAAAGAGCTGAACAGTTTGAAGTTTGAACTAAATTTCTAGTATAAAGTATGCGGAAGTAGTTACGTGACAAAAAAAAGAGCGGAAATTGGAATAAAGAAGAAGCGGAATAAATATAGACTGGCAATAACTATTGTGTGCTCGCTGTGGCGAGCCCACAAAAAGTGATTATAATGCAACTAAAAAAATACATGAACCTGTCTACTGGCGCCCTCTACTGAAAGTGACGTCAGACTTCGGTGCTTTGATTGATTGATTGAAATATTTATTAACAGTTTGTAGAATTTACAGTACATTTTAAGCACAAACTCAATACAAAGACTGTCAACTGTGAGTGGACGACCCAATTAAGCATTACACTTGTTTACAACAGGGTCCACATTGTTCAATTCATCAAAACATTTAAAGACGTACAAACATTTAGAGACATACAAATAGACATTTCTATGTAGCTAAAGTACAGAACAGGAATTCATCATATGGGAAGCAAAAAAGGGAAAAGATACAATATACAGTGAGGGAAAATGGGGGGTGGGGGGATTCAGATTTTACAGAGGCCAGTTTCGAATTGCAGCCATCCGTAGGTGCCCTTTGAGAGCGGTTTTGAAGGAGTCAAGGGATTCACATGTCTTAATGACTGTTGGTAGGGCGTTCCACATTTTGGTGGCATAGGAGCGAAAAGAATTTAGTCCCTTGTTTGTGCCGAATCTGGGTTGTACATGGTTTGTTGCACTCCCTCTGGTGTTGTGGGTGTGGACTTCGTTTACATTAAGGAAGTATTTAGACAGGTACATGGGTATCTTGGTGGTGCTCTATAGATATTCCACTGTTTATAGCTTATATGAAGACTTTTTACATATGTATTAGGCCTACCATGTTTTTTGTACTTGCTTACTGTAAATCACTCTGGATTAAGAGCGTCTGCTAAATGCCTAAATTGTAAAGTGCTTCACAGGAAGAAGAAATCACAGAAATAAGAAATATTGCGATTAATTTGCCCCCATAAGATACTTTGCTTTTTTAAATTATGTTTTAGGCTACTGTTGTGATAGATAAGACTGCCCCAACACTAACATTTTAAAACAATTTAATATAAACCATGAAAAGTTGAATCATACACTTCAATGCAGCCATATAGCCTATAACGTCATTCAGTCTGAATGAATGATTCTGAATGAATGAATGAATGGATGGACGGACGGACGGACGAACGAACGAATTAATGAATAAATTGTGTGCCGCGTGCGTGTGTGTTTGTGTGCGTGTGTAAGTGTAGGTGTGTGTGTGTGTGTGTGTGGGGGGGCTGCGGTGCACGGGATGCGTATGTGCATGCAATTTAAGTCCTCAGGTCGCACCACCGCACCTGGTAAAAAAAAGTAACCGCACACACGCCAACTCCCAACACGTGCCTGCTAGTGTTTGTAACTTACAACAAGCCGTTTGTTTTAATGAATAACTCGTAATGTAACATTTAATTGACATGGACATCGAGTAGACTAGACTCGTCAGTGTTTTTACCTGGCTGGTGAAAAACAAAAAAAGCTTCTACAAGAATCTGCAGTGGAAACAGAAGTCCTCACTGTCCACTTTGCAGCCTAGGTGAGTGTTTGGTGTTGGTGTTTGGTGTTGGTCTGTGGAGGCACACTGATACAGCATTACACTTAATTGTTTACAACAGGGTCCACCATTTTCAATTCATCAGAACATTTAGAGACTAAAACATATTTTCTATAAAAGTTTGTCCACAATTCCATTCTGTATTGACGTTGGTACCATTAGGAGAGATAACAGGCAAACGTTGATCAAAATGACAATTATTTGTGTAGACTTCTGTTCTGGTATTACATTAATGAATGCAGATATTTACTCTGATTGGTTCATTTGGTTTCATTCTATCAAGAGTTAAAGATTAAATAAGTGTCCATTTGGTTACAAACTCATCATTCATTTAGTTGGGGACCACCTTGCTGGAAGGACCAATGGTGCACTGGCTTATCTAATTAACTGCTTAATTATCATTAAGGAATTGATGGAATTGCCTGTGTGTAATTTCACTTTGATTTTCCAATTGATAAAGCAGCAACTAGTTAGTTAGAAGCATTGTTGTTTTGTGTGATGTGAAGCTTTTATTTGCTGAAGTTTTTCCAATTTGACAATTTTGACACTGTGTTTGTGTGTGTGTGTGTGTGTGTGTGTGTGTGTGTGTGTGTGTGTGTGTGCGCGCAACATTGTGATTTGGATTGCACACACACCTGAGTCAAAATTACTAATTGACATCACCAGCTGCTTGATTGGAAATTTGGAAGTGACTGTTAAGTCATGTTGTGTTGCACATGTTTCCTTGTGTACAACATATAGACCATGTTGAAGTAACAACACACAAGAGAACTAAAATGGTTTATAATGTGTTGACACTGTGGGGAAGCTAAATTATTTGTGGGTCACCTGCCTGTCTCATATGCAGTGTTGTTGGCAATCCTGTTGATTGGGAAGGTGCCAAAGCACTGTAGAGGGGTGTTCATGTTCATATCTGTATGGTGTTTTGTCTTTTTGAGTGGTGCAACCACTCCTATTTACCTTTTGCAGACCACGGCCATGTTTCTTTTCCAGAGTTTGGAAGCACTCGTTTTCAGTAAAGCAATGTCCTGCTGCCTCTTGCATTATGTGCTAATTCAAAACAGGTGGTACACAGGGCAGTTGAGTGATATCTAACGAGCACTTCCAAACTCCAGCACAAAATAATCACCTGCAAGGACACAAAGTAACTCATAACATGTATACAGTGAATTTTTATGAAACAAACACTTTGAGGATAGAAAGAGAATAAGTCAAGCTTTCCATACAGCTGCAATGTTCGACATTGTGTGTGTGTGTGTGTGTGTGTGTGTGTGTGTGTGTGTGTGTGTGTGTGTGTGTGTGTGTGTGTGTGTGTGTGTGTGTGTGTGTGTGTGTGTGTGTGTGTGTGTGTGTGTGTGTGTGTGTCCTAACAGACAGATACACACAGGCCAGGGAGGAGGGCTTGTACAGTATCACTCACTTCAGATGGGTCTGATTTTTCTTTAAACTCATTGCAGCTGTAGTAGGGCAAGCTTGAATTATCCTCTTTCAATCTGCCATGCTTTTGTTTCCTAAAAATCTTTTGAGCTACTTTCTGTCAATAAAAAATCTGTGTTGGGATATTTTTGAGTGACACAACCACTCCTGTAGACAGCTCTGTGTGGCTGTGCCCCTGGGTCGTTATAGCATTTGTTCGCCATGTGTCATTGTTGCACAGCCTAACACACAGGCCACGGAGGAGAGCTTGTACAGTACTGTACAGTACAGTACAGTACAGCAGACATATTTCGACATGGAAGCATTGATACTTTAGCTTAAACGGATAGTTCACAATGTTTTAACTTAAGCTGTATGAAATACTTGCCATTAATAGTGGTTGAAACTTTATTGATTAATTGCCCGAGTCCCGTGGTGGGAGTTCTGCTCTGGTTTTGGTGAATATTAAAGGGACACTTTTTGCAATATATGTTAATGACGATTAGAAGATTTAGAACACTTTCCTGGGGGTCTTTGTGTGTAATATGTGGTTTTAGATTTGAGTCCTTCCTGGACTAAAATTCCCGTAATGCTTTGGTGCACTGCTCCTCCTTTTGGATAGAGGGAGGGCTGTCTTACTGAGCCAACATGTAGTCCAGGAAGGATGTGAGCCCAGTGTCCATGACAAACCACATATTACACACACAAAGACCCCCAGGAAAGTGTTCTAAATCTTCTAAACGTCATTAACATATGTTTTGCAAAAAGGGTGACAAGTTACACGTGTGTGTGTGTGTGTGTGTGTGTGTGT
Source organism: Protomyctophum parallelum (assembly GCF_964188405.1). Taxonomy (NCBI): domain Eukaryota; kingdom Metazoa; phylum Chordata; class Actinopteri; order Myctophiformes; family Myctophidae; genus Protomyctophum; species Protomyctophum parallelum. The sequence continues at coordinate 26,267,989 of NC_139699.1, forward strand.
GTGTGTGTGTGTGTGTGTGTGTGTGTGTGTGTGTGTGTGTGTGTGTGTGTGTGTGTGTGTGTGTGTGTGTGTGTGTGTGTGTGTGTGTGTGTGTGTGTGTGTGTGTGTGTGTGTGTGTGTGTGTGTGTGTGTGTGTGTGTGTGTGTGTGTGTGTGTGTGTGTGTGTGTGTGTGTTTGCGCACACCTGAGTCAAAATGACTAATTGACATCACCAGCTGCTTGATTGGAAGTGAATGTTAAGTCATGTTGTGTTGCACATGTTTCCTTGTGTATAACATATAGACCATGTTTAAATAACAACACACAAGAGAACTAAAATGGTTTATAATGTGTTAATTTATTGACACTGTGGGGAAGCTAAATTATGTGTGGGTCACCTGCCTGTCTCATATGCAGTGTTGTTGGCAATCCTGTTGATTGGGAAGGTGCCAAAGCACTGTAGAGGGGTGTTCATGTTCATATCTGTATGGTGTTTTGTCTTTTTGAGTGGTGCAACCACTCCTATTTACCTTTTGCAGACCACGGCCATGTTTTTTTTCTTCCAGAGTTTGGAAGCACTCGTTTTAGTAAAGCAATGTCCTGCTGCCTCTTGCATTATGTGCTAATTCAAAACAGATGGTACACAGGGCAGTTGAGTGATATCTAACGAGCACTTCCAAACTCCAGCACTTAGAAAAATAATCACCTGCAAAAAGGGTGACAAGTTACACAAGTTAATTGATAAAATAATTCCCCGTTAATTTTCCTCATAGACTTTTCAAAAAGTATTTATTTAAAGATGTTTACGCTGCGGACAAAGCCAACTTGAGTTGTCACAAATCATGACAAACACAATGTTTTGGGCCGATCAGATAATTTGTAATTTCTTTCTAATTATTTGATCATCCCAAAACATTGTGTTTATTGTCATGATTTGTCACAACTCCAGTTGGCTTTGTCTGTGGTGTAAACGTCTTTAAATAAATACTTTTTGAAAAGTCTATGACGAAATGAACGCAGAATTATTTTCCGGGTCTCTCGATGGAGCGGGACTGCGACGCTCTATAGATCTTTAACTCTTGAGAGCGTTAAATGAAACCAAATATTTGGTTTCATTTTACGCTCAAGAGTTAAATTATTGTTAAAAATCTGCATTACTTAATTTACAAGAAGTCTACACAATTAGAGAATGTAGAATTGTTATTTTGATCAACATCTGCCTGCTATCTCTCCTATAATGGTACCAACATCAATACAGCATGGAATGGTGGAAAAAATCTTATCCAACGACACCAACATATTCTTTAGTTTTGGGTCTGAGAGGCTAAATGTCTTCAAATGGTGGTCCGTGGCTCAAATGGGTCTGAGAGGCTAAACGTCATCAAATGGTGGCTCAAATGGGTCTGAGAGGCTAAATGTCTTCAAATGGTGGTCCGTGGCTCAAATGGGTCTGAGAGGCTAAATGTCATCAAATGGTGGTCCGTGGCTCAAATGGGTCTGAGAGGCTAAATGTCTTCAAATGGTGGTCCGTGGCTCAAATGGGTCTGAGAGGCTAAATGTCATCAAATGGTGGTCCGTGGCTCAAATGGGTCTGAGAGGCTAAACGTCATCAAATGGTGGCTCAAATGGGTCTGAGAGGCTTAATGTCTTCAAATGGTGGTCCGTGGCTCAAATGGGTCTGAGAGGCTAAATGTCATCAAATGGTGGTCCGTGGCTCAAATGGGTCTGAGAGGCTAAATGTCTTCAAATGGTGGTCCGTGGCTCAAATGGGTCTGAGAGGCTAAATGTCATCAAATGGTGGTCCGTGGCTCAAATGGGTCTGAGAGGCTAAATGTCGTCAAATGGTGGTTCCGTGGCTCAAATGCCCAATAAATAATGGGCCTTGATTTGAAAAGGGTTAAACCACCGATCTTAAAGGTATATTCAGTGATTTCACTCAAAAAACCTTAGGTTTCGTTTTTGGCTGTGGGACCCAGCCTTTCGTCCAATCAGGATAGAGAGTCAAAAACGAAACCTAAGGTTTTTTGACCCCAAGGGGTTAACTGGGGACAGGGAGGAACTCCTTATATGGCCAGCACACTCTATAGTAGGGAGGATTATCACAACAAAACAAAAAAATAAGTGATATTTGAATTAAGTGAAATCACTGAATATACCTTTAATGTACAAACTGACATATAGTAACGAAATATTTCAAATTAACGTAGTGGAGTAAAAGTACAATATTTGCCTCTGATATGTAGTGGTAAAATTACTGGAAATTGAAATACTCCAAGTAAAATATATATTCTTTTATTATGTTTTTCCTATATTACAACCGTCCAAACGTGTGTAACTATCATGCCAGAATGGTATACCCCTGCTTTAAAGGAGTAATGTCACATTTTTCTGGACGCCGAAGATATGCTCAATTTTTGTCCGAAGTAATTTCAAAGGCTTCAAAAGTAAAAGTTTGGTTTATTTTCAAGGGGCGTTAGTCCCTCCTATATTCGGCTCCAATTGACAATGAATGTTGAATTTACGTCGTGTGTCTTTTCAAATCGACATACGTTATGTCATGATGACACCCCTCACTTCACACAAGTTTTTTTTTATACAGCTTTTGTCTCATTTCATTGACAATGAAAGGAGAAATTAGGTCAAATTTCCGCCAAATATGATGTAAATTAAACATTAATTACATAGGGACCATTGGGGACCACCATTCTTGATGATGATGTACAATGATGAGTGCCCCTCACTTCACACACAGGTGTGATTTTTTGGTGTTAAGCAATATGTTATACTTTAACTATTGAAAAATAGCAGATCTACAAGCTCATAGTGTTGCTATAGCTATAGCTATTTTTGAAAATTTGTGAAAATGTGGCAGAAATCTTTTAATATATTCTCTCATTGCGAACGTTTTTAACTCAAATCTTTGCTTCTGGGGAGGTCCCTGGAACAGCATATTTTCAGATGGGGGTCGGCCGTCAATTTCATATTTTTGGGGGTCCTTGACATGTGTTTGAAAACCACTGACATAGAAACACACACAAAAAAACATGAGGATTTTCAGTAAACTGTCAGGATTTAGAAGGCATTTGTAGAATTGTCCTCGGGTCTAATCCTTTTTTTTGTTTATTTTTAAAGGAAAATGATGCCTGCTGCCCTTGTCTGGAACCCTCCTCAGAACGGCGGTGGGGGAGAGGTACAGATTTGGCTCCCTGCCTCTCCCCGGTCTTTGGACCCGGCAGACCGGTGAGTGTTATTACAATGTTATTTTATTACAGTGTTAAGCGAACGCTTAACACTGTAATTTGTTAAGTTTGAGTACTTCGGTCATTCCTTAAAGATGGAGTGCCGTGATTTGCCGTGGGGGGGGGGGGGCATTCGAACATGGGGCTAAATATGTTTTGTTTTTTTACAAAATGTTATAGCGATTTTTTTATTTTTTACTACAGTCCTACTAGACTCCATAAAATTACATCTAGCCACAAAAGATCACAGGATCTGTTGAATGTCAAGGGTGAGGTGACAAACTGACATATTGAGCCTATGACACAGTATGGCATCCCCCCAGTTTCCTCCTTCACATTCAGTTGATCCTGTGATCTTCTGTGGCCAGATGTAATTTCCTGTGGTCTAGTAGGGCTATAGTAAATATTATTAAAGAAATCGTCATAACATTTTGTAAAAAAAATGTTATTAGCCCCATATTCGAATGCCCCCGCCCCCTTTCAAAAATAGCTAAAATCGCTAAAACGAAAGAAAGCAGCAAATGAAAATAAACAAATGAACACTAATCTTCTACTTTCTCTAATCACAACCTAAAACATGAACCTTGGTTGAAAAGAAAGAAAGTTGTCCTTCAAGTCAGAAATGAGAGTATTTATTCCAACACTGCTTATAAATACTTTTAAATAGTATTCATCATTGCTGTTAGAAAGATTGTATTTTTTGTAGCTACAGCATTGCAGTGGCAATACCTTGCACTGCGAGCTGTTGTGATATTGTAGATTGGCTATTTTCAACTTGTCATAGCACACCTGGTCAGGCTCTGCCAGTGGGCCTAATCAGCCTAAATCCCCTCACTTGTGCAATTTCCAGCCTCTGCCTCAGCCAATTGATTGCCATGGCACCCCACACCTGCCAATTGATTACTTAACCAGTCCACTTTTCAGTCTGTTTGCACTCTTCACATACAGAAAGGGACACAGACAGACAGTTAAAACTACAGATGCAACCGATCCGATATTATATCGGTATCGGCCTCCGATCCAGCTTAATTAATGTATCGGAGATCGGATTTGATGCCACCGATACACGCTCCGATACAGGAGGGGGACACGTGTTTAATGTTTACAGTCCGTCCTGCACAGACAGTGCAGTGAGCGAATCCAACCTCCAGTATGTACAGACTGCAAACAGACTATAGAAAAAAGCCCCACTAAGGTGCAATATGCAAGAGAATGGAATCACTTACAGACTTAACAGTATTAAAAGTATAACGTTTACCCGTCGTCGCACGGATCAGTCAAGTGCTTTCGCAGTTCAGTTGTGTGGTGGAGCCTGATCATCTAGCTGCGTTCTGACATTGTTGATGAGATTGCTCTTGTAATCCATTCTTCAGGTTCAGGTTCAGGTTTATTTGTCATTTGTATAGATACAGAGTATACATACAATGAAATTTATTTTGCTCAGAGCACTCTCAGTCTTACATACACAGGACATAAACAAACATCTATAGTGCAAGAAAAGACAAAAACAGGAAAAGAAAAGTGCAAGTGAAGTGAAGTGCAGTGCAATACAGTTCAAGGTCAGCTGTTCAGCAGCCTGACTGCCTGGGGGTAAAAACTGTTACTGAGACGGGTGGTACGAGATTTGATGCTCTGGTAGCGTTTTTTGGAGGGGATCTGCTATATATTTACTGCACACACGTGCTGTTTAGCGCTATGTGATTCAATCTTTGTAACTTTATTATTGCTGCTGTGACGATGATGATGATGAATAATAAGCGAGCGTGTCGTCGTCGTGGTTAAATCCGTCTTTATATAATTGGCTCAGTTATCAAACCATGACATTGTCAGAAGCTCAAACACTGATTCAGATTGTAAGTGTAGTGCAATTCTTAAGACAAAGACAGAGTTTGCAAACTAAAGTAGCATTAACACAACACCAGCGCCAAAACAAACGTCCTGAGGTATCTTTTTTCTCCCCGAGTCTGTCGGTAAGGCTCAAGGCTTTTGTCTCATGATAGCGCAGCTGCTTCCCGGCATCGCATTAGGGGTAAAAAGGTACCACGTGTGTATATAGGAATAATAATAATTACTATTATTATTATTATTAATAAACCATAGAATGAATTAACAGGTTACATGCAGGCATCACTTTAGGGGTAAAAATGTACCTTTGCACATAATAATCCATAGTATTAATTAACACATTGTATGCTAGAGTTTTATATTTGCTCAGGCTTGCTGGTGCTAAGCGATTAACATTGGACTTTTGAACTTTTTAGGGGCCCACAGCGAGGGGCCTCTTATAGCGAGAATCACATTGCATAAATAAAAAGTAGGCCAAACATGTCCACTTCAATTAAAAAAAAATATATGATTCTACCATCTTCCATTCTGGAGATATTGACCTTTTTCTAAAACCTGCTTTTGAAGGCACGCTGCTCGCTTGAAAAAACAGCAGAGATATGGAAGGTTGAAGTTGACAGACATTTCAGTTCAGTTTTTTCAGACCGACAGACCGATATAAATATGAGCACAAATACTATCCTATACATGCCATACACCGAATGAAAGCCCTGAATGTCTACTATTAGGAGGAAAACAGTACACATTGTACACATATACAGTTTGACAGTAATTGGTCATTGAATTCAGCTTGTGCCCACCAGAGATAACTAAGACTAAGACATGGACCTGAACTGTAATAATAATAAAAATCACACCCATGTGAAGTGAGCAGTGCAACATTGCACTGCTCACTTCACATGGGTGTGATTTTTATTATTATTACAGTAGAAGTATTTTTCTTATGAAAGCAGAGAGTCTTATGTTTCATACGGTATATAGTATGTATATGTCGCTATAGGCCTTATTTTGTGAATATTGAGCAGTTCAGGTCCATGCATTTTCTGAAATCCTCTCGTATTTTAGACAAGACATGGACCCGACAACTAAATATTCACAAAATAAGGCCTATAGCGACATGTACATACTATATACCGTATGAAACATAAGACTCTCTGCTTTCATAAGAAAAATACTTCTACTGTAATAATAATAAAAATCACACCCCTTTGAAGTGAGCAGTGCAATGTTGCACTGCTCACTTCACAACATTGCACTGCTCACTTCACATGGGTGTGATTTTTATTATTATTACAGTATTAGTTTTTTTCTTATGAAAGCAGAGAGTCTTCTGTTTCATACGGTATATAGTATGTACATGTCGCTATATGCCTTATTTTGTGAATAATAGTTCTATAGGTCCATGCTTTCTCTAAAGTTCTCTCTGAAAAAGAGATTTTTATGCCTGAACTGGATTCAATAGCCTAGTACTGACAAACAGTATATGGGATATGTGTATTTTATTTGTTTTCCTCCTAAAATTAGACATTTAGGGCTTTCATTCAGTGTGTAGTATGTATATGATAATAATTTATTTATGTTTATATCTGCCTGTCAATCTCTGTGACTTTAAACCTTTATAACTCGCTATGATAACGTCATGATGATGATGATTATGTGCACATATGTGATCATTGTCTCAGTAAACAAAATCAACTTGGATCACGATAGCATAACGGTGACTTGAGAGGTTGACATGTCTGGACATGAACCACAGGAGCGACTCAACTCGCAGTGGGGGGGGGGGGTTCCACGACATGTCTGGACATGAACCACAGGAGCGATAAGCGATAGACAATCCCGGCTGGCTGTGATTTCGACAAAATGACAGACAACTCGATGGCTTCCGCAGTTTGGATTGTATTCGTTATCCATTACAAACGGGTCGATTACGTCCCAGACGCCTTATCACTGCAATTGGCTGGCGAAGGCGCTATGGCGATTATGGTGATCAACTGCCGAGAATCTTTTTTCCGAGAATGAGAGAGATGCATTGCAAACTGCAAAGCGATCGATCGCAACTCGCAGTGTGGGGGGGTTCCACGGTGTGATATCTGCTAGTATACTGCTTCTTTGTCCAAACATGGCTGACGCGACGGCGACAAAAAGACAGTTGATCATATCTATACTGCTTCTCCTATGGCGGTCCTTCGAGAATACGTCATTCGTTTCGCGTATACCTGTCCGTGTGCGTGAAATGGCGATCGACCGTTGGAGATTATTCTTGGTTTATATACGGGTTTATATTTCCGAGAATGAGGCGGCAGGCCGGCGAGTTGTCGTTGGAATGGAGACACACACACAGCCAGACTGGCTCTGTCGAGTGGATCTGTGTGAGTGAGTGGGGGGGGGAATGAAACTGTAATGCGATGGAGAGATGCCTCGGGAGAAACCATGTAGAAACAGGAGGGGAGGGGGAATCGAGTGTATTCACACACACTAGAATATGGGTAGCTCCATTTTAGATCCCGACATCTGCGTTGGTTTATGCCGTGTTGCCGTGCAGACTCCAGTACGTCGTAATGGAGGCATTGGGGAGGAGAGAGCTTGCTCGCCAGTCCATAGACCAGACCTCTTTTCAGGAGGGGGGGGCTTTTCACTCCCGGATCACATACCGGACCTTCCCAGAGACGATCGGTGTTACTTTCTTTGTTGTCCCGGCGCATAGGAAGTTGATGTACAGTAATCAATAAAAAAACGTATAGATACGCTTGAAGCAGACGGCGCTCGAGATTAATAAAGCGTATGGATACGGTTCCAGCATTTTTTGTGTTAACAGGTTGCCATTCCCTTAAGGTTTACAGGTTAAACGGTTCATATTCTTATTTTTACAGGTTAAACACTTAACCATAAACATCCCCTCTTTGAATTTCTTTTGTATTTATTTGTTTTGCTATGTAGCCTACAGCAAATATCGGATCGGCAAATATCGGATATCGGGAAATTTCAAAATTAATATATCGGATCGGATCGGAATTGAAAAATCAGTATCGTTGCATCTCTAGTTAAAACGGGTGCTATGACAAGTTGACAACGGTTATTATTGGGTTCCAAAGTTTCATCGTTCTCAAGTAGGCTGGTGGCCGACGGGTGTGTCTTTTTTTCTTTTATATAATCTTTTTATCCCACGATTTTGTAACTCATTTTTCACCCCTGTGTCAATTATTGAATGTGATCCTGGGCTCTACACACCCTCCGCCAACCTGGTCCCCATTTATGGGGGACATAGGGAGTCATTTCTAACACTTTTTCTTTATATATTTTTTATTTTTTAAAGGATATGATGCCTGCTGCCCTTGATGTCTGGAATGCTCCTTGGGAACACCGGGGGCTGGATTGAGGGTCTCCCCGCCAGGACAGTGATCTTGGGACGTCAAATTTACCCCTGGAGCCTGGGTACATTGAGGTACATTAGGCCCGTCACAAGTATTAATAAATTATTTACATTACAAAAAAATTTCATTACATGAATTGTGAAAGTAGCAGATCTATGCGATCAAAACAGTTTTGAGCTCCTAGATCTGCTACTTCCACTACTTTCTAACATGGGAGCGATTATGACTATTATCCCAAAAGTATTGCGATTATCACAAATACTTATTATGTAGTAATTGTGATGGGCCTAAGGGTGTGTGGGGGGGGGGCGTGTGTGTGTGTGTGTGTGTGCGGGGGGGGTGGGGGGGGTTGTCTGTCTGTGTGTGCGCGCATGTGTTTGCCGTGTGTGTGTTGAATCTGTTTTTGATTGGCCCGACGCGACGTGTAATCTACGAGCATGTTGAATTTGGGGCCCGACGTTGACAACATTAAATCTACGAGCTGAACGACGCTGGATCTACATCAGTTATAGTGTAGTTCTCCCCGGGGTATGGGTTGAATCTGGGATAATCGGGCATAATGGGCAGGCGGGTCGTGCAGGAACTGGGTGGTGCAGGAACCGGGTCGTACCCAGCGGTCCCTCGTGCGACCCCCGTCCATTGTGCTCTGATACCCGGCCTCCCGTACCAAGGTCTTTAGTCTAGTTTCTCTCTTCTCTAGTTTCAGGTTTCAGGTTTTCAGGTTTCATCTCTTCACATCTCTTCAAAGTACCAACTGTTGAATATCTTGTTTCCTTCCCAAGGTTGTTTCCTTCCCGCCAGGTTGGCCAAATGTTTTCCCTATCTTGTACTTTCCTTCCCGCCAGGTTGGCCAAATGTTGTCGTTTCTGTTTGATTAACCTCTTTTCGTAGTACTTTTCAGGTGGCAAACGTTAACCTCTTTTCGTAGTACTTTTCAGGTGGCAAACGTTGAATTTGTGTCACTCTTCTAGTGACCCAAATTAACATATGAATTAGTGCAGCTCTGTACCGTATTACCCTACATAGCTATTAGGACGTTGTAGTGGTGTGGATGTTAATGCACGCGTGTGTGCGTGTGTTTCATTCAATTAAACAATCTACGCATTTCATTTCATTTCCCATCATTCATTGGAGTCCCATCATGGCAAGGTAACTATATTACCTATACTGTATTGATTAGGGGCATCTGCTAAATGCCTAAATTGTACATTGTTGATGAAATAATATTAAATATATACACAGCAAGGTGTGTATTTTTATTATTTTATCAACAATTTGCAATTTAACAGATGCCCTTAATCCAGCCAATTTACAGTAAGCAAGAACAACAACTTGCTAATAATGAGCATTTTTCTTTTGTTTTGTTCTCTTTCTCTAGCCTATAGGTTGACGCTATATATTAAGTGACAGATCACATACTACTTCAACAGAAGATGATGCTACAGTTGTATTAAATAGAAATTTCACGAAATACCTTTCGTTTATGGGTAGGTTGCCTTCAAAACCTAGATGCAGAACATTTTTTTATGTGCTCCCAGGACAGAAAATTCTAGACTTGTGCTGTCCTGGGCTCTTAGGGGTGACGTAGGAAGCTACGCCCACGCCGTATAAAGCGGACGTGGCTACGTCATCCCTCATTCGGAACTTTTCTTCTGCTATAGAGAACAGAAGGGCGTTCCACGATAGGTATTTCGTTCAATGTATTTATACAACCGTGGTTACTAAAGTAACCTTTAACGTTGTATTAAATAGAAATTTCACAAAATACCTTTAGTTTATGGGACTTTATGAACTCCCGTGACCTGAACTTCCAGTTCGTAAGTCTTTTGGGAGGGACTCGGACCCTTTTGTTTCCAGAACCTAGTCCTTGTGGAGAACAGGAGGCAGCGCTAAGCTGCCCTGATTTTCTACTGAGCCGCTGCCCCCAGCTAGCGAAGGCACTACCACATCTAGGTTATAGTATGTGGAGAAAGTCGAGGGTGTAGACCAGCTTGCTGCTGTGCAGACTTCCTGAATAGAGACACCCTTGTAGAGTGCCCAGGAAGCTGCCACGCCTCTCGTGGAGTGGGCCCTCAGGGCTTGAGGGGAATCCACGCCTTGGCTAGTGTAGGCCAGACGGATGGCTTCCACTATCCATTTGGAGATAGTGACCTTCGTGACAGGCTTTCCTTTGGTCCTGGCACCCCAGGACACGAAGAGTTGGCTTCCTTGTCTGAAGGGAGCCAGTCTATCCACGTATATGCGTAAGGCTCTGGGCAGAGGCAGTTAAGCCATTAAGCCTCAGGCGAACGGCGGGGGTGGAATGCCTGTAGGTTCACTGGCACACACAGAGCATTTTTGGGAATGAAGGCGGGTTTGCTTTTAGGGTGACCTTGGTCGAACCATCATTGAACCTCATGCAGTATAGAGAGATCGAGAGCGCATGTAGGTCGCTGACCCTTTTTGCCGTCGTGAGGGCGATCAGGAGAGCCACCTTCAAGGTTAGGAGCTTGAGGCTCACGGTTTGTAGTGGTCCAAAAGGTGCTGTAGCCAGAGCCTTTAGAACCAGGGACAAATCCCACGAGGGAACAAGGGATCTGCATGTCCTATGTTCCCTGTGTACACCCTTCATGAACTGTTTTACCAGCGGGTGCTTCCACACCGTCTGGTTAACAAGGCCCGGGTGGCAGGCGGAAATTGCTGCCAGGTGGACCTTGACTGAGGAGAGGCCTAGACCGTTGTCTAGGAGCTCCTGTAGAAATGTCAGGACGTCGATCACTGAGGCCTGGTAGGGGACAACTTGGTCTGGTCTTCGTGACGCTCGAAAACGCGCCAGGCTGTGTCGTAACGGTCCCTTGTTGACTGGCTTTCTGAATCGTTTCGATGACGATCGGAGGTAGGCCCACGGAGGTCAACATCACCCTTTGACGGGCCAGACGTCTAGGTCCTGGGGGTGAGGGTGAAAGATCTCCCCTCTCGCTTGGGAGAGGAGATCCGCTCGAAGAGGAATTTTCCACGGCTGGTCGTAGAGGAGAGGGGTTATTTCCGACCTCCAGACCCCCAGTACGGGGCTATTAGGAGCACCGTCAGACCCTGAGTCCTCACTCTGTCCAGAGTGGGGCTGATGAGGGATAGCGGGGTAAAGGCGTAGAGAAGGGTTTTGGGCCATCGGTGTGACAGAGCGTCTAGCCCCGATGTTGAAGATCCCGTGATTGCGAAGAAGAGGGGACACTTCGTGTTCTCCTCTGTGGCAAAGAGATCCACCCTGGATTTCCCAAACCTGCTCCAGACCTGGGACGCTGCATGAGGATGTAGCGACCAGTCTGCATAGAGAGATTGAGTTAAGTGTTATGCCTATGAAGTCTATTGACTGCGTCGGCATGAGCATGCTCTTCTCGTGGTTTATTAAAAACCGAGCGAAGCGAGAGTGGCTGAGCACGCGATGTGTGTGCAACAGTGCTTCTCGCGGAGAGTTTGCAAGTAGGATCCAGTCGTCCACATATGTTGCGAGACGGATTCCTTGCTGTCACAGGGGAGCAATAGCTGCCTCGGTGCATTTTATGAAAACTCTCGGACTCAGAGACATTCCGAAGGGAAGGACTGTGTATTCGTACACTTTTCCTTTGAACCCAAAGCGCAGAAATCTTCTGTGCGGGTGGTAAATCGGAATGTGGAAGTATGCATCTTGCAGGTCTATTGACGTAAACCAATCCCCCTCGCGGATTAGGCGCAGGAGGAGTGGTGGTGTCAACATTTTGAATCGCAAATGACGGTTCAATGCTGAACCGTCACTTGAAAAAGCTGCGACTCGAAGTGTACTCTCTTACACGGCCCGCCTGAGCCAAGAGAGAATAGACGCAACACTGCAGTGCGTGGCATCATTCAAAAGGGGACGCTCGATTCCCTTTCATGCATGCCTCCGAATGGCAGGGTTAATGGCCTTGGCGGTCTATCTAATCCGCCTAGCAAGACTACATATGAGACCTTTCCAACAATGGATAGGCTCTCTACATGTACCAATGCACCGTCGCCACCAGAAGGTAACAGTGACGTCACAATGCATACTAGCCCTTCAATGGTGGTCAGACAGAAAAACCCTCTCAGAGGGCGTCCCCATGGGAAAGCCTCTGATCAGGAAAGTCGTCACCACAGATGCCAGCATGACAGGCTGGGGAGCCACGCTGGAAGGATTCACAGCCAGAGGTTTATGGTTGGGGCCACTACGTGCCCTTCACATAAATTACTTGGAGCTTATGGCGGTCTTCCTCCCTGAGACACTTCGAGCAGCGCATCCGGGGTTGCCACGTCCTAGTCAGGACAGACAACACCACGGCCATGTGCTACATCAACAGACAAGGCGGACTCAGGTCCCCTCGTCTTCATCAACTGGCTCGGAAACTAATCCTGTGATGCAACACATGCCTTCTCTCCATAGTAGTGCGTCATGTCCCAGGTCTTCTGAACACAGGGGCAGACCTGCTGTCCAGAGGACCTCTCCGCTACGCAGACTGGTCGCTACATCCTCATGCAGCGTCCCAGGTCTGGAGCAGGTTTGGGAAACCCAGGGTGGATCTCTTTGCCACAGAGGAGAACACGAAGTGTCCCCTCTTCTTCGCAATCACGGGACTATCAACATCGGGGCTAGACGCTCTGTCACACCGATGGCCCAAAACCCTTCTCTACGCCTTTACCCCGCTATCCCTCATCAGCCCCACTCTGGACAGAGTGAGGACTCAGGGTCTGACGGTGCTCCTAATAGCCCCGTCCTGGGGGTCTGGAGGTCGGAAATAACCCCTCTCCTCTACGACCAGCCGTGGAAAATTCCTCTTCGAGCGGATCTCCTCTCCCAAGCGAGAGGGGAGATCTTTCACCCTCACCCCCAGGACCTAGACGTCTGGCCCGTCAAAGGGTGATGTTGACCTCCGTGGGCCTACCTCCGATCGTCATCGAAACGATTCAGAAAGCCAGTCAACAAGGGACCGTTACGACACAGCCTGGCGCGTTTTCGAGCGTCACGAAGACCAGACCAAGTTGTCCCCTACCAGGCCTCAGTGATCGACGTCCTGACATTTCTACAGGAGCTCCTAGACAACGGTCTAGGCCTCTCCTCAGTCAAGGTCCACCTGGCAGCAATTTCCGCCTGCCACCCGGGCCTTGTTAACCAGACGGTGTGGAAGCACCCGCTGGTAAAACAGTTCATGAAGGGTGTACACAGGGAACATAGGACATGCAGATCCCTTGTCCCCTCGTGGGATTTGTCCCTGGTTCTAAAGGCTCTGGCTACAGCACCTTTTGGACCACTACAAACCGTGAGCCTCAAGCTCCTAACCTTGAAGGTGGCTCTCCTGATCGCCCTCACGACGGCAAAAAGGGTCAGCGACCTACATGCGCTCTCGATCTCTCCATACTGCATGAGGTTCAATGATGGTTCGACCAAGGTCACCCTAAAAGCAAACCCGCCTTCATTCCCAAAAATGCTCTGTGTGTGCCAGTGAACCTACAGGCATTCCACCCCCGCCGTTCGCCTGAGGCTTAATGGCTTAACTGCCTCTGCCCAGAGCCTTACGCATATACGTGGATAGACTGGCTCCCTTCAGACAAGGAAGCCAACTCTTCGTGTCCTGGGGTGCCAGGACCAAAGGAAAGCCTGTCACGAAGGTCACTATCTCCAAATGGATAGTGGAAGCCATCCGTCTGGCCTACACTAGCCAAGGCGTGGATTCCCCTCAAGCCCTGAGGGCCCACTCCATGAGAGGCGTGGCAGCTTCCTGGGCACTCTACAAGGGTGTCTCTATTCAGGAAGTCTGCACAGCAGCAAGCTGGTCTACACCCTCTACTTTCTCCACATACTATAACCTAGATGTGGCAGTGCCTTCGCTAGCTGGGGGCAGCGGCTCAGTAGAAAATCAGGGCAGCTTAGCGCTGCCTCCTGTTCTCCACAAGGACTAGGTTCTGGAAACAAAAGGGTCCGAGTCCCTCCCAAAAGACTTACGAACTGGAAGTTCAGGTCACGGGAGTTCATAAAGTCCCATAAACTAAAGGTATTTTGTGAAATTTCTATTTAATACAACGTTAAAGGTTACTTTAGTAACCACGGTTGTATAAATACATTGAACGAAATACCTTTCGTGGAACGCCCTTCTGTTCTCTATAGCAGAAGAAAAGTTCCGAATGAGGGATGACGTAGCCACGTCCGCTTTATACGGCGTGGGCGTAGCTTCCTACGTCACCCCTAAGAGCCCAGGACAGCACAAGTCTAGAATTTTCTGTCCTGGGAGCACATAAAATAATGTTCTGCATCTAGGTTTTGAAGGCAACCTACCCATAAACGAAAGGTATTTCGTGAAATTTCTATTTAATACAACTGTAGCATCATCTTCTGTTGAAGTAGTATGTGATCTGTCACTTAATATATAGCGTCAACCTATAGGCTAGAGAAAGAGAGAACAAAAGAAAAGAAAAATGCTTATTATTAGCAAGTTGTTGTTCTTGCTTACTGTAAATTGGCTGGATTAAGGGCAATGTTAAAGGTTACTTCAGTAACCACGGTTGTTTAAATAAATTGAACGAAATATATGCGTTTCATGTTGATTGTAATATTATCATTATGCTTCATATTGACTTTAATTTTGTGTTCTGTGCTGTGTTCTGTCCCCTCCCCCCCACCCCCTCCCCCCACTCTCGGCCTGCACCTTGTCGTGGTGAGTGGGCTTTAAACCAAGACAGGCCATTCATACCCATTACCTCATTTACTGCCACAGTGAATGCATAAATGTGGCCAAATTTTCGTGACATTGGTTGTTCAGTTTGACCCACCAGTTTTAGAGATATGGCTTATAGAGTAATGTCTTGCAGAGTTGAGAAAGCAGGCTTGAAAGGTTCACTTCTGTGTTCTCAAACTTTACACCTAGCTACATGTTTAAGCATTTATTTTGTATTTATTTACATGTAGATTTCAGCTCTGACACTTATTTCATACATGCTCCAGTTTGTGAAGAGTGTCTGTGCTATTAACTCATTTTGGATAAAAAAGGATCTTTTCTCCTCTGGTGAAAAGCTGGAGGTTGTGCGATGGCAGGCTCTCAGTCAAATCTGGTCACAAATAATCCACCCCTTGCCCGTGATTTGTTTTTCCTTTCTTTTCTAGTAGTCACAGAATGTTTGTCTCAATTACGACCGTTTAGATAAACACAGAGGTTTACTCTGTTCCGCGATATGCTGTGAATGCTGGACAACATAACGACATGCCACACATAATGTACAGTACAGTACGGTTCACCTTTAACGACATGCGACACATAATGTACAGTACGGCTCACCTATAACAACATGTGACACATAATGTACAGTACAGTACGGCTCACCTATAACAACATGTGACACATAATGTACAGTACAGTACGGCTCACCTATAACGACATGTGACACATAATGTATAGTACAGTACGGCTCACCTATAACGACATGCGACACATGTACTGTACAGTACAGTACGGCTCACCTATAACGACATGCAACACATAATGTACAGTACAGTACGGCTCACCTATAACGACATGCGACACATAATGTACAGTACAGTACGGCTCACCTATAACGACATGCAACACACAATGTACAGTACAGTACGGTTCACCTATAACGACATGCGACACATAATGTACAGTACAGTACGGCTCACCTATAACGACATGCGACACATAATGTACAGTACAGTACGGTTCACCTTTAACGACATGCGACACATAATGTACAGTACAGTACGGCTCACCTATAACGACATGCGACACATAATGTACAGTACAGTACAGCTCACCTATAACGACATGCGACACATGATGTGCAGTACAGTACACCTATAACGACATGCGACACATAATGTACAGTACGGCTCACCTATAACTACATGCGACACATAATGTACAGTACAGTACAGTATAGTACGGCTCACCTATAACGACATGCGACACATAATGTACAGTACAGTACGGCTCACCTATAACATGTGACACATAATGTACAGTACAGTACGGCTCACCTATAACGACATGCGACACATAATGTACACTACAGTACGGCTCACCTATAACGACATGCGACACATAATGTACAGTACAGTACACCTATAACGACATGCGACACAATGTACAGTACAGTACGGCTCACCTATAACGACATGCAACACATAATGTACAGTACAGTACGGCTCACCTATAACGACATGCGATACATAATGTACAGTACAGTACGGCTCACCTATAACAACATGTGACACATAATGTACAGTACAGTACGGCTCACCTATAACGACATGTGACACATAATGTATAGTACAGTACGGCTCACCTATAACGACATGCGACACATGTACTGTACAGTACAGTACGGCTCACCTATAACGACATGCAACACATAATGTACAGTACAGTACGGCTCACCTATAACGACATGCGACACATAATGTACAGTACAGTACGGCTCACCTATAACGACATGCAACACATAATGTACAGTACAGTACGGTTCACCTATAACGACATGCGACACACAATGTACAGTACAGTACGGCTCACCTATAACGACATGCGACACATGATGTGCAGTACAGTACACCTATAACGACATGCGACACATAATGTACAGTACGGATCACCTATAACTACATGCGACACATAATGTACAGTACAGTACAGTATAGTACGGCTCACCTATAACGACATGCGACACGTACAGTACAGTACGGCTCACCTATAACATGTGACACATAATGTACAGTACAGTACGGCTCACCTATAACGACATGCGACACATAATGTACACTACAGTACGGCTCACCTATAACGACATGCGACACATAATGTACAGTACGGTTCACCTTTAACGACATGCGACACATAATGTACAGTACAGTACACCTATAACGACATGCGACACAATGTACAGTACAGTACGGCTCACCTATAACGACATGCAACACATAATGTACAGTACAGTACGGCTCACCTATAACGACATGCGATACATAATGTACAGTACAGTACGGCTCACCTATAACAACATGTGACACATAATGTACAGTACAGTACGGCTCACCTATAACAACATGTGACACATAATGTACAGTACAGTACGGCTCACCTATAACGACATGTGACACATAATGTATAGTACAGTACGGCTCACCTATAACGACATGCGACACATGTACTGTACAGTACAGTACGGCTCACCTATAACGACATGCAACACATAATGTACAGTACAGTACGGCTCACCTATAACGACATGCAACACATAATGTACAGTACAGTACGGCTCACCTATAACGACATGCAACACATAATGTACAGTACGGTTCACCTATAACGACATGCGACACATAATGTACAGTACAGTACGGCTCACCTATAACGACATGCGATACATAATGTACAGTACAGTACGGCTCACCTATAACAACATGTGACACATAATGTACAGTACAGTACGGCTCACCTATAACAACATGTGACACATAATGTACAGTACAGTACGGCTCACCTATAACGACATGTGACACATAATGTATAGTACAGTACGGCTCACCTATTACGACATGCGACACATGTACTGTACAGTACAGTACGGCTCACCTATAACGACATGCAACACATAATGTACAGTACAGTACGGCTCACCTATAACGACATGCGACACATAATGTACAGTACAGTACGGCTCACCTATAACGACATGCAACACATAATGTACAGTACAGTACGGTTCACCTATAACGACATGCGACACATAATGTACAGTACAGTACGGCTCACCTATAACGACATGCGATACATAATGTACAGTACAGTACGGCTCACCTATAACGACATGTGACACATAATGTATAGTACAGTACGGCTCACCTATTACGACATGCGACACATGTACTGTACAGTACAGTACGGCTCACCTATAACGACATGCAACACATAATGTACAGTACAGTACGGCTCACCTATAACGACATGCGACACATAATGTACAGTACAGTACGGCTCACCTATAACGACATGCAACACATAATGTACAGTACAGTACGGTTCACCTATAACGACATGCGACACATAATGTACAGTACAGTACGGCTCACCTATAACGACATGCGATACATAATGTACAGTACAGTACGGCTCACCTATAACAACATGTGACACATAATGTACAGTACAGTACGGCTCACCTATAACAACATGTGACACTTAATGTACAGTACAGTACGGCTCACCTATAACGACATGTGACACATAATGTATAGTACAGTACGGCTCACCTATAACGACATGCGACACATGTACTGTACAGTACAGTACGGCTCACCTATAACGACATGCGACACATAATGTACAGTACAGTACGTTTCACCTTTAACGACATGCGACACATAATGTACAGTACAGTACGGCTCACCTATAACGACATGCGACACATAATGTACAGTACAGTACAGCTCACCTATAACGACATGCGACACATGATGTGCAGTACAGTACACCTATAACGACATGCGACACATAATGTACAGTACGGCTCACCTATAACTACATGCGACACATAATGTACAGTACAGTACAGTATAGTACGGCTCACCTATAACGACATGCGACACATAATGTACAGTACAGTACGGCTCACCTATAACATGTGACACATAATGTACAGTACAGTACGGCTCACCTATAACGACATGCGACACATAATGTACACTACAGTACGGCTCACCTATAACGACATGCGACACATAATGTACAGTACGGTTCACCTTTAACGACATGCGACACATAATGTACAGTACAGTACACCTATAACGACATGCGACACAATGTACAGTACAGTACGGCTCACCTATAACGACATGCAACACATAATGTACAGTACAGTACGGCTCACCTATAACGACATGCGATACATAATGTACAGTACAGTACGGCTCACCTATAACGACATGTGACACATAATGTACAGTATACCTATAACGACATGCGACACATAATGTACAGTACAGTATGGCTCACCTATAACGACATGCGACACATAATGTACAATACAGTACAGCTCACCTATAACGACATGCGACACATAATGTACAGTACGGCTCACCTATAACGGCATGCGACACATAATGTACAGTACAGTACGGCTCACCTATAACGACATGCGACACATAATGTACAGTACAGTACGGCTCACCTATAATGACATGCGACACATAATGTACAGTACAGCTCACCTATAACGACATGCGACACATAATGTACAGTACAGTACTGTAGATCACATAATCACCACCTGTCTCCTTTTACTGTCGATCACATAATCACCACCTGTCCCTTTTTACTGTTACTGTAGAAAACCCCACCACTCTCCGGCTGAGAGTGGGGTGGAACCGGAGCTGATCACCTCATTCCTCCTCTAGTGGTGGGTGGGGCTATACTGAATACTAGTTGGGCACACCTGTAGCTGGCCTATAAAGGCTTTAAACCAAGACAGGCCATTCATACCCATTACCTCATTTACTGCCACAGTGAATGCATAAATGTGGACACATTTTCGTGACATATTGGTTGTTCAGTTTGACCCACCAGTTTTAGAGATATGGCTTATAGAGTAATGTCTTGCAGAGTTGAGAAAGCAGGCTTGAAAGGTTCACTTCTGTGTTTCTCAAACTTTATACCTAGCTACATGTTTAAGCATTTATTTTGTATTTATTTACATGTAGATTTCAGCTCTGACACTTATTTCATACATGCTCCAGTTTGTGAAGGGCTTTTTCTCCTCTGGTGAAAAGCTGGAGGTTGTGCGATGGCAGGCTCTCAGTCAAATCTGGTCACAAATAATCCACCCCTTGCCCGTGATGTTTTGTTTTTCCTTTCTTTTCTAGTAGTCACAGAATGTTTGTCTCAATTACGACCGTTTAGATAAACACAGAGGTTTACTCTGTTCCGCGATATGCTGTGAATGCTGGACAACATAACGACATGCGACACATAATGTACAGTACAGTACGGCTCACCTTTAACGACATGCGACACATAATGTACAGTACAGTATGGCTCACCTATAACAACATGTGACACATAATGTACAGTACAGTACGGCTCACCTATAACAACATGTACATAATGTACAGTACAGTACGGCTCACCTATAACGACATGCGACACATAATGTACAGTACAGTATGGCTCACCTATAACGACATGTGACACATAATGTACAATACAGTACAGCTCACCTATAACGACATGCGACACATAATGTACAGTACAGTACGGCTCACCTATAACGACATGCGACACATAATGTACAGTACGGTTCACCTTTAACGACATGCGACACATAATGTACAGTACGGCTCACCTATAACAACATGTGACACATAATGTACAGTACAGTACGGCTCACCTATAACGACATGCGACACATAATGTACAGTACAGTACGGCTCACCTATAACGACATGCGACACATAATGTATAGTACAGTACGGCTCACCTATAACGACATGCGACACATGTACTGTACAGTACAGTACGGCTCACCTATAACGACATGCAACACATAATGTACAGTACAGTAAGGCTCACCTATAACGACATGCGATACATAATGTACAGTACAGTACGGCTCACCTATAACGACATGCGACACATAATGTACAGTACAGTACGGTTCACCTATAACGACATGCGACACATAATGTACAGTACAGTACGGTTCACCTTTAACGACATGCGACACATAATGTACAGTACAGTACGGCTCACCTATAACATGTGACACATAATGTACAGTACAGTACGGCTCACCTATAACATGTGACACATAATGTACAGTACAGTACGGCTCACCTATAACGACATGCGACACATAATGTACAGTACAGTACGGCTCACCTATAACGACATGCGACACATAATGTACAGTACAGTACGGCTCACCTATAACGACATGCGACACATGTACTGTACAGTACAGTACGGCTCACCTATAACGACATGCAACACATAATGTACAGCACAGCTCACCTATAACGACATGCGACACATAATGTACAGTACAGTACGGCTCACCTATAACGACATGCGACACATAATGTACAGTACAGTACGGCTCACCTATAACGACATGCGACACATAATGTACAGTACAGTACGGCTCACCTATAATGACATGCGACACATAATGTACAGTACAGTACAGCTCACCTATAACGACATGCGACACATAATGTACAGTACAGTACTGTAGATCACATAATCACCACCTGTCTCCTTTTACTGTATCACATAATCACCACCTGTCTCCTTTTACTGTTACTGTCGATCACATGATCACCACCTGTCTCCTTTTACTGTTACTGTCGATCACATAATCACCACCTGTCTCCTTTTAATGTCTCACATAATCACCACCTGTCTCCTTTTACTCTTACTGTCGATCACATGATCACCACCTGTCTCCTTTTACTGTTACTGTCGATCACATAATCACCACCTGTCTCCTTTTACTGTTACTGTCGATCACATAATCACCACCTGTCTCCTTTTACTGTTACTGTCGATCAGTGCTGTTCTGTGCTGTGTTCTGCTTCCCCCCCAAACCCTCCCCCTGTTTGTACAAGCTCCAAGTGTGTTATGAGCTTGCAGATCTTCCATGTTTGGTGCGCGGCGTGCCAGCGCAACTCACCATGTAACACACCGCCACCACAAAGTCCTCAACTCACCATGTAACACACCGCCACCACAGTCCTCAACTCACCATGTAACACACCGCCACCACAAAGTCCTCAACTCACCATGTAACACACCACCACCACAAAGTCCTCAACTCACCATGTAACACACCGCCACCACAAAGTCCTCAACTCACCGTGTAACACACCACCACCACAAAGTCCTCAACTCACCATGTAACACACCGCCACCACAAAGTCCTCAACTCACCATGTGACACACCGCCACCACCACCACAAAGTCCTCAACTCACCATGTAACACACCGCCACCACAAAGTCCTCAACTCACCATGTGACACACCGCCACCACAAAGTCCTCAACTCACCATGTAACACACCGCCACCACAAAGTCCTCAACTCACCATGTGACACACCGCCACCACAAAGTCCTCAACTCACCATGTAACACACCGCCACCACAAAGTCCTCAACTCACCATGTAACACACCGCCACCACAAAGTCCTCAACTCACCATGTAACACAGCGCCACCACAAAGTCCTCAACTCACCATGTAACACACCGCCACCACAAAGTCCTCAACTCACCATGTAACACACCGCCACCACCACAAAGTCCTCAACTCACCATGTAACACACCGCCACCACAAAGTCCTCAACTCGCCATGTAACACAGCGCCACCACAAAGTCCTCAACTCACCATGTAACACACCGCCACCACAAAGTCCTCAACTCACCATGTAACACACCGCCACCACAAAGTCCTCAACTCACCATGTAACACACCGCCACCACAAAGTCCTCAACTCACCATGTAACACAGTTGAGGCATTCAATTGTATTTGGTTACAGATACTTTTTGTGAAAATAGCCCTACAGGCGTCACAGCGCCTCGTTGCGTTCTTGTGGTCTTGTAGATTTTCACACTTTTTTTGCATCATTCTTTGGTAATATTTTACAATTTGACCCCATGTTGGATTCTTGTTATATTGTTGATTACTTTTGATGCAGTAACGGTTTTATTTGTTTTCATTAGAGGAATTAAAAGTCCTTACATTGTAACTTTAGTGTCTTCCAATGTAAAACTTGACTGACTTTCCTTAATTAAAATTCGAGTCAAAATAGGACCCTGGCCAGACTGAGTAGGGAACAGTAATCAGTCTGGATTCCAGGCTAGATGTGTATTATGACTAATACTACCACTGTATAGCTATATCAGGGGTGGGCAACTGGTGGCCCGGGGGCCACGTGCGTCCCCCACCTTCACTTAACCCTTGCCCTGCCAGTCCCAATTTTTTTGTTTGGGTAACAAATTGGCATATTTTTAATTCATCGTTTTAACATACAAGAAAGATCTGGTGGATTGAAGAGATGTTTTTTTTCCATTCATTCATTGCAAATGTATTCTCTCGATTCGCCACCAGATGGCGGGAAAGCATCATTATGCTGATTTTGGCTAAAATAGACGGATCTTCCTAAGTCACTTCCGGTTGAACGATCAACAACATCCTGTACTATTTTGACCCTAGTCAATAGCTTGGCTGGTCCGGATTGCTAAGCTAATGCTATATTTTTCATAACTAAGTCAAATTATCCTCAAATCAACCCCAAAAGATCGCAAAATATCAAATTTTTTACAGCGACGCACATAGAGACGGCGCGCGTGCACGATAGCGCACGATCACGCAGATTTCGGCCGTTTTTTGGTAAATTACATCCAACATTAGTGATATTAGCGAAAAAATATTAATTTTTGCTCTTTTGACCCCGCGATAACTGATATTGATTGTCATTCCGTTTTTTCCGTTAACGGGAGGTTTAGATTTTTCGATTAATTCAGTTTTTTCCGTGAATTGTAGGCCAAGGGTTAATGTGGCCCGCATGTTAATATCAGAATACTGATATAGTATTGATTTCAGCTGCTGTTACAATTCCAAACCCGCTTTAATTACTTCATGACTAGTTACAATGTTGTTGTCTTTTTGTGTCCAATGTAGTTATATTAACAGTTCATACAGTTAACATAACTATAACTAAATGCATTTGAAATTCAATTAAAAGGTTACTTTTCAGGATTCCAATTCAAAAATGGCAAAAACTTATTCAGGTTTTCAATTCAAATATAGCAAAAATTGCTGATCTACTGTGGCCCCTCTGGAGTGAGTGTGGAACTATAGTGGCCCTCTGAGTGAGTGTGGAACTATAGTGGCCCTTTGGAGTGAGTGTGGAAATATAGTGGCCCTCTGGAGTGAGTGTGGGAATATAGTGGCCCTCTGGAGTGAGTGTGGAAATATAGTGGCCCTCTGGAGTGAGTGTGGAAATATAGTGGCCCTCTGGAGTGAGTGTGGAAATATTGT
This sequence comes from Protomyctophum parallelum, assembly GCF_964188405.1. Taxonomy (NCBI): domain Eukaryota; kingdom Metazoa; phylum Chordata; class Actinopteri; order Myctophiformes; family Myctophidae; genus Protomyctophum; species Protomyctophum parallelum. The sequence goes on from NC_139699.1 coordinate 26,292,497, forward strand.
GGCCCTCTGGAGTGAGTGTGGAACTATAGTGGACCTCTGGAGTGAGTGTGGAACTATAGTGGACCTCTGGAGTGAGTGTGGAACTATAGTGGACCTCTGGAGTGAGTGTCGAACTATAGTGGAACTCTGGAGTGAGTGTCGAACTATAGTGGCCCTCTCCATGGTCCAAGTTTCCCAGTATAGCTGTATGGCTATACTATTCAGTATAGCTATACCAGGGGTGGGCAACTTTGACGATGGAGAGGGCCACTATATTTCCACATTAATTCCAGAGGGCCACATTGCATATTACTGTCGTAGCAAAAATAGCCGATCTACAAGCTCAAATTTGAATTTAAATCCTGATTCTTTTCATTTTTGAATTGGAATCCTGAAATGTAACCTTTTTATTTAATGCATTTAGTTATAGTCATTTAGTTAGTCACTTTACAAACTAAATCCAAACACACAAAAAGACAATAACATTTAAATACTACTAAGCTACTAATATAGACTGAAGTAATTAAAGCATGTTTGGAATTATAGCAGTTGAAATCAATAACATATATCAGTATTACATTATTAACTTGAGGGCCACATTAAAGGACAACTTTAGTTTTTTTCAACCAAGGTTCATGTTTTAGGTTGTTATTAGAGAAAGTAAAAGATGAGTGTTCATTTCTTCTCATTTGCTGCTTTCTTTCGTTTTAGGGATTTTAGCTGTTTTTGACAGGGGGGCAGGGGCATTCGAGCATGGGGCTAAATATGTATTTTTTTACAAAATCTTATGATTATTTATCTTTGTATTATTTACTATAGTCCTAATAAACTTCAGGAAATTACATCTGGCCACAGAAGATCACAGGATCTACTGAATGTGAAGGTAGCCTACTGGGGGAAGGCTTATACTGTGTGTATAGGCTCAATATGTCAGTTTGTCACATTCAGTAGATCCTGTGATCTTTTGTGGCCAGATGTAATTTCTTGGGGTTTATTAGGACTATAGTAAATAATAAAATAATAAATCGCCATAATAATTTGTAAAAATAAATACATATTTAGCCCCATGCTCGAATGCCCCCGCCCCCTGTCAAAAACTGCTAAAATCCCAAAAACAAAAGAAAGCAGCAAATGAAAGAAAATTAACACTCACCTTTTAGTTTCTCTAATAACAACCTAAAACATGAACCTTGGTTGAAAAAAACTAAAGTTGTCCTTTAAGTGAAGGCGGATGCATGTGCCGCATGTGGCCCATGTATGAGCTATACAGTATCGCTCCCAGTTGTCTCACAGCATGGAACATCTCCCACCACTGTATCACTCCCAGTTGTCTCACAGCGTGGAACATCTCCCACCACTATCGCTCCCAGTTCTCTCACAGCATGGAACATCTCCCACCACTATCGCTCCCAGTCCTCCCGGTTGTCTCACAGCATGGGACATCTCCCACCACTGTATCACTCCCAGCTTGTGTTGTTTTTGGCAGCACATTTCTATTAGTTTTAGTCAGTCTTTTTTTAAATAGTTTTCATTTAGTTTTAGTCACATTTTAGTCACCTGGACTGTGTTAGACATTTACTGCTACCATTTATTGAAAAATTAGGATCTAATTACTGCCAGCATTTATTGAAAAATTAGGATCTAATTACTGCCAGCATTTTTTTTTATTTTAGCTCTTATTTTGAAAAGCCGCCATTTCCTGTCAGTTAGCAGTAGAAAGCAGTTGAAAGAAATGGATAGGCGATCTAAGATGGACGATCCAGTGTTGTGCTAACAACACAGCTAGCTAACAGGCTAACGTGAGTAGCATTATGGGTCGCTCGACCGAATGCACTATAAAAGTGCAATTGACAAAGATCTTTGTCAATGGCAGTCAGCGTCGGTATCAAAATTAGGCTTCAATTGACAAAGATCTTTGTCAATGGCGGACAGCGTCAGTATCAAAATTAGGCTTCAATTGACAAAGATCTTTGGCAATGGCAGTCAATTAAGTTAAGCCGGGATGACATGTTTATTTTTCAAACACAGTTCTTATTAACCTGACTCTGCCAGATGGGGCAGCAGAGAGTACACTGGGGCCCCCCCCCCCTCCTGCTCCCATCTGGGAACTCTCAGGCAGACTTGATGCTCCGGCCACCAAACGGCCTGGCCAATCAGCGGCAGCTAGAGGCGGGATCAAGGCAGCACTGTGTATGCTTTGATCCCGCCTCTAGCTGCCGCTGATTGGCCAGGCCTGATAAATAATGGACCTGTAAGTTACAACAAAACAAACTAAGGCACTGGTGTGGTACTCCTGGTTTTCCAGAACGGGGTTCAAGTCCCTGCAGTGCTCTGCTCAATTTGTTGTATTTACATGATTTATTTTTATTTTCTGCTCATTTGTGTTGCCTTTTCATAGATGATAACCCCAAGGTTCTCTACTGTGTTTGTACTCCCTACAGTTAGTTTACAGAGTCTATTTATTACTTGTGATTTCTGTTCACTAGACCCAGGACAAAGTATGATTATATACTTATAATTATTTCTTCTGCAAAGATTAGTGATGAAGTGATGTTTTAAGAGCAACACAACACTGACTCATCAAAGTTGGTTTGGAGACTTTATACATTGTGAGATACTTGAATGTGTTCTTATATTATCGCTTTACCCAAATACAGCTCAATGTGTTCTTATATTATCACCACTTTAACCAAATACAGCTCAATGTGTTCTTATATTATCACCACTTTACCCAAATACAGCTCAATGTGTTCTTATATTATCCCCACTTTACCCAAATACAGCTCAATGAGTTCTCATTATTATCACCACTTCACCCAAATACAGCTATTTATTTTTCAATTTACTTTTTATTGAATTTTATCTGCCTCTCTTCTCTATTGATGATCATAAATACATAAGTACCTCAAACAGGTGCATCTGCTTCTACAGGTTAAACAAATTAATTTAAACAAAATCAGGTCTCATTGTCCCGATTCTGTAAATTAAATTTGTCTTTCAGGTCCAGGAAGCTCATCACATTACCCTGTTTTAAAAGAGTACAATATGCAGAGAGGCCATTCCCAATCCAACCTCTAAACCTCATGTCATGTGTACTAGGTCTGAAGTCTGGATCATATGCAAACCATTTGAGAATTCCAGTTTTGTCCTTCAGCTTATATCTCCTAATTATTTCACTCCACACCTTCAATGAACCCGTTATCATCACATTCTGAGGATCTGACAAGTGTTTGACCAAGGATGGGTCTCCCACCAGCATATGAATAGGTAGCCCCCTTCCCATTGAACCCTCTATATCTTTCCATCTTGATTTATAACTTGTCAAATACAGCTCATTTTCACCTTTTTTCAAATCCTCCGAAATCGTGAAAAACGACATACTATAGTATGCCCTCCGACACCATGGACTATATATAGCCTTTCACTTTTCCGCGATTTGCACCTTTTTTCAAATCCTCAACAATGATGAAGAATCTCGCACTATAGCGTGCCGCTCAATGACCTTGACCAATATCAATGACCTTGAGCAGTACAAATGACCTTCATAAGACTAGTAAATGAGCTTGATCAGTATAAATGCCCTTGACAAGTATAAATGACCTTGACCAGTATAAATGACCTTCATAATTCAATTCAATCTTTATTGCAGACTCAGGGGAATCCATATCACAGTACAGAATAACAATAGAATAGATAAGAAGTAAAAATATAGAAAGAAATATACAATAAAAAGAGTTCCACCATGTTTAGTTTCGAACATACAGACACGTTCGCCAATGGTTCCACAGTCTGGAGGAGAACCTGACAGAGCTTCGTATTGGGTTAGTAATGACATCAATGATGTCATTTAATGACTCAGATACTCTACACATAAATCTATACATGAGATTGCGTAGCACAGCAGAGCAGGTAGGGACCCAACACTGACGAACATTTGGCTTGCACTGGAGCTTCTTGGAGCTCTCAGTAGCAGCCTCATGCAGTCATTGTAGGCCACTGTCAAACGTCTGATACTGGCTTGCTTGTATCGGCACCACAGGTGGGCAGTATACAGGGGTGTACAAAAGGATTTAAAAAGTGAAATCTTCACCGGTACTGAGCACATGCTAAATTTTCTACACAGCATGTTTCCTTGCGCATACAGCTTCCGACACTGTCTGTATATGTCCTTGTCATCAGAGAGGTCATTTGAGATGATGTGGCCCAAATATTTTATCTCACTAAGGACAGAGCCAGAGAGGTAAAAGTCAGGAAAGGTTAGATGTCCGTCTTCCCTGCTTCGGACAATCATAATCTTGCTCTGTTTTAATGTCAAAGTCAGCACCGTACCGTGAGCATGCACTCAGCAGCTGTTGAAGGCCAGCACTATATGGATTAAAAATGACCAAATCGTCTGCATACATAAGACTAGTAAATGAGCGTGACCAGTATAAATGACTGTAATGTTTCTGTATCTCAATGAAGAAACTTGGTTCTTGATATGACTCTTTATTTGAACTGATAGGGTTGGGTAGCATACAGGTCATACATCCTGTTCTAAGATCTAGAAATGTTTGTAGGTGTGGCCATGATATAGGTGTGGCACAGTCATCATCATTGCCATCTAGTGGCTGTTATACTCACATATCACAACATCTCCTTTTCTTTAAATGTAAAATCACACAACACATTCTGTGAATTGTTATTCAACTGTTGCTATTCCAAATGCATAACACATATCAATGTCCATCTTTTTTTCTTTTTTTTAATGCGTGCTCAAAAGTAAGTAAGTGTTTGTTTTAATGCAAATAGATTCAGCTCTGGGGCTGTCCTTTAGACTAGAGGACCAGTCTGTCAGGTGGTTTCGACTGGCGTGTTGACCTTCTCAGTACAGGTGTCTGGTCAGTTGAAGTTGTCTGGTCAGCTGGAGGTGACAAGTTTGCCAGCTCAGCCGGTGGTGCTGCTGTGGTACAAACATCATCATCAGCTGACTGTTCATTTTGTTCGAGTGTCTGGTGATTTCAACAAGCTCCTTCCATTCCTTCTCAGCACTTGACCATCTTCTGTCCTGACAGTGTACGATCTAGGACCCACTTCCTTCAAAACGGTGGCTTTCTTGTTCCAATAGTTAGAATCTTCAACTCTCACTGTGTCATGTTTTGACAGCGGCACTAAACAGTTTGACACTTTGTCATAGTTTGCTTTCTGTCTGTTTTGCAGACACTTCTGTCTCATGATGTTATGCTTTTTCCGCTTTTTCCGTGTGAGTTTGAAGTGTGGTTTGTAGTCTGCGTCCCATCAGTAGCTCAGCTGGAGACATTCCATGTTCTAGTGGTGATGTTCGGTAACTCAGTAGAGCTAGATATAATAATAATAATAATAATAATACAACTTTATTTGTATAGCACCTTTCATGACATGAAATGCAGCTCAAAGTGCTTTACAGAACAATGGAGAATAAAAGAAAAAGAAAATCAGAACCACTGTTTTGTGCTGTCTTGAGTAGATTTTTTACTATGTGCACACCTTTTTCTGCTTTGCATGTGACATGCTGGAAATCATATTCTTCTGCAAAGTTCTGGAACTCCTTACAGTTGTAACATGGCCCATTGTCTGATTGCAAAGCAAATCCCATGTCTCGCAAAGATAGATTTCTGATGTGTAATCACACAAGTAGCTGTCATGCTGGAAAGCAGTGCAATCTCTGGAAAGTTAGAAAAATAGTCTATGACCAGTAGATAATTCTTTCCATCCAGGTGGAACAAGTCATTTCCCACTTTCTGCCAAGGCACAGTAGGTAGGTCTGTAATTACCATGGGCTCTTTCTGCTGCTTGGCATACAAAAAAAGTGTGAATGGAGTTTCTAGGTGAAAGTGATTTTTTGACGTGCCAAGACTGCCATTGAGCCCCATGTTAAAAGTCTCAAATTTGAAAGCGCTATATTTCTAAAACTATGAAACATTTCAAAGATTCCTTTTCAGGCAAACATGTCCACCGTAAGATGAACCTAAGTAGGCTAGAATGGGGTTGCTAGGTGTAAGTATGTAGGACTAGTAGCATGCCAAAGTTTGTGCTATTGCCATAGGGAAAGCATTGGGCGTTTAAGTTAAACTAGAAAGCAGTTCCTGTAGAAACTGCGTGGGCTCGCGTAAAATGCTTTGTATAAAGTTATTGCCGTGTCAAGTTTGAAACTCGGGGACCGGAGTAATGGTGTTACCATTGGTGTTCTAAATCCATAATCAAAATTTCGGGACTGTAGCATATTGTAAAGAAAAGTAGAAAATGCATTAAAGCTGAAGTAAAAGTTAAAAAAAGTATGAAAATGTGTAAAAACTATAGTTTAAGCAGAATAAAGTATGTGGAAGTTGTAGAAGTGTTTTTAAAGTTTTTCTTTAAATGTAAAAAAAAAAAAAAAATCTAATTTTTTTTTTTTTTTTTTCATTTTTTTCAATTCTTTTCAATTTTTTAATTTTTTTTAATTTTTTTTAATTTTTTTAATTTTTTTAAAATGTTTAAATTTTTTAAAGTTTTTAAAAGTTTATTTTTTATTTTTTATTTTTTTGAAAATATTTTTTTATAAACGTGTGTGTGTGTGTGTGCGTGCGTGCGTGCGTGCGTGCGTGCGTGCACTTGCGAGAGCTGTGTAAAGGCCAGCCAATAGGAAGACAGGGTGTGTGTGTGCGTGCGTGCATGCGTGCGTGCGTGCTCTTGCGAGAGCTGTGTAAAGGCCATCCAATTGCACAAATAGCAGACCTACAAGCCCACAAGGTATCGCAGAGCAACTCATTGAGATCTTGTAACTTTAATTTCAGCCCTGTAATTAAGCTCTTATATGTCTCAGCTGTGGAAGTGTAAAAGACAAACAAGTGGCGCGCAACTTGAAGGTCTTGATCTTGAATGGTCTTGAATGGTCTTGAATGGGGGGAAACTATGCCCGAACAAATTGCTCTATCGCAAAAAGTAAAAGTCGAATGCAAATAATTATTTCGCTGTGAGTGGCCTGAGATATTGAGGTACACCATGTGCGATTGTGGTGTTGGTACGATCGAAAATGTGGTTATAAGAGCGAGTTAAGAATTGTCATCGCGATAATTTCCTCGTAAGATTTCTACAATGGATGTCAATGAGCAGCTTGACTGTATTTGTGTCACTTAAAAGGCTGTAGTTCACATTCTGTATGTCTCTGTGCTTTGGTGGTCACATTGTGTGAAAGAGGACATGTGTGGCTACAAAATGACCAAAGAACATGCGTGTAAAATGTATATTTTGGCCGGGACGACAATTTGTTTGGTAAAATTTCAAGGAAAGATTTTCTGTTCCTGCACTCTAGTGAAAGAAGCCCCGCACTCTAAGTTGCCACTAATTAGGCGAAACGGCCTGCGATTGAACTGCGATTTCGGAAAAACCGTTTAACGTATTCGAATACGGTTTGAACCACGAAAAAGTGCAGAGTCGTGTGAGCTTTCTAAAGTTTAAATCACGTTTCTACGACAAAGTATGCCAGAGTAATGAGGCTGCAAAAGTGAGGTTGATTTAGAGATAAATCCCATACATTGTCAATGGGAGGAAAAAACTATAAATAAAGTTAAATATGTTAAAAAGTATAAACTTTTTCAAAACAACTTTTTCACCAATGACAGTTCAAAGATAGATGAACATTATAAAGTTTGAATGAATTTTCAAAGTGAAAGTATGACGGAGTAATAAGAGCTCAAAAAAGTTAACTGTGAAAAATGGGACCTTTCTTCCATCGACTCTCATTATAAAGAATGTAAAAAAAAGTTAAAAAGTTAAAAAGTATAAAAAGTATAAAACTTTGTAAAAATTCAAATGTTGGCAATAATAACTGCAAAGAGCTGAACAGTTTGAAGTTTGAACTAAATTTCTAGCATAAAGTATGTGGAAGTAGTAGGGTGCCAAAAAAAAGGGCAAATTTGAAAATCCAAGGGTAACAATAGTGTGCTCGCTGAGGCGAGCCCACAATAACTCAGAAACTACAAAACATTTCAAAGTAAAACGTTCCAGCATGTGTCTCCACAGTAAGCTGAATAATAAAAAGTGTGAATGGAGTTTCTAGGTGAAAGTGATTGTGCCAAAATCTGCCATTGAGCCCCATGTTAAAAGTCTCAAATTTGAAAGCACTATATTTCTAAAACTATGACACCTTTCAAAGATTCCTTTTCAGGCAAACATGTCCACCGTAAGCTGAACCTAAGAAGGCTAGAATGGGGTTGGTAGGTTTAAGTATGTAGGACTAGTAGCATGCCAAAGTTTGTGCTATTGCCATAGAGAATGCATTGGGCGTTCAAGTTACTCATCCTCCGCAACACCCATTCTCATACACCGCTATACTTTTAAGTATGTTGTGGTAGAGAGAACGTCTGTTTCGGTAATGATAATTTAATAATGTCAGACTATATTTTTAAATAGATCATGTTTATATTTAAATCAACTATTAATTTAAATATTATTCATTAACTAGATATTTTCTTTATTTCCTGTTTCATAAAAATAAAGCTTTAGAGCAAAGACTTGGCTGTCAAAATTCAGAGAGAAATCTGCTAACGCTTTCTATGAAGCCCATACTATAGCACGCCGTTTTTCATCATTTTTGAGGATTTGAAAAAAATGAAAAAAACGATGTGCCCATCGTTTTTTTTTTTTTTATCCTCATTGTCTCCACCAGGCCGAAGGCATGTGGGGAGAGTATGTTTTGCACTTCGTCCGTCCGTGTGTCCGTCCGTCCGTTTGTGTGTCCGTTTGTGTGTCCGTGTGTGTGTCCGTGAACAGCTAATCTCGGCCACCGTTAACCCGGTCGATGCCAAATTTTGCACACACACTCCCTGGATGCCAACGATGAACCTCTGCCCCAAACTTTCCAGAACGGCCTGTTATAGCGCCACCAGGAGGCCGCTTTGTGCAAAACAAGTTTTTTCACAGTACACCTACAGATTTTGTCCAAACATCACGCAAATTAGTACACAGTCTCTCTAGAGCCATTCAACGAAACGGGTCTTTCAGATCTCTCAGACTCCATCCTGATTGGTTAAGATTGGCTTCCAAAGTTCACAGGAGTGCTCAGTTTCAAACAAAATGCTGCAAATCATGAACACATCGCGTGATTTCCGTGAAATTGTGCACGCACATTCCCACTAGGCCGAGGACGAAATGCCACATGAACAATTTCAACTCAGCCTCAAGGTGGCGCTATAACTGGCCGAAAAGTGTTTTTACCTCTAACTGCACGGATCTGTGGATAACCTGGTGGAGACCTGTGCCCAGAAGGGCACTTTTTCTAGTTTTTCATCATTTTGGACCATGCCCATATCATACGGCATACTATAGCAGGCCGTTTTTCGATGGTTCTTTTAAGTTTTAAGTTTCGCTCTATGGGAGGCTTTCATTCGTAAGCCAAGGAGCAGATTTTCATTTATGAACTCCCACAGGACATTTTAATATGTCCTGCGGGTTTAAGACTCAGGGGTATTTAACGCCTAGCACGGACGTCACGAGCCACTCATTTTCCTTCTGCCACAGAGGTACGCAAGAATGCGCTAGCCAGCTTTGTTTGGGGTAATCTACGTCTTGCAAACCGGGCAAGAGATAGGACTCAAGCTCCGTGAGGCTCTCCGACATATCTGGTTGGTTATACATTGTTGCTTATTGCAGATAAAACTTCATAAGAACTTTTTTCCTCAACGCTAAACTTGTTTAAACTCGGGAAACTAGTTTATTCTCAAGCTAACTTCCCGCTCGCGCAGGGAGCTAACTAGCCTTTAGCGCTGTGTATAGTCAATGGGCCTACCCGCGGCTCTACTAGCTTCCAGCTAACTTGCTAACAGGCCTGTTAGGATAAGAAACGGGCTGTCAATACCCACTCTTTTCGCTAGCTGTTTACTAACTGTAACACTAGTCTCACTCGACGAACAAGATGTCTAAATCCTCGTTTTTCATCATTTTGGACCATGGGCTATAGCCCATATCGTATGGCATACTAAAGAAATTCAAAATTCAAAAAACATGGGTTTTCATCGTTTTTTGAATTTTTGATTTTTTTTTTCAACCTTGTTTTTCATCATTTTTGAACATGGGCTATAGCCCCTACCGTACGGCATACTATAGCGCGCCGTTTTTCATCATTTTTGAGGATTTGAAAAAAAATCCAAATTTCAAAAAACATGGGTTATAGCCCATAGTTTTTTGAAATTTAGATTTTTTTTTTAACCTCGTTTTTCATCATTTTTGAACATGGGCTATAGCCCCTACCGTACGGCATACTATAGCACGCCGTTTTTCATCATTTTTGAGGATTTGAAAAAAAATAAAATTTTCAAAAAACATGGGTTATAGCCCATCGTTTTTTGAAATTTTGAAAAAAAAAATTAACCTCGTTTTTCATCATTTCTGAACATGGGCTATAGCCCCTACCGTACGGCATACTATAGCACGCCGTTTTTAATCATTTTTGAGGATTTGAAAAAAAATCAAAATTTCAAAAAATGAAAAAATGAAAAAAACGATGGGTTATAGCCCATTGTTTTTTTGAATTTTTGATTTTTTTTTTATCCTCGTTTTTCATCATTTTGGACCATGGGCTATAGCCCATATCGTACGGCATACTATAGCACGCCGTTTTTCATCATTTTTGAGGATTTGAAAAAAATGAAAAAATGAAAAAACGATGGGTTATAGCCCATTGTTTTTTTTTAAATTTAGATTTTTTTTTTATCCTCGTTTTTCATCATTTTGGACCATGGGCTATAGCCCATATCGTACGGCATACTATAGCACGCCGTTTTTCATCATTTTTGAGGATTTGAAAAAAATAAAAAAATGAAAAAAACGATGGGTTATAGCCCATTGTTTTTTTGAAATTTAGATTTTTTTTTTTTATCCTCGTTTTGCATCATTTTGGACCATGGGCTATAGCCCATATCGTATGGCATACTATAGCACGCCGTTTTTCATCATTTTTGAGGATTTGAAAAAAAATGAAAAAATGAAAAAAACGATGGGTTATAGCCCATTGTTTTTTTTAATTTTTGAAAAAAAAATTATCCTCGTTTTTCATCATTTTGGACCATGGGCTATAGCCCATATCGTACGGCATACTATAGCAAGCCGTTTTTCATCATTTTTGAGGATTTGAAAAAAATGAAAAAAACGATGGGTTATAGCCCATTGTTTTTTTTAATTAAAAAAAAAAAAAATTATCCTCGTTTTTCATCATTTTGGACCATGGGCTATAGCCCATATCGTACGGCAAACTATAGCACGCCGTTTTTCATCATTTTTGAGGATTTGAAAAAAATGAAAAAATGAAAAAAACGATGGGTTATAGCCCATTGTTTTTTTTTAAATTTAGATTTTTTTTTTATCCTCGTTTTTCATCATTTTGGACCATGGGCTATAGCCCATATCGTACGGCATACTATAGCACGCCGTTTTTCATCATTTTTGAGGATTTGAAAAAAATAAAAAAATGAAAAAAACGATGGGTTATAGCCCATTGTTTTTTTGAAATTTAGATTTTTTTTTTTTATCCTCGTTTTGCATCATTTTGGACCATGGGCTATAGCCCATATCGTATGGCATACTATAGCACGCCGTTTTTCATCATTTTTGAGGATTTGAAAAAAAATGAAAAAATGAAAAAAACGATGGGTTATAGCCCATTGTTTTTTTTAATTTTTGAAAAAAAAATTATCCTCGTTTTTCATCATTTTGGACCATGGGCTATAGCCCATATCGTACGGCATACTATAGCAAGCCGTTTTTCATCATTTTTGAGGATTTGAAAAAAATGAAAAAAACGATGGGTTATAGCCCATTGTTTTTTTTAATTAAAAAAAAAAAAAATTATCCTCGTTTTTCATCATTTTGGACCATGGGCTATAGCCCATATCGTACGGCAAACTATAGCACGCCGTTTTTCATCATTTTTGAGGATTTGAAAAAAATGAAAAAATGAAAAAAAAACGATGGGTTATAGCCCATTGTTTTTTTTAATTTTTGAAAAAAAGAATTATCCTCGTTTTTCATCATTTTGGACCATGGGCTATAGCCCATATCGTACGGCATACTATAGCACGCCGTTTTTCATCATTTTTGAGGATTTGAAAAAAATGAAAAAATGAAAAAAACGATGGGTTATATATAGCCCATTGTTTTTTTTTAAATTTTGATTTTTTTTTTATCCTCGTTTTTCATCATTTTGGACCATGGGCTATAGCCCATATCGTACGGCATACTATAGCACGCCGTTTTTCATCATTTTTGAGGATTTGAAAAAAATGAAAAAATGAAAAAAACGATGGGTTATAGCCCATTGTTTTTTTGAAATTTTGAAAAAAAAAATATCCTCGTTTTTCATCATTTTTGACCATTGGCTATAGCCCATATCGTACAGCATACTATAGCACGCCGTTTTTCATCATTTTTGAGGATTTGAAAAAAATGAAAAAATGAAAAAAAACGTTGGGTTATAGCCCATTGTTTTTTTTTTTTTTTTCTTTTTTTTTTTTATCCTCGTTTTTCATCATTTTGGACCATGGGCTATAGCCCATATCGTACGGCAAACTATAGCACGCCGTTTTTCATCATTTTTGAGGATTTGAAAAAATTTAAAAAAAAACGATGGGTTATAGCCCATTGTTTTTTTGAATTTTTGAAAAAAAGAATTATCCTCGTTTTTTCATCATTTTGGACCATGGGCTATAGCCCATATCGTACGGCATACTATAGCACGCCGTTTTTCATCATTTTTGAGGATTTGAAAAAAATGAAAAAATGAAAAAAACGATGGGTTATAGCCCATTGTTTTTTTGAAATTTAGATTCTTTTTTATCCTCGTTTTGCATCATTTTGGACCATGGGCTATAGCCCATATCGTACGGCATACTATAGCACGCCGTTTTTCATCATTTTTGAGGATTTGAAAAAAATTGAAAAAATGAAAAAAAACGATGGGTTATAGCCCATTGTTTTTTTGAATTTTTGAAAAAAGAATTATCCTCGTTTTTTCATCATTTTGGACCATGGGCTATAGCCCATATCGTACGGCATACCATAGCACGCCGTTTTTCATCATTTTTGAGGATTTGAAGAAAAAGAAAAAATGAAAAAAACGATGGGTTATAGCCCATTGTTTTTTTTAATTAAAAAAAAAAAAAATTATCCTCGTTTTTCATCATTTTGGACCATGGGCTATAGCCCATATCGTACGGCAAACTATAGCACGCCGTTTTTCATCATTTTTGAGGATTTGAAAAAAATGAAAAAATGAAAAAAAAACGATGGGTTATAGCCCATTGTTTTTTTTAATTTTTGAAAAAAAGAATTATCCTCGTTTTTCATCATTTTGGACCATGGGCTATAGCCCATATCGTACGGCATACTATAGCACGCCGTTTTTCATCATTTTTGAGGATTTGAAAAAAATGAAAAAATGAAAAAAACGATGGGTTATATATAGCCCATTGTTTTTTTTTAAATTTTGATTTTTTTTTTATCCTCGTTTTTCATCATTTTGGACCATGGGCTATAGCCCATATCGTACGGCATACTATAGCACGCCGTTTTTCATCATTTTTGAGGATTTGAAAAAAATGAAAAAATGAAAAAAACGATGGGTTATAGCCCATTGTTTTTTTGAAATTTTGAAAAAAAAAATATCCTCGTTTTTCATCATTTTTGACCATTGGCTATAGCCCATATCGTACAGCATACTATAGCACGCCGTTTTTCATCATTTTTGAGGATTTGAAAAAAATGAAAAAATGAAAAAAAACGTTGGGTTATAGCCCATTGTTTTTTTTTTTTTTTTCTTTTTTTTTTTTATCCTCGTTTTTCATCATTTTGGACCATGGGCTATAGCCCATATCGTACGGCAAACTATAGCACGCCGTTTTTCATCATTTTTGAGGATTTGAAAAAATTTAAAAAATGAAAAAAAACGTTGGGTTATAGCCCATTGTTTTTTTTTTTTTTTTCTTTTTTTTTTTTATCCTCGTTTTTCATCATTTTGGACCATGGGCTATAGCCCATATCGTACGGCAAACTATAGCACGCCGTTTTTCATCATTTTTGAGGATTTGAAAAAATTTAAAAAAAAACGATGGGTTATAGCCCATTGTTTTTTTGAATTTTTGAAAAAAAGAATTATCCTCGTTTTTTCATCATTTTGGACCATGGGCTATAGCCCATATCGTACGGCATACTATAGCACGCCGTTTTTCATCATTTTTGAGGATTTGAAAAAAATGAAAAAATGAAAAAAACGATGGGTTATAGCCCATTGTTTTTTTGAAATTTTGAAAAAAAAAATATCCTCGTTTTTCATCATTTTTGACCATTGGCTATAGCCCATATCGTACAGCATACTATAGCACGCCGTTTTTCATCATTTTTGAGGATTTGAAAAAAATGAAAAAATGAAAAAAAACGTTGGGTTATAGCCCATTGTTTTTTTTTTTTTTTTCTTTTTTTTTTTTATCCTCGTTTTTCATCATTTTGGACCATGGGCTATAGCCCATATCGTACGGCAAACTATAGCACGCCGTTTTTCATCATTTTTGAGGATTTGAAAAAATTTAAAAAAAAACGATGGGTTATAGCCCATTGTTTTTTTGAATTTTTGAAAAAAAGAATTATCCTCGTTTTTTCATCATTTTGGACCATGGGCTATAGCCCATATCGTACGGCATACTATAGCACGCCGTTTTTCATCATTTTTGAGGATTTGAAAAAAATGAAAAAATGAAAAAAACGATGGGTTATAGCCCATTGTTTTTTTGAAATTTAGATTCTTTTTTATCCTCGTTTTGCATCATTTTGGACCATGGGCTATAGCCCATATCGTACGGCATACTATAGCACGCCGTTTTTCATCATTTTTGAGGATTTGAAAAAAATTGAAAAAATGAAAAAAAACGATGGGTTATAGCCCATTGTTTTTTTGAATTTTTGAAAAAAGAATTATCCTCGTTTTTTCATCATTTTGGACCATGGGCTATAGCCCATATCGTACGGCATACCATAGCACGCCGTTTTTCATCATTTTTGAGGATTTGAAGAAAAAGAAAAAATGAAAAAAACGATGGGTTATAGCCCATTGTTTTTTTTAAATTTAGATTTTTTTTTATCCTCGTTTTGCATCATTTTGGACCATGTGCTATAGCCCATATCGTACGGCATACTATAGCAAGCCGTTTTTCATCATTTTTGAGGATTTGAAAAAAATGAAAAAAACGATGGGTTATAGCCCATTGTTTTTTTTTATTTTTGAAAAAAAAAAATATCCTCGTTTTTCATAATTTTGGACCATGGGCTATAGCCCATATCGTACGGCAAACTATAGCACGCCGTTTTTCATCATTTTTGAGGATTTGAAAAAAATGAAAAAATGAAAAAAACGATGGGTTATAGCCCATTGTTTTTTTTAAATTTAGATTTTTTTTTATCCTCGTTTTGCATCATTTTGGACCATGTGCTATAGCCCATATCGTACGGCATACTATAGCAAGCCGTTTTTCATCATTTTTGAGGATTTGAAAAAAATGAAAAAATGAAAAAAACGATGGGTTATAGCCCATTGTTTTTTTTAATTTTTGAAAAAAAGAAAAATCCTCGTTTTTCATAATTTTGGACCATGGGCTATAGCCCATATCGTACGGCAAACTATAGCACGCCGTTTTTCATCATTTTTGAGGATTTGAAAAAAAAAAAAAAAAAAAAAAAAAACGATGGGTTATAGCCCATTGTTTTTTTGAATTTTTGAAAAAAAGAATTATCCTCGTTTTTTCATCATTTTGGACCATGGGCTATAGCCCATATCGTACGGCATACTATAGCACGCCGTTTTTCATCATTTTTGAGGATTTGAAAAAAATGAAAAAATGAAAAAAACGATGGGTTATAGCCCATTGTTTTTTTGAAATTTAGATTTTTTTTTATCCTCGTTTTGCATCATTTTGGACCATGGGCTATAGCCCATATCATACGGCATACTATAGCACGCCGTTTTTCATCATTTTTGAGGATTTGAAAAAAAATGAAAAAATGAAAAAAACGATGGGTTATAGCCCATTGTTTTTTTTAATTTTTGAAAAAAAAATGATCCTCGTTTTTCATCATTTTGGACCATGTGCTATAGCCCATATCGTACGGCATACTATAGCAAGCCGTTTTTCATCATTTTTGAGGATTTGAAAAAATAATGAAAAAATTAAAAAAACGATGGGTTATAGCCCATTGTTTTTTTGAATTTTTGAAAAAAAAAATATCCTCGTTTTTCATCATTTTGGACCATGTGCTATAGCCCATATCGTACGGCATACTATAGCACGCCGTTTTTCATCATTTTTGAGGATTTGAAAAAAATGAAAAAATGAAAAAAAACGTTGGGTTATAGCCCATTGTTTTTTTTTTAATTTTTTTTTTTTTTTTATCCTCGTTTTTCATCATTTTGGACCATGGGCTATAGCCCATATCGTACGGCAAACTATAGCACGCCGTTTTTCATCATTTTTGAGGATTTGAAAAAAATTAAAAAATTTAAAAAAAAACGATGGGTTATAGCCCATTGTTTTTTTGAATTTTTGAAAAAAAGAATTATCCTCGTTTTTTCATCATTTTGGACCATGGGCTATAGCCCATATCGTACGGCATACTATAGCACGCCGTTTTTCATTTTTTTTGAGGATTTGAAAAAAAATGAAAAAATGAAAAAAACGATGGGTTATAGCCCATTGTTTTTTTTAATTTTTGAAAAAAAAATGATCCTCGTTTTTCATCATTTTGGACCATGTGCTATAGCCCATATCGTACGGCATACTATAGCAAGCCGTTTTTCATCATTTTTGAGGATTTGAAAAAATAATGAAAAAATTAAAAAAACGATGGGTTATAGCCCATTGTTTTTTTGAATTTTTGAAAAAAAAAATATCCTCGTTTTTCATCATTTTGGACCATGTGCTATAGCCCATATCGTACGGCATACTATAGCACGCCGTTTTTCATCATTTTTGAGGATTTGAAAAAAATGAAAAAATGAAAAAAAACGTTGGGTTATAGCCCATTGTTTTTTTTTTAATTTTTTTTTTTTTTTTATCCTCGTTTTTCATCATTTTGGACCATGGGCTATAGCCCATATCGTACGGCAAACTATAGCACGCCGTTTTTCATCATTTTTGAGGATTTGAAAAAAATTAAAAAATTAAAAAAAAAACGATGGGTTATAGCCCATTGTTTTTTTGAATTTTTGAAAAAAAGAATTATCCTCGTTTTTTCATCATTTTGGACCATGGGCTATAGCCCATATCGTACGGCATACTATAGCACGCCGTTTTTCATTTTTTTTGAGGATTTGAAAAAAAATGAAAAAATGAAAAAAACGATGGGTTATAGCCCATTGTTTTTTTTAATTTTTGAAAAAAAAATTATCCTCGTTTTTCATCATTTTGGACCATGGGCTATAGCCCATATCGTACGGCATACTATAGCAAGCCGTTTTTCATCATTTTTGAGGATTTGAAAAAAATGAAAAAATGAAAAAAACGATGGGTTATAGCCCATTGTTTTTTTTAATTTTTTAATTTTTTTTTTATCCTCGTTTTTCATCATTTTGGACCATGGGCTATAGCCCATATCGTACGGCATACTATAGCAAGCCGTTTTTCATCATTTTTGAGGATTTGAAAAAAATGAAAAAATGAAAAAAACGATGGGTTATAGCCCATTGTTTTTTTTATTTATTTTTTTTTTTTTATCCTCGTTTTTCATCATTTTGGACCATGGGCTATAGCCCATATCGTACGGCAAACTATAGCACGCCGTTTTTCATAATTTTTGAGGATTTGAAAAAAATGAAAAAATGAAAAAAAAACGATGGGTTATAGCCCATTGTTTTTTTGAAATTTTGATTTTTTTTTTTATCCTCGTTTTGCATCATTTTGGACCATGGGCTATAGCCCATATCATACGGCATACTATAGCACGCCGTTTTTCATCATTTTTGAGGATTTGAAAAAAAATGAAAAATTGAAAAAAACGATGGGTTATAGCCCATTGTTTTTTTTTATTTTTGAAAAAAAAATGATCCTCGTTTTTCATCATTTTGGACCATGTGCTATAGCCCATATCGTACGGCATACTATAGCACGCCGTTTTTCATCATTTTTGAGGATTTGAAAAAAATGAAAAAATGAAAAAAACGATGGGTTATAGCCCATTGTTTTTTTGAAATTTAGATTTTTTTTTATCCTCGTTTTGCATCATTTTGGACCATGGGCTATAGCCCATATCGTACGGCATACTATAGCACGCCGTTTTTCATCATTTTTGAGGATTTGAAAAAAATTTAAAAAATGAAAAAAAACGATGGGTCCCATTGTTTTTTTGAATTTTTGAAAAAATAATTATCCTCGTTTTTTCATCATTTTGGACCATGGGCTATAGCCCATATCGTACGGCATACTATAGCACGCCGTTTTTCATCATTTTTGAGGATTTGAAAAAAATGAAAAAATAAAAACGATGGGTTATAGCCCATTGTTTTTTTTAAATTTAGATTTTTTTTTATCCTCGTTTTGCATCATTTTGGACCATGTGCTATAGCCCATATCGTACGGCATACTATAGCAAGCCGTTTTTCATCATTTTTGAGGATTTGAAAAAAATGAAAAAATGAAAAAAACGATGGGTTATAGCCCATTGTTTTTTTTAATTTTTGAAAAAAAAAATATCCTCGTTTTTCATAATTTTGGACCATGGGCTATAGCCCATATCGTACGGCAAACTATAGCACGCCGTTTTTCATCATTTTTGAGGATTTGAAAAAAATAAAAAAATAAAAAAAAAACGATGGGTTATAGCCCATTGTTTTTTTGAATTTTTGAAAAAAAGAATTATCCTCGTTTTTTCATCATTTTGGACCATGGGCTATAGCCCATATCGTACGGCATACTATAGCACGCCGTTTTTCATCATTTTTGAGGATTTGAAAAAAATGAAAAAATGAAAAAAACGATGGGTTATAGCCCATTGTTTTTTTGAAATTTAGATTTTTTTTTATCCTCGTTTTGCATCATTTTGGACCATGGGCTATAGCCCATATCATACGGCATACTATAGCACGCCGTTTTTCATCATTTTTGAGGATTTGAAAAAAAATGAAAAAATGAAAAAAACGATGGGTTATAGCCCATTGTTTTTTTTAATTTTTGAAAAAAAAATGATCCTCGTTTTTCATCATTTTGGACCATGTGCTATAGCCCA
Source organism: Protomyctophum parallelum (assembly GCF_964188405.1). NCBI lineage: Eukaryota > Metazoa > Chordata > Actinopteri > Myctophiformes > Myctophidae > Protomyctophum > Protomyctophum parallelum. The sequence continues at coordinate 26,311,730 of NC_139699.1, forward strand.
TATCGTACGGCATACTATAGCAAGCCGTTTTTCATCATTTTTGAGGATTTGAAAAAATAATGAAAAAATGAAAAAAACGATGGGTTATAGCCCATTGTTTTTTTTAATTTTTGAAAAAAAAATGATCCTCGTTTTTCATCATTTTGGACCATGTGCTATAGCCCATATCGTACGGCATACTATAGCACGCCGTTTTTCATCATTTTTGAGGATTTGAAAAAAATGAAAAAATGAAAAAAACGATGCGTTATAGCCCATTGTTTTTTTGAAATTTAGATTTTTTTTAATCCTCGTTTTGCATCATTTTGGACCATGGGCTATAGCCCATATCGTACGGCATACTATAGCACGCCGTTTTTCATCATTTTTGAGGATTTGAAAAAAATTTAAAAAATGAAAAAAAACGATGGGTTATAGCCCATTGTTTTTTTGAATTTTTGAAAAAAGAATTATCCTCGTTTTTTCATCATTTTGGACCATGGGCTATAGCCCATATCGTACGGCATACTATAGCACGCCGTTTTTCATCATTTTTGAGGATTTGAAAAAAATGAAAAAATGAAAAAAACGATGGGTTATAGCCCATTGTTTTTTTTAAATTTAGATTTTTTTTTATCCTCGTTTTGCATCATTTTGGACCATGTGCTATAGCCCATATCGTACGGCATACTATAGCAAGCCGTTTTTCATCATTTTTGAGGATTTGAAAAAAATGAAAAAATGAAAAAAACGATGGGTTATAGCCCATTGTTTTTTTTAATTTTTGAAAAAAAAAAAATCCTCGTTTTTCATAATTTTGGACCATGGGCTATAGCCCATATCGTACGGCAAACTATAGCACGCCGTTTTTCATCATTTTTGAGGATTTGAAAAAAAAAAAAAAAAAAAAAAAAAACGATGGGTTATAGCCCATTGTTTTTTTGAATTTTTGAAAAAAAGAATTATCCTCGTTTTTTCATCATTTTGGACCATGGGCTATAGCCCATATCGTACGGCATACTATAGCACGCCGTTTTTCATCATTTTTGAGGATTTGAAAAAAATGAAAAAATGAAAAAAACGATGGGTTATAGCCCATTGTTTTTTTGAAATTTAGATTTTTTTTTATCCTCGTTTTGCATCATTTTGGACCATGGGCTATAGCCCATATCATACGGCATACTATAGCACGCCGTTTTTCATCATTTTTGAGGATTTGAAAAAAAATGAAAAAATGAAAAAAACGATGGGTTATAGCCCATTGTTTTTTTTAATTTTTGAAAAAAAAATGATCCTCGTTTTTCATCATTTTGGACCATGTGCTATAGCCCATATCGTACGGCATACTATAGCAAGCCGTTTTTCATCATTTTTGAGGATTTGAAAAAATAATGAAAAAATTAAAAAAACGATGGGTTATAGCCCATTGTTTTTTTGAATTTTTGAAAAAAAAAATATCCTCGTTTTTCATCATTTTGGACCATGTGCTATAGCCCATATCGTACGGCATACTATAGCACGCCGTTTTTCATCATTTTTGAGGATTTGAAAAAAATAAAAAAATGAAAAAAACGATGGGTTATAGCCCATTGTTTTTTTGAAATTTAGATTTTTTATCCTCGTTTTGCATCATTTTGGACCATGGGCTATAGCCCATATCGTACGGCATACTATAGCACGCCGTTTTTCATTTTTTTTGAGGATTTGAAAAAAAATGAAAAAATGAAAAAAACGATGGGTTATAGCCCATTGTTTTTTTTAATTTTTGAAAAAAAAAAAATCCTCGTTTTTCATAATTTTGGACCATGGGCTATAGCCCATATCGTACGGCAAACTATAGCACGCCGTTTTTCATCATTTTTGAGGATTTGAAAAAAAAAAAAAAAAAAAAAAAAAAACGATGGGTTATAGCCCATTGTTTTTTTGAATTTTTGAAAAAAAGAATTATCCTCGTTTTTTCATCATTTTGGACCATGGGCTATAGCCCATATCGTACGGCATACTATAGCACGCCGTTTTTCATCATTTTTGAGGATTTGAAAAAAATGAAAAAATGAAAAAAACGATGGGTTATAGCCCATTGTTTTTTTGAAATTTAGATTTTTTTTTATCCTCGTTTTGCATCATTTTGGACCATGGGCTATAGCCCATATCATACGGCATACTATAGCACGCCGTTTTTCATCATTTTTGAGGATTTGAAAAAAAATGAAAAAATGAAAAAAACGATGGGTTATAGCCCATTGTTTTTTTTAATTTTTGAAAAAAAAATGATCCTCGTTTTTCATCATTTTGGACCATGTGCTATAGCCCATATCGTACGGCATACTATAGCAAGCCGTTTTTCATCATTTTTGAGGATTTGAAAAAATAATGAAAAAATTAAAAAAAACGATGGGTTATAGCCCATTGTTTTTTTGAATTTTTGAAAAAAAAAATATCCTCGTTTTTCATCATTTTGGACCATGTGCTATAGCCCATATCGTACGGCATACTATAGCACGCCGTTTTTCATCATTTTTGAGGATTTGAAAAAAATGAAAAAATGAAAAAAACGATGGGTTATAGCCCATTGTTTTTTTGAAATTTAGATTTTTTATCCTCGTTTTGCATCATTTTGGACCATGGGCTATAGCCCATATCGTACGGCATACTATAGCACGCCGTTTTTCATTTTTTTTGAGGATTTGAAAAAAAATGAAAAAATGAAAAAAACGATGGGTTATAGCCCATTGTTTTTTTTAATTTTTGAAAAAAAAATTATCCTCGTTTTTCATCATTTTGGACCATGGGCTATAGCCCATATCGTACGGCATACTATAGCAAGCCGTTTTTCATCATTTTTGAGGATTTGAAAAAAATGAAAAAATGAAAAAAACGATGGGTTATAGCCCATTGTTTTTTTTAATTTAAAAAAAAAAAATTATCCTCGTTTTTCATCATTTTGGACCATGGGCTATAGCCCATATCGTACGGCAAACTATAGCACGCCGTTTTTCATAATTTTTGAGGATTTGAAAAAAATGAAAAAATGAAAAAAAAAAACGATGGGTTATAGCCCATTGTTTTTTTTTAATTTTTGAAAAAAAGAATTATCCTCGTTTTTCATCATTTTGGACCATGGGCTATAGCCCATATCGTACGGCATACTATAGCACGCCGTTTTTCATCATTTTTGAGGATTTGAAAAAAATGAAAAAATGAAAAAAACGATGGGTTATAGCCCATTGTTTTTTTTTAATTTTGATTTTTTTTTTTATCCTCGTTTTGCATCATTTTGGACCATGGGCTATAGCCCATATCGTACGGCAAACTATAGCACGCCGTTTTTCATAATTTTTGAGGATTTGAAAAAAATGAAAAAATGAAAAAAAAACGATGGGTTATAGCCCATTGTTTTTTTTGAATTTTTGAAAAAAAGAATTATCCTCGTTTTTCATCATTTTGGACCATGGGCTATAGCCCATATCGTACGGCATACTATAGCACGCCGTTTTTCATCATTTTTGAGGATTTGAAAAAAAATGAAAAAATGAAAAAAACGATGGGTTATAGCCCATTGTTTTTTTTAATTTTTGAAAAAAAAATGATCCTCGTTTTTCATCATTTTGGACCATGTGCTATAGCCCATATCGTACGGCATACTATAGCACGCCGTTTTTCATCATTTTTGAGGATTTGAAAAAAATGAAAAAATGAAAAAAACGATGGGTTATAGCCCATTGTTTTTTTGAAATTTAGATTTTTTTTTATCCTCGTTTTGCATCATTTTGGACCATGGGCTATAGCCCATATCGTACGGCATACTATAGCACGCCGTTTTTCATCATTTTTGAGGATTTGAAAAAAATTTAAAAAATGAAAAAAAACGATGGGTTATAGCCCATTGTTTTTTTGAATTTTTGAAAAAAAGAATTATCCTCGTTTTTTCATCATTTTGGACCATGGGCTATAGCCCATATCGTACGGCATACTATAGCACGCCTTTTTCATCATTTTTGAGGATTTGAAAAAAATTTAAAAAATGAAAAAAAACGATGGGTTATAGCCCATTGTTTTTTTGAATTTTTGAAAAAAGAATTATCCTCGTTTTTTCATCATTTTGGACCATGGGCTATAGCCCATATCGTACGGCATACTATAGCACGCCGTTTTTCATCATTTTTGAGGATTTGAAAAAAATGAAAAAAACGATGGGTTATAGCCCATTGTTTTTTTTTAATTTAGATTTTTTTTTATCCTCGTTTTGCATCATTTTGGACCATGTGCTATAGCCCATATCGTACGGCATACTATAGCAAGCCGTTTTTCATCATTTTTGAGGATTTGAAAAAAATGAAAAAATGAAAAAAACGATGGGTTATAGCCCATTGTTTTTTTTAATTTTTGAAAAAAAAAATATCCTCGTTTTTCATAATTTTGGACCATGGGCTATAGCCCATATCGTACGGCATACTATAGCACGCCGTTTTTCATCATTTTTGAGGATTTGAAAAAAAATGAAAAAATGAAAAAAACGATGGGTTATAGCCCATTGTTTTTTTTAATTTTTGAAAAAAAAATGATCCTCGATTTTTCATCATTTTGGACCATGGGCTATAGCCCATATCGTACGGCATACTATAGCACGCCGTTTTTCATCATTTTTGAGGATTTGAAAAAATGATGGGTTATAGCCCATTGTTTTTTTTTTTTTTTGAAAAAAAAAAATATCCTCGTTTTTCATAATTTTGGACCATGGGCTATAGCCCATATCGTACGGCAAACTATAGCATGCCGTTTTTCATCATTTTTGAGGATTTGAAAAAAATGAAAAAATGAAAAAAACGATGGGTTATAGCCCATTGTTTTTTTTAAATTTAGATTTTTTTTTATCCTCGTTTTGCATCATTTTGGACCATGTGCTATAGCCCATATCGTACGGCATACTATAGCAAGCCGTTTTTCATCATTTTTGAGGATTTGAAAAAAATGAAAAAATGAAAAAAACGATGGGTTATAGCCCATTGTTTTTTTTAATTTTTGAAAAAAAAAAAATCCTCGTTTTTCATAATTTTGGACCATGGGCTATAGCCCATATCGTACGGCAAACTATAGCACGCCGTTTTTCATCATTTTTGAGGATTTGAAAAAAAAAAAAAAAAAAAAAAAAAAACGATGGGTTATAGCCCATTGTTTTTTTGAATTTTTGAAAAAAAGAATTATCCTCGTTTTTTCATCATTTTGGACCATGGGCTATAGCCCATATCGTACGGCATACTATAGCACGCCGTTTTTCATCATTTTTGAGGATTTGAAAAAAATGAAAAAATGAAAAAAACGATGGGTTATAGCCCATTGTTTTTTTGAAATTTAGATTTTTTTTTATCCTCGTTTTGCATCATTTTGGACCATGGGCTATAGCCCATATCATACGGCATACTATAGCACGCCGTTTTTCATCATTTTTGAGGATTTGAAAAAAAATGAAAAAATAAAAAAAACGATGGGTTATAGCCCATTGTTTTTTTTAATTTTTGAAAAAAAAATGATCCTCGTTTTTCATCATTTTGGACCATGTGCTATAGCCCATATCGTACGGCATACTATAGCAAGCCGTTTTTCATCATTTTTGAGGATTTGAAAAAATAATGAAAAAATTAAAAAAACGATGGGTTATAGCCCATTGTTTTTTTGAATTTTTGAAAAAAAAAATATCCTCGTTTTTCATCATTTTGGACCATGTGCTATAGCCCATATCGTACGGCATACTATAGCACGCCGTTTTTCATCATTTTTGAGGATTTGAAAAAAATGAAAAAATGAAAAAAACGATGGGTTATAGCCCATTGTTTTTTTGAAATTTAGATTTTTTATCCTCGTTTTGCATCATTTTGGACCATGGGCTATAGCCCATATCGTACGGCATACTATAGCACGCCGTTTTTCATTTTTTTTGAGGATTTGAAAAAAAATGAAAAAATGAAAAAAACGATGGGTTATAGCCCATTGTTTTTTTTAATTTTTGAAAAAAAAAAAATCCTCGTTTTTCATAATTTTGGACCATGGGCTATAGCCCATATCGTACGGCAAACTATAGCACGCCGTTTTTCATCATTTTTGAGGATTTGAAAAAAAAAAAAAAAAAAAAAAAAAAACGATGGGTTATAGCCCATTGTTTTTTTGAATTTTTGAAAAAAAGAATTATCCTCGTTTTTTCATCATTTTGGACCATGGGCTATAGCCCATATCGTACGGCATACTATAGCACGCCGTTTTTCATCATTTTTGAGGATTTGAAAAAAATGAAAAAATGAAAAAAACGATGGGTTATAGCCCATTGTTTTTTTGAAATTTAGATTTTTTTTTATCCTCGTTTTGCATCATTTTGGACCATGGGCTATAGCCCATATCATACGGCATACTATAGCACGCCGTTTTTCATCATTTTTGAGGATTTGAAAAAAAATGAAAAAATGAAAAAAACGATGGGTTATAGCCCATTGTTTTTTTTAATTTTTGAAAAAAAAATGATCCTCGTTTTTCATCATTTTGGACCATGTGCTATAGCCCATATCGTACGGCATACTATAGCAAGCCGTTTTTCATCATTTTTGAGGATTTGAAAAAATAATGAAAAAATTAAAAAAACGATGGGTTATAGCCCATTGTTTTTTTGAATTTTTGAAAAAAAAAATATCCTCGTTTTTCATCATTTTGGACCATGTGCTATAGCCCATATCGTACGGCATACTATAGCACGCCGTTTTTCATCATTTTTGAGGATTTGAAAAAAATGAAAAAATAAAAAAAACGATGGGTTATAGCCCATTGTTTTTTTGAAATTTAGATTTTTTATCCTCGTTTTGCATCATTTTGGACCATGGGCTATAGCCCATATCGTACGGCATACTATAGCACGCCGTTTTTCATTTTTTTTGAGGATTTGAAAAAAAATGAAAAAATGAAAAAAACGATGGGTTATAGCCCATTGTTTTTTTTAATTTTTGAAAAAAAAATTATCCTCGTTTTTCATCATTTTGGACCATGGGCTATAGCCCATATCGTACGGCATACTATAGCAAGCCGTTTTTCATCATTTTTGAGGATTTGAAAAAAATGAAAAAATGAAAAAAACGATGGGTTATAGCCCATTGTTTTTTTTAATTTTTTAAAAAAAAATTTATCCTCGTTTTTCATCATTTTGGACCATGGGCTATAGCCCATATCGTACGGCAAACTATAGCACGCCGTTTTTCATAATTTTTGAGGATTTGAAAAAAATGAAAAAATGAAAAAAAAACGATGGGTTATAGCCCATTGTTTTTTTTGAATTTTTGAAAAAAATAATTATCCTCGTTTTTCATCATTTTGGACCATGGGCTATAGCCCATATCGTACGGCATACTATAGCACGCCGTTTTTCATCATTTTTGAGGATTTGAAAAAAATGAAAAAATGAAAAAAACGATGGGTTATAGCCCATTGTTTTTTTTAAATTTTGATTTTTTTTTTTATCCTCGTTTTGCATCATTTTGGACCATGGGCTATAGCCCATATCGTACGGCAAACTATAGCACGCCGTTTTTCATAATTTTTGAGGATTTGAAAAAAATGAAAAAATGAAAAAAAAACGATGGGTTATAGCCCATTGTTTTTTTTGAATTTTTGAAAAAAAGAATTATCCTCGTTTTTCATCATTTTGGACCATGGGCTATAGCCCATATCGTACGGCATACTATAGCACGCCGTTTTTCATCATTTTTGAGGATTTGAAAAAAATGAAAAAATGAAAAAAAACGATGGGTTATAGCCCATTGTTTTTTTGAAATTTTGATTTTTTTTTTATCCTCGTTTTGCATCATTTTGGACCATGGGCTATAGCCCATATCATACGGCATACTATAGCACGCCGTTTTTCATCATTTTTGAGGATTTGAAAAAAAATGAAAAAATGAAAAAAACGATGGGTTATAGCCCATTGTTTTTTTTAATTTTTGAAAAAAAAATGATCCTCGTTTTTCATCATTTTGGACCATGTGCTATAGCCCATATCGTACGGCATACTATAGCACGCCGTTTTTCATCATTTTTGAGGATTTGAAAAAAATGAAAAAATGAAAAAAACGATGCGTTATAGCCCATTGTTTTTTTGAAATTTAGATTTTTTTTAATCCTCGTTTTGCATCATTTTGGACCATGGGCTATAGCCCATATCGTACGGCATACTATAGCACGCCGTTTTTCATCATTTTTGAGGATTTGAAAAAAAATTAAAAAATGAAAAAAAACGATGGGTTATAGCCCATTGTTTTTTTGAATTTTTGAAAAAAGAATTATCCTCGTTTTTTCATCATTTTGGACCATGTGCTATAGCCCATATCGTACGGCATACTATAGCAAGCCGTTTTTCATCATTTTTGAGGATTTGAAAAAAATGAAAAAATGAAAAAAACGATGGGTTATAGCCCATTGTTTTTTTTAATTTTTGAAAAAAAAAAATCCTCGTTTTTCATAATTTTGGACCATGGGCTATAGCCCATATCGTACGGCAAACTATAGCACGCCGTTTTTCATCATTTTTGAGGATTTGAAAAAAAAAAAAAAAAAAAAAAAAAACGATGGGTTATAGCCCATTGTTTTTTTGAATTTTTGAAAAAAAGAATTATCCTCGTTTTTTCATCATTTTGGACCATGGGCTATAGCCCATATCGTACGGCATACTATAGCACGCCGTTTTTCATCATTTTTGAGGATTTGAAAAAAATGAAAAAATGAAAAAAACGATGGGTTATAGCCCATTGTTTTTTTGAAATTTAGATTTTTTTTTATCCTCGTTTTGCATCATTTTGGACCATGGGCTATAGCCCATATCATACGGCATACTATAGCACGCCGTTTTTCATCATTTTTGAGGATTTGAAAAAAAATGAAAAAATAAAAAAAACGATGGGTTATAGCCCATTGTTTTTTTTAATTTTTGAAAAAAAAATGATCCTCGTTTTTCATCATTTTGGACCATGTGCTATAGCCCATATCGTACGGCATACTATAGCAAACCGTTTTTCATCATTTTTGAGGATTTGAAAAAATAATGAAAAAATTAAAAAAACGATGGGTTATAGCCCATTGTTTTTTTGAATTTTTGAAAAAAAAAATATCCTCGTTTTTCATCATTTTGGACCATGTGCTATAGCCCATATCGTACGGCATACTATAGCACGCCGTTTTTCATCATTTTTGAGGATTTGAAAAAAATGAAAAAATGAAAAAAACGATGGGTTATAGCCCATTGTTTTTTTGAAATTTAGATTTTTTATCCTCATTTTGCATCATTTTGGACCATGGGCTATAGCCCATATCGTACGGCATACTATAGCACGCCGTTTTTCATTTTTTTTGAGGATTTGAAAAAAAATGAAAAAATGAAAAAAACGATGGGTTATAGCCCATTGTTTTTTTTAATTTTTGAAAAAAAAATTATCCTCGTTTTTCATCATTTTGGACCATGGGCTATAGCCCATATCGTACGGCATACTATAGCAAGCCGTTTTTCATCATTTTTGAGGATTTGAAAAAAATGAAAAAATGAAAAAAACGATGGGTTATAGCCCATTGTTTTTTTTAATTTTTTAATTTTTTTTTTATCCTCGTTTTTCATCATTTTGGACCATGGGCTATAGCCCATATCGTACGGCAAACTATAGCACGCCGTTTTTCATAATTTTTGAGGATTTGAAAAAAATGAAAAAATGAAAAAAAAACGATGGGTTATAGCCCATTGTTTTTTTTGAATTTTTGAAAAAAAGAATTATCCTCGTTTTTCATCATTTTGGACCATGGGCTATAGCCCATATCGTACGGCATACTATAGCACGCCGTTTTTCATCATTTTTGAGGATTTGAAAAAAATGAAAAAATGAAAAAAACGATGGGTTATAGCCCATTGTTTTTTTTAAAATTTGATTTTTTTTTTTATCCTCGTTTTGCATCATTTTGGACCATGGGATATAGCCCATATCGTACGGCAAACTATAGCACGCCGTTTTTCATAATTTTTGAGGATTTGAAAAAAATGAAAAAATGAAAAAAAAACGATGGGTTATAGCCCATTGTTTTTTTTGAATTTTTGAAAAAAAGAATTATCCTCGTTTTTCATCATTTTGGACCATGGGCTATAGCCCATATCGTACGGCATACTATAGCACGCCGTTTTTCATCATTTTTGAGGATTTGAAAAAAATGAAAAAATGAAAAAAAACGATGGGTTATAGCCCATTGTTTTTTTGAAATTTTGATTTTTTTTTTTATCCTCGTTTTGCATCATTTTGGACCATGGGCTATAGCCCATATCATACGGCATACTATAGCACGCCGTTTTTCATCATTTTTGAGGATTTGAAAAAAAATGAAAAAATGAAAAAAACGATGGGTTATAGCCCATTGTTTTTTTTAATTTTTGAAAAAAAAATGATCCTCGTTTTTCATCATTTTGGACCATGTGCTATAGCCCATATCGTACGGCATACTATAGCACGCCGTTTTTCATCATTTTTGAGGATTTGAAAAAAATGAAAAAATGAAAAAAACGATGGGTTATAGCCCATTGTTTTTTTGAAATTTAGATTTTTTTTTATCCTCGTTTTGCATCATTTTGGACCATGGGCTATAGCCCATATCGTACGGCATACTATAGCACGCCGTTTTTCATCATTTTTGAGGATTTGAAAAAAATGAAAAAATGAAAAAAACGATGGGTTATAGCCCATTGTTTTTTTTTAATTTAGATTTTTTTTTATCCTCGTTTTGCATCATTTTGGACCATGTGCTATAGCCCATATCGTACGGCATACTATAGCAAGCCGTTTTTCATCATTTTTGAGGATTTGAAAAAAATGAAAAAATGAAAAAAACGATGGGTTATAGCCCATTGTTTTTTTTAATTTTTGAAAAAAAAAATATCCTCGTTTTTCATAATTTTGGACCATGGGCTATAGCCCATATCGTACGGCATACTATAGCACGCCGTTTTTCATCATTTTTGAGGATTTGAAAAAAAATGAAAAAATGAAAAAAACGATGGGTTATAGCCCATTGTTTTTTTTAATTTTTGAAAAAAAAAATGATCCTCGATTTTTCATCATTTTGGACCATGGGCTATAGCCCATATCGTACGGCATACTATAGCACGCCGTTTTTCATCATTTTTGAGGATTTGAAAAAATGATGGGTTATAGCCCATTGTTTTTTTGAAATTTAGATTTTTTTTGTATCCTCGTTTTGCATCATTTTGGACCATGGGCTATAGACCATATCGTACGGCATACTATAGCACGCCGTTTTTCATCATTTTTGAGGATTTGAAAAAAAATGAAAAAATGAAAAAAACGATGGGTTATAGCCCATTGTTTTTTTGAATTAAAAAAAAATAAATTATCCTCGTTTTTCATCATTTTGGACCATGGGCTATAGCCCATATCGTACGGCATACTATAGCAAGCCGTTTTTCATCATTTTTGAGGATTTGAAAAAAATGAAAAAATGAAAAAAACGATGGGTTATAGCCCATTGTTTTTTTGAATTTTTGATTTTTTTTTTATCCTCGTTTTTCATCATTTTGGACCATGGGCTATAGCCCATATCGTACGGCAAACTATAGCACGCCGTTTTTCATCATTTTTGAGGATTTGAAAAAAATGAAAAAATGAAAAAAAAAACGATGGGTTATAGCCCATTGTTTTTTTTTATTTTTTTATTTTTTTTATCCTCGTTTTTCATCATTTTGGACCATGGGCTATAGCCCATATTGTACGGCATACTATAGCACGCCGTTTTTCATCATTTTTGAGGATTTGAAAAAAATGAAAAAATGAAAAAAACGATGGGTTATAGGCCATTGTTTTTTTGAAATTTTGATTTTTTTTTTTATCCTCGTTTTTCATCATTTTGGACCATGGGCTATAGCCCATATCGTACGGCATACTATAGCACGCCGTTTTTCATCATTAATGAGGATTTGAAAAAAATGAAATAATGAAAAAAACGATGGGTTATAGCCCATTGTTTTTTTATTTATATATATTCTTTTTTATCCTCGTTTTTCATCATTTTTGAGGATTTGAAAAAAAATGAAAAAATGAAAAAAACGATGGGTTATAGCCCATTGTTTTTTTTAATTTTTGAAAAAAAAATGATCCTCGATTTTTCATCATTTTGGACCATGGGCTATAGCCCATATCGTACGGCATACTATAGCACGCCGTTTTTCATCATTTTTGAGGATTTGAAAAAATGATGGGTTATAGCCCATTGTTTTTTTGAAATTTAGATTTTTTTTGTATCCTCGTTTTGCATCATTTTGGACCATGGGCTATAGACCATATCGTACGGCATACTATAGCACGCCGTTTTTCATCATTTTTGAGGATTTGAAAAAAAATGAAAAAATGAAAAAAACGATGGGTTATAGCCCATTGTTTTTTTGAATTAAAAAAAAAAAATTATCCTCGTTTTTCATCATTTTGGACCATGGGCTATAGCCCATATCGTACGGCATACTATAGCAAGCCGTTTTTCATCATTTTTGAGGATTTGAAAAAAATGAAAAAATGAAAAAAACGATGGGTTATAGCCCATTGTTTTTTTGAATTTTTGATTTTTTTTTTATCCTCGTTTTTCATCATTTTGGACCATGGGCTATAGCCCATATCGTACGGCAAACTATAGCACGCCGTTTTTCATCATTTTTGAGGATTTGAAAAAAATGAAAAAATGAAAAAAAAAACGATGGGTTATAGCCCATTGTTTTTTTTAATTTTTTTATTTTTTTTATCCTCGTTTTTCATCATTTTGGACCATGGGCTATAGCCCATATTGTACGGCATACTATAGCACGCCGTTTTTCATCATTTTTGAGGATTTGAAAAAAATGAAAAAATGAAAAAAACGATGGGTTATAGCCCATTGTTTTTTTGAAATTTTGATTTTTTTTTTTATCCTCGTTTTTCATCATTTTGGACCATGGGCTATAGCCCATATCGTACGGCATACTATAGCACGCCGTTTTTCATCATTAATGAGGATTTGAAAAAAATGAAATAATGAAAAAAACGATGGGTTATAGCCCATTGTTTTTTTATTTATATATATATTTTTTTATCCTCGTTTTTCATCATTTTGGACCATGGGCTATAGCCCATATCGTACGGCATACTATAGCACGCCGTTTTTCATCATTTTTGAGGATTTGAAAAAAAATGAAAAAATGAAAAAAACGATGGGTTATAGCCCATTGTTTTTTTGAATTTTTGAAAAAAAAGTTATCCTCGTTTTTCATCATTTTGGACCATGTGCTATAGCCCATATCGTACGGCATACTATAGCAAGCCGTTTTTCATCATTTTTGAGGATTTGAAAAAAATGAAAAAAATGAAAAGAAAACGATGGGTTATAGCCCATTGTTTTTTTGAATTTTTGATTTTTTTTTAATCCTCGTTTTTCATCATTTTGGACCATGGGCTATAGCCCATATCGTACGGCATACTATAGCACGCCGTTTTTCACCATTTTTGAGGATTTGAAAAAAATGAAAAAAACGATGGGTTATAGCCCATTGTTTTTTTGAAATTTAGATTTTTTTTTAATCCTCGTTTTTCATCATTTTGGACCATGGGCTATAGCCCATATCGTACGGCATACTATAGCACGCCGTTTTTCATCATTTTTGAGGATTTGAAAAAAATGAAAAAATGAAAAAAACGATGGGTTATAGCCCATTGTTTTTTTTTTAATTTTGATATTTTTTTTATCCTCGTTTTCTCATCATTTTGGACCATGGGCTATAGCCCATATCGTACGGCATACTATAGCACGCCGTTTTTCATCATTTTTGAGGATTTGAAAAAATGATGGGTTATAGCCCATTGTTTTTTTGAAATTTAGATTTTTTTTGTATCCTCGTTTTGCATCATTTTGGACCATGGGCTATAGCCCATATCGTACGGCATACTATAGCACGCCGTTTTTCATCATTTTTGAGGATTTGAAAAAAAATGAAAAAATGAAAAAAAACGATGGGTTATAGCCCATTGTTTTTTTGAATTAAAAAAAAAAAATTATCCTCGTTTTTCATCATTTTGGACCATGGGCTATAGCCCATATCGTACGGCATACTATAGCAAGCCGTTTTTCATCATTTTTGAGGATTTGAAAAAAATGAAAAAATGAAAAAAAACGATGGGTTATAGCCCATTGTTTTTTTTAATTTTTGATTTTTTTTTTATCCTCGTTTTTCATCATTTTGGACCATGGGCTATAGCCCATATCGTACGGCAAACTATAGCACGCCGTTTTTCATCATTTTTGAGGATTTGAAAAAAATGAAAAAATGAAGAAAAAAAACGATGGGTTATAGCCCATTGTTTTTTTGAATTTTTGAATTTTTTTTATCCTCGTTTTTCATCATTTTGGACCATGGGCTATAGCCCATATTGTACGGCATACTATAGCACGCCGTTTTTCATCATTTTTGAGGATTTGAAAAAAATGAAAAAATGAAAAAAACGATGGGTTATAGCCCATTGTTTTTTTGAAATTTAGATTTTTTTTTAATCCTCGTTTTTCATCATTTTGGACCATGGGCTATAGCCCATATCGTACGGCATACTATAGCACGCCGTTTTTCATCATTTTTGAGGATTTTAAAAAAATGAAAAAATGAAAAAAACGATGGGTTATAGCCCATTGTTTTTTTTTTAATTTTGATATTTTTTTTATCCTCGTTTTCTCATCATTTTGGACCATGGGCTATAGCCCATATCGTACGGCATACTATAGCACGCCGTTTTTCATCATTTTTGAGGATTTGAAAAAATGATGGGTTATAGCCCATTGTTTTTTTGAAATTTAGATTTTTTTTGTATCCTCGTTTTGCATCATTTTGGACCATGGGCTATAGCCCATATCGTACGGCATACTATAGCACGCCGTTTTTCATCATTTTTGAGGATTTGAAAAAAAATGAAAAAATGAAAAAAAACGATGGGTTATAGCCCATTGTTTTTTTGAATTAAAAAAAAAAAATTATCCTCGTTTTTCATCATTTTGGACCATGGGCTATAGCCCATATCGTACGGCATACTATAGCAAGCCGTTTTTCATCATTTTTGAGGATTTGAAAAAAATGAAAAAATGAAAAAAAACGATGGGTTATAGCCCATTGTTTTTTTGAATTTTTGATTTTTTTTTTATCCTCGTTTTTCATCATTTTGGACCATGGGCTATAGCCCATATCGTACGGCATACTATAGCACGCCGTTTTTCATCATTTTTGAGGATTTGAAAAAAAATGAAAAAATGAAAAAAACGATGGGGCCCATTGTTTTTTTGAATTTTTGAAAAAAAAGTTATCCTCCTTTTTCATCATTTTGGACCATGTGCTATAGCCCATATCGTACGGCATACTATAGCAAGCCGTTTTTCATCATTTTTGAGGATTTGAAAAAAATGAAAAAAATGAAAAGAAAACGATGGGTTATAGCCCATTGTTTTTTTGAATTTTTGATTTTTTTTTTATCCTCGTTTTTCATCATTTTGGACCATGTGCTATAGCCCATATCGTACGGCATACTATAGCAAGCCGTTTTTCATAATTTTTGAGGATTTGAAAAAAATTAAAAAATTAAAAAAACTATGGGTTATAGCCCATTGTTTTTTGTTTTTTTTTAAAAAAAAATTATCCTTGTTTTTCATCATTTTGGACCATGGGCTATAGCCCATATCGTACGGCATACTATAGCACGCCGTTTTTCATCATTTTTGAGGATTTGAAAAAAATGTAAAAATTAAAAAAACGATGGGTTATAGCCCATTGTTTTTTTAAATTAAAAAAAAAAAAATTATCCTCGTTTTTCATCATTTTGGACCATGGGCTATAGCCCATATCGTACGGCATACTATAGCACGCCGTTTTTCATCATTTTTGAGGATTTGAAAAAAAATGAAAAAAACGATGGGTTATAGCCCATTGTTTTTTTGAATTTTTGAAGAAAAAATTATCCTCGTTTTTCATCATTTTGGACCATGGGCTATAGCCCATATCGTACGGCATACTATAGCACGCCGTTTTTCATCATTTTTGAGGATTTGAAAAAAAATGAAAAAATGGAAAAAAAACGATGGGTTATAGCCCATTGTTTTTTTTTATTAAAAAAAAAAATTATCCTCGTTTTTCATCATTTTGGACCATGGGCTATAGCCCATATCGTACGGCATACTATAGCAAGCCGTTTTTCATCATTTTTGAGGATTTGAAAAAAATGAAAAAATGAAAAAAAACGATGGGTTATAGCCCATTGTTTTTTTGAATTTTTGATATTTTTTTATCCTCGTTTTTCATCATTTTGGACCATGGGCTATAGCCCATATCGTACGGCAAACTATAGCACGCCGTTTTTCATCATTTTTGAGGATTTGAAAAAAATGAAAAAATGAAAAAAAAAACGATGGGTTATAGCCCATTGTTTTTTTGAATTTTTGAATTTTTTTATCCTCGTTTTTCATCATTTTGGACCATGGGCTATAGCCCATATTGTACGGCATACTATAGCACGCCGTTTTTCATCATTTTTGAGGATTTGAAAAAAATTAAAAAATTAAAAAAACGATGGGTTATAGCCCATTGTTTTTTTGAAATTTTGATTTTTTTTTTATCCTCGTTTTTCATCATTTTGGACCATGGGCTATAGCCCATATTGTACGGCATACTATAGCACGCCGTTTTTCATCATTAATGAGGATTTGGAAAAAATGAAAAAAAAACGATGGGTTATAGCCCATTGTTTTTTTGAATTTTTGAAAAAAAAATTATCCTCGTTTTTCATCATTTTGGACCATGGGCTATAGCCCATATCGTACGGCATACTATAGCACGCCGTTTTTCATCATCTTTGAGGATTTGAAAAAAATGAAAAAATGAAAAAAAAACGATGGGTTATAGCCCATTGTTTTTTTTTAATTTTTGATTTTTTTTTTATCCTCGTTTTTCATCATTTTGGACCATGGGCTATAGCCCATATCGTACGGCATACTATAGCACGCCGTTTTTCATCATTTTTGAGGATTTGAAAAAAATGAAAAAATGAAAAAAAAACGATGGGTTATATCCCATTGTTTTTTTTTATTAAAAAAAAAAAATTATCCTTGTTTTTCATCATTTTGGACCATGGGCTATAGCCCATATCGTACGGCATACTATAGCACGCCGTTTTTCATCATTTTTGAGGATTTGAAAAAAATGAAAAAAAGAAAAAAAAAACGATGGGTTATAGCCCATTGTTTTTTTTTAATTTTTGATATTTTTTTATCCTCGTTTTTCATCATTTTGGACCATGGGCTATAGCCCATATCGTACGGCATACTATAGCACGCCGTTTTTCATCATTTTTGAGGATTTGAAAAAAATGAAAAAATGAAAAAAACGATGGGTTATAGCCCATTGTTTTTTTTAAATTTAGATTTTTTTTTATCCTCGTTTTGCATCATTTTGGACCATGGGCTATAGCCCATATCGTACGGCATACTATAGCACGCCGTTTTTCATCATTTTTGAGGATTTGAAAAAAATGAAAAAATGAAAAAAAAACGATGGGTTATAGCCCATTGTTTTTTTTTTTTAATTTTTTAATTTTTTTTTATCCTCGTTTTTCATCATTTTGGACCATGGGCTATAGCCCATATCGTACGGCATACTATAGCACGCCGTTTTTCATCATTTTTGAGGATTTGAAAAAAATGAAAAAATGAAAAAAAAACGATGGGTTATATCCCATTGTTTTTTTTAATTAAAAAAAAAAAAATTATCCTCGTTTTTCATCATTTTGGACCATGGGCTATAGCCCATATCGTACGGCATACTATAGCACGCCGTTTTTCATAATTTTTGAGGATTTGAAAAAAATGAAAAAAAAAAAAAAAAAACGATGGGTTATAGCCCATTGTTTTTTTGAAATGTAGATTTTTTTTTATCCTCGTTTTGCATCATTTTGGACCATGTGCTATAGCCCATATCGTACGGCATACTATAGCAAGCCGTTTTTCATCATTTTTGAGGATTTGAAAAAATTGAAAAAAATGAAAAAAAACGATGGGTTATAGCCCATTGTTTTTTTTAATTTTTAATTTTTTTTTTATCCTTGTTTTTCATCATTTTGGACCATGGGCTATAGCCCATATCGTACGGCATACTATAGCACGCCGTTATTCATCATTTTTGAGGATTTGAAAAAAATGAAAAAATGAAAAAAAAACGATGGGTTATAGCCCATTGTTTGTTTGTTTTTTTTTTTTGTTTTTTATCCTCGTTTTTCATCATTTTGGACCATGGGCTATAGCCCATATCGTACGGCATACTATAGCACGCCGTTTTTCATCATTTTTGAGGATTTGAAAAAAATGAAAAAAACGATGGGTTATAGCCCATTGTTTTTTTGAAATTTAGATTTTTTTTTTATCCTCGTTTTTCATCATTTTGGACCATGGGCTATAGCCCATATCGTACGGCATACTATAGCAAGCCGTTTTTCATCATTTTTGAGGATTTGAAAAAAATGAAAAAATGAAAAAAACGATGGGTTATAGCCCTTTTTTAATTTTTGATTTTTTTTTTATCCTCGTTTTTCATCATTTTGGACCATGGGCTATAGCCCATATCGTACGGCATACTATAGCACGCCGTTTTTCATCATTTTTGAGGATTTGAAAAAAATGAAAAAAAAAAAAAAAACGATGGGTTATAGCCCATTGTTTTTTTTTATTTTTGAAAAAAAAATTATCCTCGTTTTTCATCATTTTGGACCATGGGCTATAGCCCATATCGTACGGCATACTATAGCACGCCGTTTTTCATCATTTTTGAGGATTTGAAAAAAATGAAAAAATGAAAAAAACGATGGGTTATAGCCCATTGTTTTTTTTATTTATATATATATTTTTTTATCCTCGTTTTTCATTATTTTGGACCATGGGCTATAGCCCATATCGTACGGCATACTATAGCACGCCGTTTTTCATAATTTTTGAGGATTTGAAAAAAATGAAAAAATAAAAAAAACGATGGGTTATAGCCCATTGTTTTTTTTTATTTTTTTTTATCCTCGTTTTTCATCATTTTGGACCATGGGCTATAGCCCATATCGTACGGCAAACTATAGCACGCCGTTTTTCATCATTTTTGAGGATTTGAAAAAAATGAAAAAATGAAAAAAAAACGATGGGTTATAGCCCATTGTTTTTTTTTATTTTTGAAAAAAAAAAATCCTCGTTTTTCATCATTTTGGACCATGGGCTATAGCCCATATCGTACGGCATACTATAGCAAGCCGTTTTTCATCATTTTTGAGGATTTGAAAAAAATGAAAAAATGAAAAAAACGATGGGTTATAGCCCTTTTTTTAATTTTTTTTTTTTTTTTATCCTCGTTTTTCATCATTTTGGACCATGGGCTATAGCCCATATCGTACGGCATACTATAGCACGCCGTTTTTCATCATTTTTGAGGATTTGAAAAAAATGAAAAAAAAAACGATGGGTTATAGCCCATTGTTTTTTTGAATTTTTGAAAAAAAGAATTATCCTCGTTTTTCATCATTTGGGACCATGGGCTATAGCCCATATCGTACGGCATACTATAGCACGCCGTTTTTCATCATTTTTGAGGATTTGAAAAAAATGAAAAAAAGAAAAAAAACGATGGGTTATAGCCCATTGTTTTTTTGAAGTTTTGATTTTTTTTTATCCTCGTTTTTCATCATTTTGGACCATGGGCTATAGCCCATATCGTACGGCATACTATAGCACGCCGTTTTTCATCATTTTTGAGGATTTGAAAAAATGATGGGTTATAGCCCATTGTTTTTTTGAAATTTAGATTTTTTTTTATCCTCGTTTTGCATCATTTTGGACCATGGGCTATAGCCCATATCGTACGGCATACTATAGCACGCCGTTTTTCATCATTTTTGAGGATTTGAAAAAAAATGAAAAAATGAAAAAAAACGATGGGTTATAGCCCATTGTTTTTTTGAATTAAAAATAAATAAAATTATCCTCGTTTTTCATCATTTTGGACCATGGGCTATAGCCCATATCGTACGGCATACTATAGCAAGCCGTTTTTCATCATTTTTGAGGATTTGAAAAAAATGAAAAAATGAAAAAAACGATGGGTTATAGCCCATTGTTTTTTTGAATTTTTGAATTTTTTTTTAATCCTCGTTTTTCATCATTTTGGACCATGGGCTATAGCCCATATCGTACGGCAAACTATAGCACGCCGTTTTTCATCATTTTTGAGGATTTGAAAAAAATTAAAAAATGAAAAAAAAAAACGATGGGTTATAGCCCATTGTTTTTTTTAATTTTAGATTATTTTTTTTAATCCTCGTTTTTCATCATTTTGGACCATGGGCTATAGCCCATATTGTACGGCATACTATAGCACCCCGTTTTTCATCATTTTTGAGGATTTGAAAAAAATGAAAAAAAATGAAAAAAACGATGGGTTATAGCCCATTGTTTTTTTTTTTTTTTTATTTTTTTTTTATCCTCGTTTTTCATCATTTTGGACCATGGGCTATAGCCCATATCGTACGGCATACTATAGCAAGCCGTTTTTCATCATTTTTGAGGATTTGGAAAAAATGAAAAAAACGATGGGTTATAGCCCATTGTTTTTTTGAATTTTTGAAAAAAAAAATTATCCTCGTTTTTCATCATTTTGGACCATGGGCTATAGCCCATATCGTACGGCATACTATAGCACGCCGTTTTTCATCATTAATGAGGATTTGAAAAAAATGAAAAAATGAAAAAAACGATGGGTTATAGCCCATTGTTTTTTTGAATTTTTGAAAAAAAAATTATCCTCGTTTTTCATCATTTTGGACCATGGGCTATAGCCCATATCGTACGGCATACTATAGCAAGCCGTTTTTCATCATTTTTGAGGATTTGGAAAAAATGAAAAAAACGATGGGTTATAGCCCTTTTTTTTTTCTTTTTTTTTCTTTTTTTTTATCCTCGTTTTTCATCATTTTGGACCATGGGCTATAGCCCATATCGTACGGCATACTATAGCACGCCGTTTTGGACCATGGGCTATAGCCCATATTGTACGGCATACTATAGCACCCCGTTTTTCATCATTTTTGAGGATTTGAAAAAAATGAAAAAAATGAAAAAAACGATGGGTTATAGCCCATTGTTTTTTTTAAATTTAGATTATTTTTTTTATCCTCGTTTTTCATCATTTTGGACCATGGGCTCTATAGCCCATATCGTACGGCATACTATAGCACGCCGTTTTTCATCATTTTTGAGGATTTGAAAAAAAATGAAAAAATGAAAAAAACGATGGGTTATAGCCCATTGTTTTTTTTAATTAAAAAAAAAAAAATCCTCGTTTTTCATCATTTTGGACCATGGGCTATAGCCCATATCGTACGGCATACTATAGCAAGCCGTTTTTCATCATTTTTGAGGATTTGGAAAAAATGAAAAAAACGATGGGTTATAGCCCATTGTTTTTTTGAATTTTTGAAAAAAAAAATTATCCTCGTTTTTCATCATTTTGGACCATGGGCTATAGCCCATATCGTACGGCATACTATAGCACGCCGTTTTTCATCATTAATGAGGATTTGAAAAAAATGAAAAAATGAAAAAAACGATGGGTTATAGCCCATTGTTTTTTTGAATTTTTGAAAAAAAAATTATCCTCGTTTTTCATCATTTTGGACCATGGGCTATAGCCCATATCATACGGCATACTATAGCAAGCCGTTTTTCATCATTTTTGAGGATTTGGAAAAAATGAAAAAAACGATGGGTTATAGCCCTTTTTTTTTTTTTTTTTTTTTTTTTTTTTTTATCCTCGTTTTTCATCATTTTGGACCATGGGCTATAGCCCATATCGTACGGCATACTATAGCACGCCGTTTTGGACCATGGGCTATAGCCCATATTGTACGGCATACTATAGCACCCCGTTTTTCATCATTTTTGAGGATTTGAAAAAAATGAAAAAAATGAAAAAAACGATGGGTTATAGCCCATTGTTTTTTTTAAATTTAGATTATTTTTTTTATCCTCGTTTTTCATCATTTTGGACCATGGGCTCTATAGCCCATATCGTACGGCATACTATAGCACGCCGTTTTTCATCATTTTTGAGGATTTGAAAAAAAATGAAAAAATGAAAAAAACGATGGGTTATAGCCCATTGTTTTTTTTAATTAAAAAAAAAAAAATCCTCGTTTTTCATCATTTTGGACCATGGGCTATAGCCCATATCGTACGGCATACTATAGCAAGCCGTTTTTCATCATTTTTGAGGATTTGAAAAAAATAAAAAAATGAAAAAAAACGATGGGTTATAGCCCATTGTTTTTTTTTAATTTTTTAATTTTTTTTTTATCCTCGTTTTTCATCATTTTGGACCATGGGCTATAGCCCATATCGTACGGCATACTATAGCAGGCCGTTTTTCATCATTAATGAGGATTTGAAAAAAATGAAAAAATGAAAAAAAACGATGGGTTATAGCCCATTGTTTTTTTGAATTTTTGAAAAAGAAATTATCCTCGTTTTTCATCATTTTGGACCATGGGCTATAGCCCATATCGTACGGCATACTATAGCAAGCCGTTTTTCATCATTTTTGAGGATTTGAAAAAAATGAAAAAATAAAAAAAACGATGGGTTATAGCCCTTTTATTTTATTTTTATTTTTTTTATCCTCGTTTTTCATCATTTTGGACCATGTGCTATAGCCCATATCGTACGGCATACTATAGCACGCCGTTTTTCATCATTTTTGAGGATTTGAAAAAAATTAAAAAATTAAAAAAAACGATGGGTTATAGCCTATTGTTTTTTTGAAATTTTGATTTTTTTTTATCCTCGTTTTTCAACATTTTGGACCATGGGCTATAGCCCATATCGTACGGCATACTATAGCACGCCGTTTTTCATAATTTTTGAGGATTTGAAAATTTTTTAAAAATTAAAAAAACGATGGGTTATAGCCCATTGTTTTTTTTTAATTTTGATTATTTTTTTTATCCTCATTTTTCATCATTTTGGACCATGGGCTATAGCCCATATCGTACGGCATACTATAGCACGCCATTTTTCATAATTTTTGAGGATTTGAAAAAAATGAAAAAAATAAAAAAAAACGATGGGTTATAGCCCATTGTTTTTTTGAAATTTAGATTTTTTTTTTATCCTCGTTTTTCATCATTTTGGACCATGGGCTATAGCCCATATCGTACGGCATACTATAGCACGCCATTTTTCATCATTTTTGAGGATTTGAAAAAAAATGAAAAAATGAAAAAAACGATGGGTTATAGCCCATTGTTTTTTTTAATTAAAAAAAAAAAAAATTATCCTCGTTTTTCATCATTTTGGACCATGGGCTATAGCCCATATCGTACGGCATACTATAGCACGCCGTTTTTCATCATTATTGAGGATTTAAAAAAAATGAAAAAATGAAAAAAACGATGGGTTATAGCCCATTGTTTTTTTGAATTTTAGATTATTTTTTTTATCCTCGTTTTTCATCATTTTGGACCATGGGCTATAGCCCATATCGTACGGCATACTATAGCTTGCCGTTTTTCATCATTTTTGAGGATTTGAAAAAAAAATTAAAATTAAAAAAACGATGGGTTATAGCCCATGTTTTTTTAATTTTTGAAAAAATAATTATCCTCGTTTTTTATCATTTTGGACCATGGGCTATAGCCCATATCGTACGGCATACTGTAGCACGCCGTTTTTCATCATTTTTGAGGATTTGGAAAGTTATATCCCATGTTTTTAGAATTTTTGAAAAATATATTATCCTCGTTTTTCATCATTTTGGACCATGGGCTATAGCCCATATCGTACGGCAGCCTATAGCAAGCCGTTTTTCATCATTTTTGAGGATTTGAAAAAAATGAAAAAAACGATGGGTTATAGCCCATGTTTTTTGAATTTTTGAAAAAATAATTATCCTCGTTTTTTATCATTTTGGACCATGGGCTATAGCCCATATCGTACGGCATACTATAGCACGTCGTTTTTCATCATTTTTGAGGATTAAAAAAAAATGAAAAAATGAAAAAACGATGGGTTATAGCCCATGTTTTTAGAATTCTTTTTTTAATCCTCGCTTTTCATCATTTTGGACCATGGGCTATAGCCCATATCGTACGGCATACTATAGCACGCCATTTTTCCAAATCTTTGAGGATTTTGGAAAAAATGAAAAAAACGATGGGTTATAGCCCATGTTTTTTGAATTTTTGAATTATTTTTTTACCCTCATTATTCATCATTTTGGACCATGGGCTATAGCCCATATCGTACGGCAGCCTATAGCACGCCGTTTTTCATCATTATTGAGGATTTGAATTTTTTTTTTAAATTTAAAAAACGATGGGTTATAGCCCATGTTTTTTTAATTTTTGAAAATAATAATTTTCCTCGTTTTTCATCATTTTGGATCATGGGCTATAGCCCATATCGTACGGCATACTATAGCACACGGTTTTCATCATTTTTGAGGATTTTGGAAAAAATGTTTTTTAAATATTTCAATCGATCTGGGATGTTAAAATTGTGCAAAACTCTGTTCAATGAATGGCCTCTTCTTCTACAATAAACATTACTAAACATTAAACGTTACTATAGGCTACCTGTTATTGAGACTCCTATAGAGCATGTTGACATGGATAGCTTGGTTAGTAGTATCTCTGTTAGTTAAAGCAGTTTGATTGATTAAATGAATAGCCTATTTATTAGACAAAAATGTAGAACAGTAGTACAAGTGCCGTAAAAAAAGAAATCTGATTTTTGTTGTTGTGTTGCAGCAAAAAAAAAGCGCTTGTAGTAATAAGTACTATCCAAGCTTCTGGTTCGAAGTGTTGTATCTGGTCCATACCAGGACACCATGTCAACAGATGACCGATGTCAGACAGATAAACAGCACCTGGCTTTCATAACAATTGCAAATGTAGAAATGAGGGTTGAACAAACATCCAGAGGCCTGCAGAGAGACACACAATCCAAGTTGTTTTCACCAAGTTTCCCATGGTGTCCTCATTCATCTTGAAAATGGAAGACTTTAAGAGAGCTTGATTTGCCCAATGCATTCTCTATGGCAATAGCACAAACTTTGGCATGCTACTAGTCCTACATACTTAAACCTACCAACCCCATCCTAGCCTTCTTAGGTTCATCTTACGGTGGACATGTTTGCCTGAAAAGGAATCTTTGAAAGATGTCAGTTTTAGAAATATAGTGCTTTCAAATTTGAGACTTTTATAATGGGGCTCAATGGCAGATCAAATAGTCCCTGAGGTACAGAGAGGTAGGGCCGATTCATACTCCTATTTTAGAGCCGAATAAAAGTCGGTTTGGCGCTGTAGAGCCTACAATTTGACGTCATTTGAGGTTCGGGGGGGCGGGCACCGTCCTAAAGTCGGCTCTTCGGTGCTACTGAAAATTTCTGACGAGCCGAAATCATTTCGGCACCACAGTGCCGAAACAGCGGTAAAATAGGAGTATGAATCGGCCCTTAGGATATGCAAGTCTTTTTCTGGTTTTATCCTCGTAGCAGTTTTTGTATTGACCTGTACTTTGTTTGTTGTAAGGCATTGTTCCCCTTTCAGTGCAGGAGCTGATGGACACCATGTGTGCTTAACACTTAATTGCTGTTTAATGAAAAGCAATACATATTTCACGCTTTGTACAAACTGTGCTTTGTGTGTGACATTTGTATGCATTTCAGTCAAAACCTTTTTCATAGAAAGCCTGTTTTCGCAGATGTTATACGGCAAACTTATGAAAACATTTATTACATCGCGTAAATGTACAAAATTCACATATGTTTGTTCACATGAAGGCAATACTTTAGTACAGACAGGGCAGTGGAAAGATAAGGCCATAGTATAAGACACATTGACATATTTTCGTGAGGGCAATCTAGCGTGTAGATAGTTTAAGGCTAAAGACAGCACAGCATCAATTCCCTCATTGCAGCATACGCAGACGGGCAGCAATAACACACATTGGAGGTCGATGTTCTACCTATGCACAAGAAAAAGCACTACAGCTAACGGATGGCTTGTATACCGCACAACAGTGTATTTCCATGTCAAACTACTAAAATCTGTCCGTATATTATGTAAAGGTGGAAAGAAATAGGTGCTGCCTGGCCAAGCTGCAGTTAGTAATAATATCCCTTTCACAAATTGATCAAGTAGCTCAATAATAAGTTGTCCATTTCAAATGAAGTGTTGATGCGAGGCGCTCTACAACAATGCTTCACTTCCAAATATAGCATTTCTGTCGACAAACATTTGACTGAGCCTGAAATAAAAATATTTTCTTTTCAAATGTACAGCTTGGCCATCACCTAAACGTCAGTATTACATTTACAATTTTTTTCAGCTCCAAAAACATTGAATAATCAAAATACTATTTAATCACACACACACACACACACACACACACACACACACACACACACACACACACACACACACACACACACACACACACACACACACACACACACACACACACACACACACACACACACACACACACACACACACACACACACACACACAATTATTATAATTTTACAGCATTTCTATCAACAAATCAGGCCTCATATTTTGCCTATTACACAGTAACAGAGCATTGTGATCCAGCCCTTAAATTAAAAAAGAATATGCATTGTGGGCTCCGTGACAACATCCAAAATGGAACCAGTTCCTTATAGGATCCTAATGGTCAGTCCACATGGATTTAATTCAATGTACTGTACATCTGTATTTGGCATTGATATAACACACCCATCCAACAGCTAATGAGAAAAACTGAAAAGAAAGTAAAGCGACTGATCACTAGTGTGTGCATAAACACAAAAAAGCTGCTCAATGTATGTACATCGCTCCAGCATGCATGCAGTCCACCAAGATTGACAGATTGCGACGGACGGACGGCTCCCCATCATAGTGCATCATGGGAGTTGAGGGTCCGTCACATAGCAGCGCAGAAGACATTCTCACATTCCTCGTCCACCTCCTCAGCATTTCAGTCAATAACACTACCATCATCACTACCATGACGACGTTACAGTCAGCTCCCCCTCAACATCCATCCATGGTGTGTGGGAGTTTGTAAACTCTTGACTTGTGTGAGTCTATGTAAAAAGTTATCCGTGTGCCATAAATCCCAGTTTGTTGACTTCTTTTGGGAGGGGATGGGCGGGGGTTGGGGGCCCGGAGCTATAAGCGTATCAGCTCAGGCCCATGCCCTGCTGCTTGCTCATGTCTGTGCACAAGAAGAAGGTCTTCAATTCTCCTTTGCCCTTGACGTTGATGAGGCCTCGACACTCACAGGAGTAGCCCAGTTTCTGAAGGACGCCCGACGTCTCCTCGGTCACCTGGAGGGTCACATGGGCACAAAACGTTTCACACTTTAACCAGAGTCACAGCAGTAACATATTGTCTCTGTCGGGTGGAAACCTCATTATTTCCAAAAAAACATTTTCAGGATTCAAATTCAAAAATAGCAAAAGTAGCAGATCGAGAAGCGTGTGGATCTGTTACTTTTTTCTTTTCTTTTTTAAGATATTCTTTTGCGGCTTACGCCTTTTATTGATTTTTTGAAGGGACAGACAGTAGGCTGACAGGAAACGGGGGAGAGATGGGGGGATGACATACAGTAAAGGCCGTGTCGGGCTCGGGAGTCGAACCCGCGGCACACTGCGACTGGATTACCAGTCAGGTGCCCAGACCGTTACGCCACGGCCTGGGCCGGATCTGTTACTTTTGATAATGATCTTGATAATGATGTTATGATAATGATGTTTTTCGTTGCAGTATGATCAGGTAGGGCTTTAATTTACGAAACAACACAAAAAGTTAGAAGGTTTCTGTCCCAACCATGATGATATTAAAAGGGTTTACAGGGTGTTATACACAGTGCAATTGTGAACATTAGTCACAATCGCCCTAAAGCACTAAAACAAAACTTATCCTAGTGTCCCTATGAGGCGAACATTTGACAAAAACAGCAGATCTACAAGCTCACAACATGTTGTGACCCATTGTGAACTTGTAGATCGGCACTATTCATGTACAACTACGTTTACGCAATTTACGATTACAGACAGATTCATTTGGTGATTGACGAATCAGAATAAAGCGTTCAACCATGCAGTATAATAAACAAGGCCATTTAGGAAAGAAGTTGCTCCAGGTGTTATCCATGATACTAATGAAGGCTCTGTTCCATTCTGGTCAAACAGAGTCAGGGTGCTGCTATTGTGCATGTTGGCTCACTGGAAACACTCTGCTACACCAGTGGTTCTCAGTGTCCTTGAGAGTGTGTTCCAATTGGCCCGTACATTTCTGTAACTCTGAGAGTGTATACATTTGTACACTGTCAGAGTTATGGGGGACCTTGAAATGAAAAAGTTTGAGAACCACTGTACACTAAATGTAACAGAGATTTAATTTGTATCATCTGTAACATCTGTGAAGGAAGTAGGAAGAGTTATTCTGTGTGCATAGAGCCTATTGGCTCAGTGCAGGACAGTTGTCCAGTGTTTGTGTGTGTTCAGTCAGCCGTGGTTGTGCTGAGCGGTGTACCTGGATCTTCCCCAGCTCTCCGGTGCTCTCCATTCTGCTGGCCACGTTGACAGTGTTGCCCCAGATGTCATACTGAGGCTTCCTGGCTCCTATCACTCCGGCGATCACAGGACCGTGGTTAATACCTGTGGGATGAGCAGCATGCAAACATTGAATACTGTATAGGCCTACATATTTTTTGAGCGAACACATTTGTTATATTTTAAATATTTTGTTACTTCAGTGTTTACAATAGAATTTCCCGTTTCAGAGTAGACAATACTGTAGCTGTAGCAGTATACAGAGTTGACATTACGAGCTCACAACGCGACACATTTTTGGGAAAATGTTCAGACCTTTTTCCATGTCCAATTCACCAAAAACGGAACATCCGGTTGAAAATTGTACACTACAGTACACCTTACACTATGCCACCAAGATGAAGCAACAGTGGTTCCATATGTAACTGTAGGCTTACTTACAAGGTTTTCTGAAAATGCATGTTTCCCAATGCATGTTTAATTCACTGATTAGCCTTGCTAATTCTACTGCTTTGTTACTGAAAATAAGTGAAAAGACACTTCCAGCAGGGGAACTCTTTCAATTCACCTGTATCTGAATGGAATGAACACACATAACACCTTGGCTAATGCCCCCCTTTCTCACTGACAACGCACTGACAATCTACTGAATTTCCAATGGCTGGACATGTTCTCAAACGGAACATCTGTACTGACGTCATGTAAATGAGTTAACAGTACATACTGCTCAGTGGGAGGCCTGTTCCTCTGCTACCCCTTTACCCCTTCTTTCCCACAGCAGTTACATGTACGTAAAATATGTACTGTACGTCAAACCTAAAAGAGTCCATGGCCAAAGATATGGTCAAACCAATTACCATCATATGGCTTTTTAATAAAAATGTCTGCGACGGGATATTTAGTGGGTTTCATTCCTCCACTCAAAAGGTTGTTTTGACACAGCTGTGGATATATAAGTGCTCTGCTGCTCGATCGGAAACTGTTTATGCAGTCAGTGTTCTCTCTCCAAGGAAAACGTCTGTGTTTTATGGCCCCAAAACGTTATTATGCGTCTCTTATCATCTGTTGAACTGTACTGTAAATGTTTCTTTTTTCTGTTGAAAGCTGCTATGAATAATCAGTCTGGGATGTGCAGTATGTCCGTATCATAAAACAACAAATGGAGGACATCTCTAAAGGTATCCATGGTATGTAAATACGTTGCTCTATGACCACTGATTATGTACAGTAGTCCAGTGGTTCTCAAACGTTTTTTTGTGTCAACTAAGGAAGGACCCCCAAATTCTTAATATAGCGGCACAAGGTGACACGCTGTGAGCTTGTATATAGCCTTTTTTTTTATTGCCAATGTATACAATATGGATGAAGGGGTTCAAATGATTGTGATGCCATACGTGTTTTTAACCGGGATGAACCCTGAGATGAGATGAACCCATGCAGTGATAAAAGCCACATCCTCATCATATTATGATGATCCTCTGTTTTAACAACTACTCTATTAGTTTCCAGAAATTCCATAACGATGAGAAAACGACCAGGAAAATAGCCAGAGTCCACACACACCTATAATTTCTATGGACTTGCGTAGTTTTAAAAAGCACAGATGTGCTCCATTTCCAAATCCAAAGACCTCGCCTTTACATGAAATGAAATGTACAATAGCTCTTTCTTACTAAAGTGTTTAATATGTATTTATTTTATAAATATGCGTAGTGTGTGTGTGGGAAGTGGGAACGCTTTGATGGTGCATGTCAGATGGAAACCTCAAAAACTGTTACTTTTCAGGATTCAAATTAAAAAGTAGCAGATCTACTGTACAAGCTGACATCTTTCAACTGTACCTTCCAGAAGCCCTTCACAAACTCCCAGTAACCATGCTATTCACTACGTAAATGCACCCATATAGTTTCCCCTTTATTTGTTGTGAGCTTGTATCAAGGTTTGCAATGTTTAGTGTTTTGTCCTGTCCATGTACGTTGTATGTAATTTGTTTTGTTTTATTGTTTACATGTACAATAATGATTGTGACATGTATCTACATGTGTTGGGAGCCGCTCGAAAACGAGATGGTACTGTACATCTCAAGGGTTCTTTGTCCTAATAAAGAAACTTGAATCATCATCAAGACTTTTTCCCAGATTAACTCTTGTGTCACATTGAATTATGATAATATAGTTAGGCATTCATTTACAAAAGGTTTTAGCAGATGGTTTGAGTTATTTTGACAAATAACTTTGTGTTTGTTATTTTATTTCTTTAATTAACGCCCTACTTGTTCATACTACAGTGTCACACAAAAGCATCAAAGGTAGCAAATCTGCAATGTCGAAACAGTTTGTAGATCTGCTACTTTTGAATTTGAATCCTGAAAGGTAACAGTTTTGGACAGATACAAATAGCAGGAGCAACGACAACGGTTACATTGACCTCTCTCTGACGGGACTGTTAATGTGCCCACAAACGCAGGGACCTCCCACTTTAATTCTATATTAGTAGCTGAATGACTAGTATTAGAATTGTATTGTCTTTTTATGTCCAATGAATTTGCATTTAAGTTCATAAAGTTAACATAAGTAACCTATAACTAAATGCATCTGAAATTAAATGAACATGTTACCTTTCTGGATTTAAATTCAAAATCACACCTGTGTGAAGTGAGGGGCGCTAATATATTAAAGTCTAACTCATGTTGCTAAGATTAGGTGATGTAATGGTGATGTAAAATAGTCGGTGACAAAACAAACATTAAATTCTCTTTATTGTTAATGGTAATATTTGTGTTAGGGACAAGATGACGTAAATTTTCCCTTCATTGTCAATGGCGTTTTTAAAACAAACATTGAACTAAAAACAAACATTAAACCCCCTCGCAAAAATAGCTGATCTACAAGCTCAAAGTGTGTCGCAAGGCGACGCATTTTGAACTTGTAGATCGGCAATCTTTACAGTATATACAATGTGGCCCTCTGGAGTGAGTCTGGAACTATAGTGGCACTCTCCATCTTCAAACTTACCCACCCTCGTTTTAAAATATTGTTTGATCTGCCCTTTTGATGGAATTTGAGACCCTGCCCCTCCAGTGGACTCTGCACAGTCCTGATTGTGTCCTTGTGGGAGAAGGTGTGGGTGTCGTGGGTTACGTCTACTCACCCACACGGAGCCGGAAGCTGTTGAAGGAATGCCTGTTGATGCCGTCCAGCTTTCCGATGAGAGCGATGGCAAACTCCACCATGTTGCCTATCTGGGCCTGCTGCCTTTCTCTGTCCTGAAGCAACATTAAAGACACATGAATAGACTTCGCAGAACACCCAACCCTGCACAAGGGAAGCCTACACGACAAGGTACACATCCGCAAGGCTGAAATCAAAGAGCAAAGAGCCTGAAGGACACCGCACTCGACCGCGACTATCCTACAGACGCAACAGCCTACAAACGCAACCAACGTGGACAACATCCTACACCCAGAGTACAATGCACTGCATACACAGGACACTCTACTAGACATCACCCCTATCCACCAGGCAGACCCTCTCCTAGACACCCCTCCGCTCCAACCAGACCTCATACCACACTCCAGGGCCATCCCACACACAACAACAACACACACAGCATCGAGCAGATGTTCAGGGATTTCTACTCAGCATGGGCCCAGGGCAGAACCCCTGGAATGTAACAACAATGTGAACAATGGAGTACAAATCACTCACTATATCATCCTGGAATATACAAGGTTTGAGGTCAACTGCCCTTGGCATCAAGAGCAGAACCCCAGACTTTGCCAAAGAGATTGCAAACATAGACATCATTATTCTACAAGAGACATGGCACAGAGGGGATGGCCCCACTGGCTGTCCTACTGGCTACAGAGAACTTGTGGTACCATCTACAAAGCTGGCAGGAGTCACCCAGGGAAGGGACTCTGGAGGTATGCTAATATGGTACAAATCTGAACTAATCCACTGGCTAGAAATAAACAAGGAACTTACCACAACCGAAAAGAATGTCTACCTGTGTGCTACCTACATCCCCCCAATGATATAATGACTGCAAGAATCTCAGGAAAAAATGAAGGAAACTATCAAACCAAAAACAGAGAGACCCAGACAACCACAACACACGTCTCCAATATGGGGAAACACTGAAACAATACAAGAACACAGTAAGAGAAAAAAGAGATCAACACGTTAGAAACCAACTGCAAGATATTGAGGATTCCATACAGACAAACAGCTTCTGGGAAAACTGGAACAGACTTAATAAGCTAAAACAGGACGAATTACCCATCCAAAATGGAGATATATGGGTGAACCATTTTTCTAGCCTCTTTGGCCCAATCGAGAAGAACAAAAACAAATAAAAGATAAACTACAAAACCTAGAGTCAGCCATAAAAGACTACCAGAATCCACTAGATTCCCAAATCAACCTAAAAGAACTACAAGACAAAATAAAAACACTTAAAACAAAGAAGGCCTGTGGGGCAGACGGAATTCTAAATGAAATGATAAAATTCACCGACCTCAAATTCCAACTGGCCATATTAAAACTCCTAAATATCGTGCTCAGCTCTGGGATTTTCCCCAGCACATGGAATCAAGGGCTGATAACGCCACTCCACAAAAGTGGAGACAAATATGACCCAAATAACTACCGCAGGATTTGTGTAAACAGCAACCTCGGAAAGATACTCTGCATGATCCTCAACCACAGAATTCTAAATTTCCTGACAGAAAGCAATGTCCTGAGCAAATCACAAATTGGCTTTCTACCAAAATATCGCACAACAGACCACATTTACACTCTCAACACCCTAATTGACAACCAAATAAACAAAAACAAAAGCAAATTATTCTCCTGCTTTGTCGACTTCAAAAAAGCATTCGATTCAATTTGGCATGAGGGTCTGATGTACAAACTGTTGGAAAATGGCATTGGGGGGAAAACCTATGACATCATAAAATCAATGTACACTAACAACAAATGCGCAGTCAAAATAGGCGAAAAGCACACAGACTTTTTCCCCCAAAGCCGTGGAGTTAGACAGGGATGCAGCCTGAGTCCAACACTCTTCAACATATATATCAACGAATTAGCAAAAACGTTAGAACAGTCTACAGCTCCAGGCATC
Source organism: Protomyctophum parallelum (assembly GCF_964188405.1). Classification (NCBI taxonomy): domain Eukaryota; kingdom Metazoa; phylum Chordata; class Actinopteri; order Myctophiformes; family Myctophidae; genus Protomyctophum; species Protomyctophum parallelum. The sequence continues at coordinate 26,345,550 of NC_139699.1, forward strand.
CTCTTGGCAAACACAGAAATCAAATGCTTACTTTACGCAGATGACCTGCTGCTGCTGTCCCCAACCAAGGAAGGACTACAGCAGCAACTTGATCTCCTACACAAATTCTCCCAGACATGGGCCCTGACAGTGAACCTAACCAAGACTAAAATCATGATATTTCAAAAAAGGCCCAGCCGCCAAAACCACCAATTGTTCCTAAATACAATCCCACTAGAACAAACTAAAAACTATACCTACCTTGGCCTAAACATCAGCAGCACAGGGAAGTACAACCAAGCTGTAAAGGACCTGAGAGACAAGGCAAGAAGGGCATTCTATGCCATCAAAAGAAACATCAAAATAGACATCCCAATTAAAACATGGCTTAAAATACTGGACTCTGTGATAGAACCAATTTCCCTCTATGGTTGCGAGATCTGGGGACCATTAGCAAACCATGACCTGAAAAATGGGATAAACACCAAACCGAGACCCTACATACAGAATTCTGCAAATCCATTCTCCGTACCCAGCGAAAAACACCAAATAATGCATGCAGGGCAGAATTAGGACGATACCCACTCATAATCAAAATAAAAAAGAGAGCACTTAAGTTCTACAACCACCTAAAAGAAAGTGACCTAGATGCACTCCATAACAAGGCACTCACACACAGTGAAACTCTAAATCGATGCCCCCTCAGCCAGCTGGCCCTGGAACTCCGGGCACAAACACAAACAGAGCCACGAGATAGAAAACCCATTGGACTAAACCAAATTATAAAACAGCAAAAGGAAAACTATCTGACACACTGGAAAGAAGCAACACAAAAGCAGAGTAAACTAGAATGCTATCTGGCCCTAAACAGAGAATACACAGTGGCAGAATACCTGAGCACTGTGACCGACCCAAAACAAAGAAAAATCTTAACTAGGTACAGACTCAGTGAGCACAGTCTCGCGATCGAGAAAGGCCGTCATAGGCAGACCTGTATCCCGAGAGAAGACAGACTATGCACCCACTGCACACTAAATGAAGTGGAAACCGAGCTACACTTCCTAACATTCTGTCCATTGTACCAAGACATCAGAGACACATACTTCCCACAGATTACAACCACACACAGAGATTTTGAAAACATGACCAATGACAAAAAACTCCCATATCTGCTGGGCGAAGTACAACAATGTGCAAACACAGCAGCAAGATTTGTGAGTTGCTGTGATAGGAGAAGGATATCAAATGGAAAACAACCACCGTAAAGACTAATCATTGTGTATATTCCTGCACTATACCTGCATCGAGTGATCTTGGTACATAGAAGTTGATCTATTGAAGATTCTGACAAAGTACATAATTTTTGTTTTGATTGTATTGCTGTATTGTTGTATTGTTCTTTCTGCTTTGGCAATGTAAACGTATGTTTTCTCATGCCAATAAAGCCCCTGAATTGAATTGAATTGAATTGAAATTGAATTGAATTGAATTGAATTGAATTTAAATTGAATTGAATTGAATAGACCACATCACAACGTTTGCAAACACACAGCTATTTCTGGGTGGAATGCCTACGGACGTTTTCACAATGTAAAACAAAGTGTCCAGAACATATAGTTATAGTTAACAAAATAATATATCTAATAGTAAATAGTTAATGGCATGAGTGTCCAGTTTTATATTTTCAAAAATGTTATTACTTTACTTACATCAATGCCAAAATTATGGATCTGTCGTTGAAAGTCGTTAAACAGTAAGCAAGTCTACCTGGTAATTACAATCTGGCTAGGTTTAGTGGTGGAACATGGAAGTAGCAGGTAGTGTCGTGCAGAGAGCACTGAGAAAGGTGGTGCTCAAAGTCCACAAAAAAGGGCACATGCACGCGCACCATGCGTCGGGTTCATGCGTGACATTTTAGCGGTTTGTACTAACTAGACCACCTGGCACCTGCAGCGGGTCAAGCCAAAACATCAGAGCTTCAGTGTGAGGACACCTACTGTAATGCTGAGGAGGTCCAAATAATTTATCACACTCCCAAATGGTGTACATTGATGAAGTCAAAAGAAAATATCATAAATATGAACTTTAACCAAAATCTTTCGCAGTAAAGTAAAATCCATGTGAAGTATTTTTTAGTAATAGTTTCTTAGTAGTTTAGCTGCAACGAGTACAACAAGCATTTCCTCTTGAAGCAGATTTCAAAATAAGAGCCTCTCGTTATATGATTATTTATAATGATTAGCCTCTCATTATATGATGGGGGGGGGGGGGTTAAGAGGGCACTTTTCAGGGCCCCCCAGAGGGCAAAAGGGCAGACCTGCTCTAGCACCACCTCGTGCCTATATGCACATGCGTGCCTGGTAGCAGGTGTACCTGCTTGTTCCCCATGTCTAGGTTCAGTGGTGGAACATGGAAGTACAAGAACAGTTGTATAATACATACAAGAAACAACAGTTACCTCCTCCTCCTTTCAGCATTTAAAGCCTGGATAGATACAGGCACGAAGGACAAATATCTACTAGTGGCCCCTGGGACCTTTAGGCGGAGGCCAGAAGGGAGCAGCCAGTTTTCAGAGCTGAAGGGATGAGAGTTGTCCGTACAAATGGACTTGGCTTTGAAATTCTTGATCTTGAGGTCTACCTGCTTGTTCCCCTGGTCTAGGTTTAGTGGTGGAACATGGAATGGAAGTAGCAGGTCTACCTGCTTGTTCTCCTGGCCGGGCGTCCCACTAAGTCCTGCTGCTGCCATGTAGGTGCTCCCTATCGTCTTAATCTTCTCCACGCCGCTGAATTTAGGCTTGGACAGAAGCTGTGGACCAGGATGAGACAGAAATACAAAAAAAGTTCAGACAGATTTTAGTCACTTGGATTCCATAGAGGCCAGCATGCATTCTATGGAAGAATGCGGCACACAGCGAACCTAGACGATCTACAAGCTCACAACGTGTCACGCTGGTTTTGGTTACCGGTATTTGAAGTGCCCATACTAGAAATAGAATAGATTAAAGATTGTTTGCATTCATCACATTAGCTGTAAAAAATACATAATCTAGAAGAATCAATAATAACCTAATGGTTGAATAGAGGAAGGGAGCGCTGCCGTGGTCCTTTGTTTGTTGAACTGAATACAGGTTTAATCATGAAAATAAAGAAGAGGATCCAAGGCACTCTGTTCCAGTGAGGTGAAAAAATTGTAAGTTTATTGTAAGTTAAGGCATGGCAAAGATCATTACACAAAAAGGGAGGACCAACGCGTTTCGGCAATCAGCCTGTCAGGGTCACATGGGACCCTGACGAAGGCTGATTGCCGAAACGCGTACAGTATATTGCATATATCGAAAACACCCGTCCTTGGTTCTGGCGACTCATAATGCCCTCATAAAACTTCACTGTTTATTATTACACTTTTATTTGTTTATTTATCTATTTATTTATTCATTATGGATTTCATTTTCCAAACAAATTATGTTAAATAAATGATAAAAGTTATCGAAAAACCACGTCCCCATCACATCACGTATTAGAAGGACAATATCAGTCACCAGAACAATTCTTTTTTGTGAAATGTCCCTTAAAGCCTTGCTCTGCGATTTCTCCAACTGGTTGGCTGTATGCAGAAGAGCAGGAACATGACTGATCATTCTACATTATTGTCCTAATTGTTTATGTAACTCTAGTGCAGGGTGGCTCCTTTCATGCAGTGTCACAAATCACTTTTAATTAGGACTTGGCCTGACAAAACCAGTCGCAAGATTTTATTTTGCTTCAATAAAGGCAATTTACAGATCAGTAGGAAATTAGGAATAAATGTAGAGACAGTACTTTTCCTTCAGCAACGCAGGGATGACAACAGTAAATGAGACTAAATAAATGTGCTGGTTAATGAAATGAGAGGTAATTTGGAGAAAGGTGCAATTAAGTCTTTAAGTCTTTGAACCAACCTCATCAAAGTCAGCGATGATTTCGTTAAGCAGCCTGAGGCATTCCAGGCCCTCTTTGTTGATGTCACATTCAGTGTAGAACTCTTTGAAATCTGGCACAGAGGCGAACATCACGCACACACAGTCATAGGACTTGTAGTACAGGTCCTGTTGGTTTAATGAGAGATATGGTGGTTGGATGTGGTGCATAATGGTGGTTAGAGAACACAGTAAGAACAATAAGTTGTTTACATCCAAGACAATCATCTCAGCCTTTATTTAGTCGATTAGGTGTCCTCACCTCACTCCTTTTTCATCATGTATTTGCGACTAATTCTCAGGTCCATAATTACCCAACATGTAACTCAAATCACCTCAGACCTCCAAAGGCCCATAGTCTCAAACTCAATTTAATATAGGCTTTTTGAGGGTGTAAAATATGTAATTATCTGCCATTACATCTATGGGAGTTGTCTTCTCACTAATTCAAGAAGGTTTTACCCGGGCCAGGATCGAACCCATGATCTTGTGGTCCAAAGGTGAGAGCTCTACCGACTGAGCTGAAATGGTTAATGTATGTTTTGTTATAATATACAAAATCTGCAAAGTAATTAGTAACTAACTACTCATACTCAAGTAAAGTACAAATACCTCAACACTGTACTAAAGTACAGTACTTAATGTACTTAATTAATTAAGACGGTCTCTCTACGGCTAGTTTGGCTGATGCATATAGGGGTTAGGTCCCCCACAGAACCCTCTGAGTGTGTGAGTGTGAGTGTGAGTGTGTGTGTGTGTGTGTGTGTGTGTGTGTGTGTGTGTGTGCTCGCGCGCGCGCGCGCGAGCGAGAGCGCTGGATGCCTTTGTTTCTCTTGCAAAAATCTGGCAACACTGTACAGTGCAATCACCTTTCTCTTCAACAGAACATAATGAACACATGACATGACTGTGACAGATGCTCGCTCCTCTGTCAGAAAGTCCCTGTCGAAAAGACTATCTATCTTGTTACCAGGAAACAGCCGTACGTTTCACTCGCTCTTTATATCGTATTTCACAAGGAGGGCAGAAGAGAAGAAGACAGTTTGCTCTGGGTTTTCTGTAAATTCCCCACATCTGAGATAGTGTTCATGTTATTTGACAATGCGAGCATTGTTTCTCATGGGTAAATAACACCACAGAATACCTCTCTGGTGTTACATGATATATGAAAAGCACACATTGGGCTTTCCAGGAAATTGAGCACAAATCATTCCTAGATGGTCAGTGGGAAACAATTTTGTCATTAAAAAGGTCTAAAGTTCAGCCTGTGTCAGCTAATATTTACAGCAAATTCTAATTTTAGTGATTTGTGTTTACTTTATCTGTTGTACTTGTTTATTTTGGTTTTGGCAGTCGCTCATACATTCATGAGCTGAAAATGTTGGTGTGGCCAACATGTTCTGTGTTGACATATTCTTTGTTAACAGTTATTGTGTTAAATTGTTCTTCCTGTAATTGAAGCGTACTAAATCCTGTTACTGGCTGGTGCAACAACACATTCTTAATTCTCCCATCAGACAATCAATGCGTAGTCAATCAATAACATTAACTTTAATGTATTACATTACATCGTATTGCATGAATCAGTCTTTTACAGCTAGTGGCTACTATAATGTTTATTTAAAATGGAGGACATAACCCATTAAAGCATTTGTTTAAATTGTTACTTTAACATATTTTGTACGTTGGCTATTAAAAAAATAGCAGATATACAAGCTCATGGTGCATCACTTGCTATTTTCCTTTCAATATACTTATTTTTAATGTGAACAATTTTAACTCAAATCTTTGCTTCTGGGGGTCCCTGGAAGGCTGGAACAAAATATTTTGAGATGGGGGTTGGTGGCTATGAAATGAAAAAGTTTCAGAACCAACATAAGTTTTTTCAGGATTTAGAAGACATGTACAGAATCAGCCTCAGATTTTAATTAAGTATTCATTCAACATTTATTATTGTCTTCTTTGGTGATTAAATGAGAAAAAAAATAATAATGTGCAGCCAGAATGCAGGATTTAGCAAAGTGATAAACAGGAGACACCCTCCAAAGTGACACAACAGGAAGCCTGTTGTGTCACTTCCTCGTGACACGGACCATGTGATGATTTGACAGTTCTAAAACCAAAGTAACAACAGATGTTTCCGAAAAGTGTTAAAATGATAAATCAGCTATTGTTGATAACATAACATGTACTAGTTCTCAAATTACTTTTCTTAGGACCCCAGAATGTGTCGTTTCCCAACATAATAGATAATTCCTTCCACAGATGTAGTGAGTCTGTGACGTTCTGAGAATGTTTCTTGGGTCCCACCCAGGTGGCAAGCATCTGGTTTAAAGACGTGACCCTATTTTGTGTTTTTACCTTTCAAGATGGGAACCCATTTTTGGGTTGTTGTTACTACAGTATATCAGGTCTAAATGGGTTAAAATGAGGCCAATAAGGAAGAGTCATTTCCAGATTTTCCACTGCAGTTCTCATCAATCAATAATATATATATATATATATATATATATATATATATATATATATTTGTCAATGATCATGAGGGGGGAGGGAGGGGGGGCTGCACAAACATAAGGGCAACCAAATAGCAACCAAATAGTCAATGGAGTCCCTGATATAAGGTTTATGATATAAGGTATATGATATAGATATATAAGAAAGGCTAGATGGCTCACCCGCGCTGCTGGCCAATGGAGAGCTACACTTACGTGTTACGTGTTATGCTGCCATCTTACCGAGGGGCAGCATAACATTGTGTCTATGGGGCATGTGCTCAATTTTCAACCAATTTTCAAACGGTTTGGTTTGTTATAAACGTCTGCATACTTGTATATAAAATCCGTCAAGATTTGAGCGAGTTATGACTGTTTTTGTTTGAGCTGCCATAGAACATACTGTACTGTAGCCCCTCAGCAAGATGGCCGCCGGGTGAACTACGTCAGAGACTAGCCTTTATATATTGTCTATCTATGGTAGGCCTATATGGATACCACCCACCCATGCTGTAGTGAGTTGAGTGTGAAGTTGATGGAGCATTGCACGTCCAGCCATGCTGATGCCAAAATGCTTTACCACTCTGATGGGGGAGATGGTTCATGGAACAGTGATAATATTAGACTGGGTCTATTCTTTTGGGCAACACTGTGCACAGGGTGGTGGTGGTGGAGGAGGGCCAGGCAGGGCGGCATAGATAGGAGAAGAAGCGACGGCACCACACATCTGCCTACCTTGTACTTTGCATTAACCAAATAGTTTGAGCAACGGAGTCCCACCTCGTTCTTTTTGTTCTCTCCTACAAACAGCGAGGCCACGTGGGCAGGCAGCACGTTCTCCAGCAGCAGCCGGTTCAGGTTCTCCCGGGTCTCGATCTCGTCCTGCTCAGTGCGGTTCTTGTTCTTCAGCAGGAAGTCCTGCCGGAAGCAGTACTCGTTCTACAAAGAGAGAAAGATGGGAGGGAAGGACGGAAGAATGATTTCGGCTCAAAGATGGTAATAATGCTTTCTACCGTGCTGAGGGTGGTGCAGTGGTAAAGTGTGTGGGTTTAAAATCCTGCCGTGGCGCATTCGGCTTTGAGTTTGAAGAGCGTCTATAATCTATATGGAGGTGGAGGGCAGCCGGGCGGGAAGGAGGGTGATATCACTGTTAATCCTACAGGCTGGGCTTGGCACCTGTCAGCAGGGAGGTGTGGGCTCCTCACTGGCAGTTGAGTCAGTAGGACACAACAGCAGTGACAACACACAATGTGCGTGGGGAGGAATGAATTGGCACAGCCAATCACAGTGCAGAATGACACTCCTTCCAGCCAATCACAGCATGCAATATCTGAGGACGCAATCTGAGGACACCTTCCGGCGTATATCTATTCTACGTCCGAGCATAGACATGGTAACGCCCCGCCTGCCTCTGTTTGGCCTACCAACACTGCCCTTCTAGCCCGTCTAGCCCCCATGGTCTCACCAGACTGACCTCCGATACGCGAGGTTACTCCGTGGTGGGAAATAATTAAGTACAAGAGAATGGCAGCTTTATTGGCACACGCGACAGTAACTTAAATTTTTGTAGAAGAGGCAAACAAATAAGTTAACTAAACTAAACTTGTGCCGTTTGCTTTGATTGAATGTACTATGGTTAGATTTGGCTGTGTTCTAAATTAAAGTGTTAGTGTTAAACAAAATACTATTATACTAAAAAAGATAAAGATCAGGGGAAAAGAGTCACATTATTACAATAACTTTTTACACTACAATAATAAGTAGTTTGTTGTTGTTTATGTATACAAATAAACAGACCAGCGGCATAAAGAATATTAGTTTGCCTCTTCCACAAAAATAAAAGTTACTGTCGTGCGTGCCAAGCTGTCCATTCTCTTGTATTATATCGCACTTGTATTATTTATTTATTTCCCACCACGGAGTAACCTTGCGGCAGACTATCCAGCATGTATCTTCCACCTCGGAGGAAACTCTGGTAAGGCTGGCAGTGTCGGTAGGCCAATCAGAGGCAGGCGGGGCGTTACCATGTCTATGCTTGGACGTAGAATAGATACCTTCGACACCTTAGACACCTTCCGTCCTCACATTTTGAGCACGCAATCTGTATAATTGTAAGATTACTGATTATTTAATTGAGTACAAATGGAAATGGAAGGCGTTATCCTTCTAGCATAACCTTGCTAGAAAAGCTAAAAACACTGAGCGTGAGTGGAGGCACAGCTTACCTGTTGTGAGATGATGAACATGGTGAAGAGGAAGAGGGTGATGTACACACAGCTCATCACCTGGGGGTCTTTCACCAGACCCAGGCTCCTCAGCACCGTCACAGACATGTCTTCAAAACTGTAGTCTCTAAATTCAAAGGAAAATAGGCGTTGTTTTTCCTTTGTTTTGCCAATGGGTAGACTACCCAGATTGTCAAAACTGAAACACAACACCAGACCCAGGCCCCTCAGCATCGACACGTCTTCAAAACTGAAACACAAAACCAGCCTCAGCTCTCTCAACACCAACATGTCTGTCTTCAACACGCTCCAAAAGCTCACAGCTGGACCCGTTTATTGACCGGTTTTGACTGAAATGTAACCCTAACCCTAACTTTGATCCGACCAGGCACCTCTCTAAGGTCAAGAATGTCCTCGTCAAGAGAGACCCGGTCAAAGAGAGCTGCATTTCAGCCCAATATGAAACATCCATACAAATGATATAATGTACAAAGCAAAAATATTAAAGAAAAGTCACAATTCAATAATAGCTACAGACACTCCCCTTTCACACTGCTCATCCCGTCTTTCCAAACTGGGCAGCAAGCAGAGAACACTCAAACGCTAAGACTGTATGTTAAGGTTGGGTCTGATGCATTATAAGAACATTTATAATGAATTATAATGGATTATAAGCATCACCGGGTTGTGAAGGACATTAACAGACATACAAAATGAGCATAATGCATTAGGACCAGAACTTATAATACTTAATAAACCTTGTTATAAGTTGTTATGCATAATTAATTATAAACATTTATGACATGTGTTGCATTATAAATGTCATTATAATGAGACAATACCTTGAATGGATTGTTCAACCCCCAAATGAAAGTTTCTATTAATGACTCACCCCATGGAGACTTGAATTCAAGGATATTTTGGAGCGGTGGCTCCAAAGAAGGGCTTTGTGTGTCCCCCCATTCTACCGATTCGGTTCAAATTCAGTTGGAAATTGTGTGAAATGTGTATGCTATTTTAGAAAAACTTTTACCATATTCATGTTGCACCAGATCTAAGGGACACATATTTAGTAACACTCAATTATCATATTGTATTTTAATAATGTATTGGAATTATGTGTTTCATTAGTAACACTCCTTAAAACCACAGACTGATTTTCAGACAAGTCTATGGTAAATGGTAAATGGTGCATTTATATAGCGCCTTTATCCAAGGCGCTTTACAGAGATTGTGCATTACATTCACCCATTCATACACCGATGGCAGCGGAAACCATGCAAGGCACCAACTAGCACATCGGGAGCAATTAGGGGTTCAGTGTCTTGCTCAAGGACACTTCGACAGTAACTCTGGGGGAGCCCGGGTTCGAACTGGCAACCTTACGGTTACCATCCAGGCACTCTACCCCTGAGCCACCACCGCCGCCCATATGTCACTTCTTGGTGAAGAGTGTGGGCGTGTGGCTTAAACCAGGCTCCATCTATGGACTTAAACTCTTTCTGTTTCGGTAGTGAAAACATGGGACAGCATTTTTTATATAACGTTTTTTTAATTTAAAAGAAATCTACAAAATCAATTTAATTATTTCAACTTTCAACTTTTATTCAACAATAAAATAAATCAAATGGGTGTATTAAAAATTCTTTTTAAGAAAGTGACAAAAATCATTTAAGTACTTTTTTCATAAATTGAAATGTAGGGGTTAGAGGTTGGGACAGCCACCTTCCAATAGGAAGTGACATATAAACGATGTTTTTTTATATATTTAATTTTATATTATCTCAATTAATGTATTGTGATTAATTAGACCATACTATGACATTACTACAGTGAAAAGTCTGAATACTAAATCGTTTTTTAAGTGTTTTTCATTGTGGGACTGCAATTTGAACCGAATCGGTAGAATGGCCCATATATGTACGGTATGTATGTCCGCTTGAGTACGGCAATACAGCATAAACACACCCATTGACCACTGCAGCACGCACGCATGCACGTACGTACGCACACACACACACACACACACACACACACACACACACATGCACACGCCAAGGAGGAGGGGGTCATTACAACCCTCCAAAGCCACCGCTCACTTCATATTATGGTGTGATTTTGTTTTCTTCTCATTTAAGTCAATAATATTGACTCTTTGTGTCTCCATAGGGGGAAAAAAGGTGTTTCCACTGCTGGTCAACAAAGTATTGGCTTAGGAATGCGACAAAAACAAGAAACAATCCATTAATTCAAGTCTCCACAGTAATGGATAGATGTATTAATTTTAGTTTTAGTGCTCAACACTCACTTGCTGCAGTTCCAGTCGTTATTGATGTGTGTGTAGAGCAGGTACCCATAGGCCAGGAACAGCTGTCTCTTGGAGCTGAGGATGAGGATGTAGTAGGCCGTGGAGGCCAGGGAGAGGAAGAGCACCTTCAGCTCAAAACTCACCCGAAGGAACACCCCGCACGCCACCAGAGACAGGATGCAGCTGAACACAGAGTACTGAGACACACACACACACACACACACACACACACACACACACACACACACACACACACACACACACACACACACACACACACACACACACACACACACACACACACACACACATATATACATTTGGGGGATTTATTTAGGAAGAAACTGTGTGTGTGTGTGTGTGAGCCAAGCAATTAGCGAGGTACTGCTCAGTTTCAGCCATTATAGAGTGTCGCAGTCCCTCCCCCTTTCAGAATGACGAGTGGCCCAGGAAATGAATCGCAATGCATTTTTCCCATAGGCATTTCTTAAAGTATTTATTTAAAGACGGTTACGCCGCGGACAAAGCCAACTCGGATCGTGACAAATCATGACAATGAACACAATGTTTTGGGCCGATCGAATAATTTATAAGAAGAAAAACAAAACAAATGGATTGCGATTCATTTCCTGGGCGAATACCGGAAGACTCCGGTGCTTGCCCGTTTTTCCTCCCGGAATTGTCACCAGTGAGGGGGATAACTTTGTAATATGCTATTGGCTGTTTGTATTATTTTTGGAAAAATATAAAAAGATACTCCTGTAGAAAGGCTATATTATTTTACTTATATTGACCCTATAAACAATTTAGTATTATTTAGTATATGTAAGGTTTTGCACACTCAAATGGTACCTCGTCAGATAATCCCCACATAGCCTACAACAACTTCTGTGAACAGACTTCAATGTAGTAGCTTTTCATAAATTATATTTGTACTTAGGCTGTCTGCTGTCATGAAAGTTTATAGTTAGAGAAATTCAAAGTCCAGCCATCTGCTGTCCAGCCTCTCCCACCCCTCACTGGGGAAAATTCTGGGAGGAAAACAGAAACGGGGCGAGTCTTCTTGTTACCTCCTGGGCCACTCGTCGTTCTGAAAGGGGGAGGGACTGCGACGCTCTATAGGAAGACGCTCAATTTGGAGGAGGCGTTGTTTCCTTATCCATGATATATGTCTGCTGCCCTGTGTCCGACATGTCAGCTGTACTGTATGTAACAATGCTTTGCCATCCATGCATGTTGTAACTGGCTGCTCTCCCACTGTCAAACTGCACTGGCAGTGTTTATGTCCTTTGTACAAGGTATTCCTGTACTTCTCATTATGTGGACATAAATAAACATTTCAAATATGTGTGTGTGTGTGTGTGTGTGTGTGTGTGTGTGACAGCAGGTCAGCCACTCACAGGCAGGTAGAAGAGGTCCATGGTTCCCTCCTCATGGGACTCATTCATGTGAAGACGCTCAGCACCTTCACCACCCGGACACATTTCTGGCACGGCTGTCTGAATGAAGCACTGGGGGCGGGACAGTGTCAAAGCATACTTTATTATAAGTAAAACATTTGAGTACTTTTTCCAGCACTGAGTAAACCTATGGATGTCACATATTGTCCTGGAAGCACCGTACCAGGTTGAACACTGCCAGGAGGACGATGACAGCGGTGGTGATGGTGGCCAAGGGGAGGCGCACACACGGCCGCTTCACCACCGCCTCCGACACGGCCGACAGCCAGCTGCAGCCAGACAACTTCTCTGGAAACAACCGCTGTGGAGAGACACGAGGATGAGCTTTGAATCAAACGGTGTGAAATTGTGAATCTACAGTACATTTTGCCACCAATACCTTTGTACTTTTACTCAAGAAAAATATTTCTACATTGTAGTATTAGTACTTTTACTTCAGTAAAACATGCGAGTACTTTTTCCACCACTGGCACATACTGACCTGAAGATGACCTGCAAAACAGATGGCCAGGGTCAGCACGAGGACACAGACTAGCACACCAAATGACATCCCCAACGTGGACGCACTGAGGGACAAAGACAAAAGGAAATTTTAAAGATTTGTCTTAATCTAAAATTACGGATCTACAGGCTCAGAAAGCGTCCCATAGTTTACCATTGTGAGCTTGTAGATCTGCTATTTTTTAATAGCCAAAGCATAAAATATGGTTAAAGTGTTAAAAATCTTTGTGATGCTATTACAGCTCTAATATACCTTAGAGCTGTTGTGTGGAGGACGACGCAGCAATGGGAATCAAACAGGTGAATTTAATCAAGATTCATTAATATGAATGTGAGCCTCTACACGTCATCACACAGCATGTTTTCGTTCAAAGGAAGTAATTAACATTTGATTTGTATGGACTTTGTTATATAAAAATACACAAACATTTAAATATTCCCATTTTTTTGGCATCCATTTTTAAGCCCATATGATGACCACGGATATGGTCTAAAAGTGTGAAAAACGTATTTTTCATTTCACTAGGTCTTTAAGAAGTGGCATTCTCCAAGATCATCTCCAAGAACTTTGCTGTTCTGTTGATTTAAATTAAGTTATATTGAGTTTGTTTTGTTGGTTGTTTTGAGTATTGTTTATCTTAAGGAGGTAATACATTGTATTTGGTTATTTTTGTTAGGTCAGAAATATTTTTTGTTTAGTTCTTTTTGATTATCTCATTTGTTCTAATTTGCCCTTAACCCACATTAGCCACCTATTAGCTTACCTTAAGTTATTACCCATATTATATTTATGAAACTACTTTATGAACTCTACACTTATTGTTATTTCTTTTCTATCTTGTTAATACATAGTTATTTTGTACTTTTTATCCTTTGTTGATGTGGCTGCTTGGGAGTTGGGGAAGGCGGGAGCGTCATTTTCATGTTGTGTCTCAGGCCCCCTAAACTGGGTTATTATAACACCATCCTGATCCCTGTGCTTTAGACCCGCTGTTGACCTGTCTGTCTAGCATCAAATGTTGGGTGAGTGAGAACTTTCTCAAGCTAAATGAGGATAAGACAGAAGTTCTCATAATCGGTTCTAGCGAGCAAAAATAATCAATAATTAGCAGACTTGGCAACCTGACTGTAGAAAGTAACAGTACAGTAAAGAACCTGGGGGTTATTATTGATTCTGAATTGAATTTAAATTCACACATTAATCATGTTACCAAGATTGCCTTTTTTCACCTTAGAAATATTGCACGAATCAGAGCCTATTTGTCCTTGGACGATGCAAAAACGCTAATCCACGCCTTTGTTTTTTCTCGGCTTGACTACTGCAATGCACTCTTTTCAGGACTGCCTAAGAAAACGACTGACAGATTACAACTTGTCCAAAATGCAGCAGCTAGAGTTTTAACTAGAACTAAGATGAGAGAACATATTACTCCAGTTTTGGCATCACTGCACTGGCTTCCGGTTGTTTTTAGGATTGATTAAAAAATTCTGTTACTTGTCTATAAAGCTCTCAATGGTCTCGCACCTCCGTACTTCCGTGACTGCCTACCTAGATATGTCCCTAACCGCCCCCTCAGGTCCTCCAATGCTGGCCTACTTGAAGTGCCTAAAAGAATGTGCACAAAAAAATATGGTGAGGCAGCTTTTTGCTTCTACGGCCAACAGCCTGGAATAAACTTCCATTCGAGCTCAGACACGCACCCTCTGTAGACATTTTTAAATCTCAACTCAAGACTCACCTCTTCACCCTTGCTTTTAGTTGAGTTTTACTATGCACGACTGATGAGGGACTGTTTTGTTTCATCTCATTTATGTGGACACTTACTCGTTTGTGACAAACATCTGAACCATGAAGATGCAGAGGAAGATGAAGGTGGCACAGCCCACATAGTGCTTGAACATGGGCAGGTCCAAAGCTCTGTACTGAGGAGAGAGAAAGAGAGAGAGAGAGAGAGAGAGAGAGCATGACGCACTGCATGACGCACTGTTTTCTTTAAAGTCATTTGAAAACAATTAAAGCAGTGGTTCTCAAACCTTTTCATGTCAAAGACCCCCAAAATGATATGCATTTGGCTGCGGACCTCCCATCTCAAAACATATTTTATGCGAGGGGCCCCCAGAAGCAACGATTTTTAAGATTCTTCAAAAATAGCAGATCTACAAGATCATAGCGAGGCACAAAGTGAAGCGCTTTAAACTTGTATTTGCTATTTTTGAATAGCCATAAGTATAAAATATAGTTAAAATGATTGTAACACTATTAACTATAATATTGCTGGGCATTAAAGTAGTAATTCACCCAAAAAGTGACTTATTTTTTAAATTAAATTACAACCCATGAAGCCTTGAATTCATGGACATTGTTTTTGTTGCATTCCTAAGCCAATAATTTGATGACCAGTTGAAAGATACCAATGTCTCTGGTAAGTAAGACACTTATTTTTCAACCGCTCTTCTTCATAATACAATTTGACCTCATTGTAAGATGCTAAAATCTTTTGTCTAGTCACTCTGTGTCTCAGAGGACAACTGTGGACAGTTCAGACACCCAGCTACCAGTGAGTGAGTCATCAGTCATTTCAATCAAGATTTATTTGTTTTGTTAATGCGATAACAATTGCTTTGGTTAATAATAGCGTGCTAACTTTTCAGGAATAGAAAGACTGCAGTTTCTATTACCCAAGTGCGTAATAGGCGCATTTCTGAACTGTCTGTAAGTCGTCCTCTGAGACACACAGGCTGAGTAGTAGACAAAAATGTTGGAGGGCTCTGTGTAACAAACTTACCTGCTTCTCCAAGACCTTCTTTGGGAACCACACAGCCAGACTGCTCGTCTCCTCAGACTTGAACCACTGCCTGACAGACAGACAGACAGACAGACAGACAGACAGACGAGGAGGGGGGTTAGAGAGAGATAGCCAGGGACAAAGAAAATGAGACTGGGTTTCGAGTCCATTAACATTCATCACATTGACTTGTTTTCTTCTAATCGTTGGCTTCAGGGGAAATGTATCTCGGAAAACGAGAATCAGGAAGTGAATATTCGCCATTTAACAGGTTATTTAATTGTTATTTAATTCACCTAAAACATTTGAACTCCATGACAACCATTTTGTAACCGGCGATCATATCATTTAGACTAGAGAAATGAGGTGAAAATCAAGCTTGTTTTGATACAAAAATAATAAAAAAAACTGCGTTCCCATAGACGGCATAAGCCAACTGAATTTTCACTTTTCATTCTCACACCGGAGTGTTACGAGTAGGGATGGGGCCGATTAATAGATTATCGTTAATAGGACCCGAAATCGATGACAATTAATAATCGATATAAGATATATATATATATTTTTATTTTATTTTAATGAAAATCTGTTGGAAAGGCAATATTGTCATCCAAACAGGACAGGGCTAGGCCTACCAAAGTGTGCCTGGGATGTGTCTGTGTAGCTGCATGACTGAGAGGAGTGTGAGTGACTGAGTGTGAGTGGAGATTGATTCCAATCAAGATACAGGTTTGGAGGATTTAGCAGGTGTTGGGAATTTACCTAATCAGGCCTAGGCTGGGGTTGCTATGGTGATCAATTGGCTCAACACTGGTCCAGGGACCACCAGTGGTCCTCATTTAAAAGATGGAGTTAGTAACCAAATGGACCCTTATTAACTCTCAAGAGTTAAAATTATTGTTAATCATCTACATCAGGGGTTCCCAAGGTACCCCTTGAAAAAGAAAAAAGAAAAGCCCCCGAAACGATTAATCGGTTAATCGTTAATATTGTTAATATTGTTAATATATTATACAAATCGATTTTCATTTTGGACACATTTACACATCCCTAGTTACGAGTGCGTAGAGAACACAGTTGTGAACCGTAATCAATGTATATTTAAAAAAGCGTCAAAAGACGATCTTGGCCTTGTTACAAGATTCAACAGTGTAGCAGATCAAAATCTATAAGATCAAAATGTGTCACTTCGCTCCAGGTTACAACAGTATAATTTTGAGTTACCTTTTACTTGAGTATTTCCGATTTCCAAACGTTTACTCCACTATATAGATGTCTGAGAGGCAAATATTGTACTTTTATTGCACTACCATTATTTGAAAATGTACTTACTTTGTTTATCATTTCACCGATTTTTTTACATTTTGAACTTGGCTGAGGGCCAAACGATCAAAAGACAATCTAGGCAACAAGTTAGTAAAGTCAATAACTGTGCTTGATTCCAAAGGCATCAAAGTATACAGTAGTTGCACCGCTCATTTCGCACAGGTGTGATTTTACGTACAGTATGTAAAACATATGCGTACTGTACTTCTTCCATCACTGGAAGTTTCTGCCCTGACAGTCAGACAAACAGTCGCTAAGTGAACCTACTTGCTGCTGAGCTCATCAATGGTGGTGGTCATCTCGTTGTGGAGCTCCTCGTCAAAACGACTCTTCTGGGACTTGTTCCTGTTGCCACCCGGAAAGCACACAGACAGTTAGACGGAAGGACAGACAGACAAGCTGACCGGGGTCGAATGCTACGGGGAGTCCAGCAGAAGTCATGCAGGTTATTGAGGTCCAGTAGGGTGCTGTACTGTGCAGGCAGGAGGAGGCAACCAGTTAGATCATTCTTAGCGTTAGTGGGGGGAAAGGAAGAGGTGCGTGTGTGTGTGTGTGTGTGTGTGTGTGTGTGTGTGTGTGTGTGTGTGTGTTTGCATTACTATACTTGTGGTGACCACCACAAGAATAACGCGCTCTGACTCTTCTGATTCTGTGAGTACGCAGCACGCAGTAGTGGAAAAACACTACTGCGTGCTGGTGCTCCTTGTCCCAGTGCCCGAGCATCACGCTCCATCGCTGCAGACGCCCAGCGTTATTTTGCGGCAGCGCCAGGTGGCAAGGAAGCTCCATTGTATCTGAGGCCAAATTCGAAGTCATTATCAGCATGCAGTTCCATTTAATGGCCCTGCAGATGTCGCTATTTCTCCTCCTGCTCGCTGCAGAAGAATTTTTACTCCAAGTGAATGAGGTTTTGGCCGGACTTTGTACTTATGTTTACCTAAACATTTTCATAAATACTTTACGTTTTCAATTGCTCGTTTAAAGTATTTTTTCAATTACCATGATATGCATTTAGTAAAGTATGGTCCCATTAATTAAAAAAATTAATATGATAACGTAACCCTACTTTATCATATTTATTTTAATTAATGGGCATATCATGCTAATTGGAAAAACAAAAGAAAAAAAGACTATGTTTCTATGGCTTCTACTAGTTCTACCAAGTGACGAGACGCCCTGGCTGCTGTTGCATGTTGCATGGTGTTGGATGGTGATTTTGAACAAAAAAGTGGCTTCCAAATGGGTCTGTACAAACTCAAAGTACCAATGGGTTACGTTACAGTTCCCTTCATCCATATTTTTTTGTCTATGCAATGGCTTCAGAGCTCCCGACGACCAGTGTTTTTTGGCACAGCGTCCTGGGAGCTTCACGCTGGAAACAGTTCGTTTGAAGAGGAGTGCTGCTCTTTTGATCCTCCTGACTGTGTCTGACAACGCGGTCATTTTACGACCCAACGTTGAATCATTGTCACAACCATGACAAGTTGGTGTTTCCATGAGAAATAATGTTTCAGCTAAGCTATTTATGCTAATAACATAGATCAGGACATTCAAACACAGCAACGGTTGATCGGTTTGTACCTTGTGGGTGTTTAAGTGCTTCATGTGAACGCTATGGACATGATGACTTCAAAAGCGCCCCTCCGCTCATAAAACACCTACTGTGGACAGCAGCGACTGTAACTGTCAAGTGAAATGTCATAACGGTGACAGGCCTAACCTCACAGTGAGTAGTAGAAGGTGGTGGTACAGGCGTACAGCACAGCTACAGCTCTTCAAGGCCCCCCCCCCCCCCCCCCCCGATTCCGAAAATACCCGAGAGGACCCTAGATCTGCATGGGTCGGATCTGTGTTTTATCATAATCACTCGGAGCCGGGTCGGAATCGGCTCTGTATCCCACAGGGCGGGAATACCACTTACCAGGCTGATTTGAAAACACCGGCGTACAATCATTGATTACTCGTCAGGTCTCTCGGAATCTCGGAGATAACCGGATCTCGGACTCAGGTTTGGTTTTCTTATTTGAAAATGTTTTCAGAACGGGTCGGAATCTGATCAAATTTCACAGATCCATTTCGGGTTCGGGACCATGTTTTTGGACCTGTGAAGAGCTCTACTGTACACTGTAGTTACAGACATCCCAGGATAACCCTGTTACTTCTAGACAGCGGAAACACAGGAGGAGAGAACTACGGTAGAGTGCTAGTTCAATCTGATGGGGGCGGGGGGGGTTAGTGTTCAAACTGCAAGGCTGTGTGCTTCTCAACCCCATGGGTCGCGACCTCCCAGAGGCTGCTAGAAATGTGACCATAATAGGTAAACAAAATATTGGTGGAAATACAGTAGACAGACTTTTTAGGTACTAAAAAAAACAAAAAAATATATATTTTGGATCCCAGTCAATTAGGTGAGTTAACCCCTTAGACCCTATCCTATACTACACTTGGTCCACTCTCCCTACACAAAATCCCTTTGTTGAATCTCTTTGCAAAAAACTAAAGGTGGTAAAGGTGGGTTTGGGAGGTCACAAGCCAAAGCGGTTGAGAGTCACACTCTAAACACCCCAAAGGAGAGGAGGAAACCCCCATGGGAGGAGACCCCCACTCACTCACTCACTTATAGGAACTGAAGGGAGGAGCGGGCAATGAGAACGGCTCCTCTACCGACTCATCAAAGCTGTGAGGAGACCCAAGCGCACACGCATGTGCACGCACACACGCACACACAGACACACACAGACACACACATCAACACACTGTACCTTCACCTCCATCACACACGTGATGAGCCATGTGTTCCTATCCTGGCTCACTATCACTTGTATTGTTCACTCACCGTGAATTGTTTGGTTTCTATGTGTATATTGTTGCTGTCGGGTAGAAACGTCTTATCTCCATAGTTTAACTTTTTTCCCCCCGTAAATTAATGCCCTGCGTGATCACACTACTGCGTCACGCAATAGCATCAAAAGTAGGCAGCAGATTGTTTTAATTTGAATCCTGAAAAGTAACAGTTTTGGACAATATTATGTCAGCATCCGTATTCTGGGAAAACTTTCAAAGAAATAGAAGATGGAGAAGCTCACCACACGCCGTAATGACGATTGAAAGCAGAAAAGTAACTAGTATAGAACCCTGCGGGACTCCAACATCTGGGGTTTAAGTGCTTAAACAATTTCATTATGAAAGGTTCATTATGAAACATTTTATGTTACACATTCTTTCATTCTCGTCATACATTATGAAACTATGCATTGACCTTTTCCATACTTTTATATTCGTTGCGGTCCAGAAGAAACCACCTAACTCAATTGTTTTTCACGGAAAATAATGCAATCGAACACCCATGTGTTGCATGGTTAAAAACGATTGAACCAATGGAAATAATAAAAAGTGATTAGGTGAAAACATCCTACCTCCATTGAATCAATCAAATCAAATGATTCCTGAGCGCGGCGCGACTGCAGCTCACCGCTCCAAGAGATGGGTCAAATGCGGAGAACAAATTTCACTGCGGTAACGTGTGTGACAAATCGTACGACTTTGACTTAAACTTTAACTCTACTTGAGCTGGATGTTTTTTTATTTCCTGGAGTTAGGTGTTTTTTCCCCGCAGACAGCAGAGATATACAGTATATATATACTCCTGCATACTTTTATTAAGCATTTAACTCATGTAATGATATGCCTTATGCAACGCATTGTGTGGCTGTAGATCTGGTATTTTTAAATAGGGCTTCAGTGGTTCAAACATAATTCACACTATCAACTCAGGCACATGTTGACCCAAAGAGCCAAGATTTTTGGCCCAAAGAGATTTTTGTGATGTCAAAAGAACATGACAAGTGAAGATGATGCAATGCGGCGGCTCTCATAAAGCTAATTTTTTCATATAAACGTCCCTCTAAAAAGCCTCTGTTGTCCACCGACCACCACAGCTCAGACTTTTAAAAAAAGGATAATTTTCTCATTTCCCCATCCCAGTCTGCTGGCACTCACACACAACCGCTTGTCCGCTTTGAAGGACAAGGAGAAAGCCAGGTGCTTTTACACAATGTTGTGTAAAAGCTTAGCTTTGGGCCATAACTTGAGTTTATGTGTTATTTACTCATGGTGATGTCACTGTACTGTAACTAGCAGATGTTGCATGAACAGTGTTAACACATACAGTCCTGCATCCAAGAATGAATCAGACTTCTATCTAAACTTGGGTAGAACTGAGGTCATAGAACTTTTAATGGTGACCAGGGCTCTGTCTTAGAGTTTAATTGCCAGGGACGTTAAGACGAGATGAATCCAATTATGCACTGATTGCCAGGGACGTTAGTTTTTTTTCTTTTAATCCATATTTTGGAAATTCCTCTAATCTGGTGTGCAGGTGATGACATGCACATGACATGCATAATATAATTACATTTTCTTTATTTTATTTATAATGGGCTAATTGGCAACGAGAGCCAAAACTGGTGACCACCAGGTGGCGCTGAAAGAGTAGGGAAACTACACCCTTTTTGCAAAAAAATATATGTAAATGACGTTTAGAAGATTTAGAACACTTTCCTGGGGGTCTTTGTGTGTGTAATATGTGGTTTTAGATTTAGCCGTGATCCCAGTGTCTCTGATGTCATGGACACTGTGCTCACTTACTTCCTGGACTACATGTTGTCTCAGTAAGACAGCCCTCCCCCTATCCATAAGGAGGAGCAGTGCACCAAAGCATTATGGGAATTGTATTCCAGGAAGGAAGTGAGCCCAGTGTCCATGACATCAGACACTGGGCTCACTGCTAAAATCTAAAATATCTAAAACCACATATTACACACATAAAGACCACCAGGAAAGTGTTCTAAATCTTCTAAACGTCATTAACATATATTTTATTTTGCAAAAAGGGTGAAGTGTCCCTTTAAGGCCTCTCCACCAGTTAGTAGGCCACCGTGCTCAGATTTGTTGCATAAGGTTGCAGAGAAGAGAGTACAAAAATGCACAGTGTGTAACTTTTTGTTTAACTGAATTAAGAAACACTCTCACCACTAAAGTAGTTGAAATAGCATCGCATCATTTTAACCTCTTTATCCAAATACATTGCTTATTCAAAAATAGCAGATGTATAAGCTCAGAGCATGTCACTTTGTGCCGTGCTGGTAGCTATTTTCAATTAAAAAATCAAATTTAAAATCGCAAAAAATGCTTGAAAAATGTCTAATAATTTAGCGTTTTTTTTTCTTACATAAATCTTATCTTCTGGGGGTCCCTGATGGCACAAAATGTTTTTAGATGGAGATCTGTGCTGCGGTCGAATACATTGTGGGGGTCCTAGACATGGAAAACATTGAGAAACACGTACTGCAGTAGATGTCATGAGCGAGCCAGGGTCAAAACAGTGACCATGGCCTCTCTCTCTCTGGCCATTCAGCTACGGATGCCTGTGAATAATCTTGCGGTCGTGTGACCCCACGCTAAAAAAAAGAAAATCCAGCGGGTCCGTAGCATAATTATTTATATATATATATATATATATATATATATATATATATATATATATATATATATATATATATAAATACATCCCATATTATTCTTGTTGCCAACCCTACCCATGACTGGCATAAGAATGGCACAGGATCTCAAACCCCATCAGGGTCCTCTATCTGCTTTCCTTAATGTATCTCATTCTCAGTCCTTCTACTGTCTTTTTCAATGAAGGAATACCAAGATAACCATGGGTGGACTGAGTGGAATGAAAACACTTAAAAATAGTTGTTGAAGTGAGTGGAGTCGGCATTGATGTTCCTTCCTTACCTCTCACTGATCTTATTGGTATAAGGAGCAGGACGCAGAGGAATGTCCTGAGAGAGAGAGAGAGAGAGAGAGAGAGAGAGAGAGAGAGAGAGAGAGAGAGAGAGAGAGGGAGAGAGAGAGAAAGGAATACCTCTCATCAGATACAATTGATTTAATGTGCATTTTACAAAGAGGTGTGTGTGTGTGTGTGTGTGTGTGTGTGTGTGTGTGTGTGTGTGTGTGTGTGTGTGTGTGTGTGTGTGTGTGTGTGTGTGTAACATTTCAGCTAGCACCCCTGATGTCATTGTAAATGAAAACCATAGAGGTGTTCATTCCCGAGGTCGGCTGTACCTTTGACTATAGCCTGGAAGAAGCCTTTCTAACCAAAGTGCTGAAGTATCAGCAGCTAGTGTAGACCATCTCACAGCTAGGCTATAGATGTAAACTTTTAGTTTTTATCTTTGGCAGCCTAGGGCATGCGCATAAGTTGGTTGTGAGGGGCTTACAAATGGCCGGCCTTTCCAAAAGGAGAGCCAAGCAGTTAGCGAGGTACTGCTCATTTTCAGCCATTATAGGAAGCCGCTCAATCTGCTGCCCTGTGTCCGACATGTCAGCTGTACTGTATGTAACAATGCTTTGCCGTCCATGCACGTTGTAACTGGCTGCTCTCCCACTGTCAAACTGCACTGGCAGTGTTTATGTACTTTGTACAAGGTATTCCTGTACTTCTCATTATGTAAATAAACATTTCAAGTGTGTGTGTGTGTGTGTGTGTGTGTGTGTGTGTGTGTGTGTGTGTGTGTGTGTGTGTGTGTGTGTGTGTGTGTGTGTGTGTGTGTGTGTCACGTGCTAGTCTGTGATACTGTATGTGTGGGTGTGTGACGTATGTGATTAGAATGAATAGAATGAACCCTGAATTGGAGTTTGACCGACAGTTTGAGGAATTAGTAGAAGGTTTAGTCAGAAGTGCTTTTTAATCCTTTCATTGGTTCAATATTTGTAAAACCCACACACAGGCGTAAAGGGTGTTCAATAGCACTGATTTATTTAAGAAATGTAAAAAGAACAAGAGATGGGAGGTTTGTGCCCGACAGTTAGGACATATGCTTCCATACAGTCAAACACTCACCTTGCAGCAGCGCATCTTGCCGTTGACCATGCTGTCTGTGGTGAAGCCCTCGCGGCTCTGCAGGTGGGCGAAGGGCTTCACGGCCCCCCAGGACTCCAGGTAGCGCGTCATGCGGACCGACGCTCGCATCTTCAGACCGTCGTTGACCCGGGGCTTGGGAACGCTGCGGCTGTTCAGCGACGGATCCTTAGACTGAGGACGCAGCAGACACTTAATTGTTCGCATATTCTAGTATAGAGAACCGAATAGACCGATAGATATATCAGATATGATAGAAATATCATTGTTATATGAGGCTAGATGGTGCAAGGTGGAGTCTACAGTGGAGTTCACTGGCGGCCATCTTGCAACAGTCAACTTCTCTGGTACGTTCTATGGTTGCAAAAATACTTAATTTGCTGAAATCTTGACCGATTGACAAACGGTCATCTCTGACGTTTATAACAAATGGAACCCAAACCGCTTGAAAATCAGTTGAAAATGTAGCAAGTTATTATTTATTAGTTATTTATAAAGTACATGCACCATTACCATAGCTACAATGTTATGAGTGATCTGACTGTAGCAAGATGGCCGCCATGTGGCGACGTTGCTCTCCATTGGCCAGCAGTGCGGGCGAGTCATTTAGTCATCTAATATTTTATGTTGAATTCCTGTTCTTTTCTTTGGCTATATAGAAATGTCTATTTGTACGTCTGTAAATGTTTTGATGAATTGAACCAGGTGGACCCTCTTGTAAACAAGTGTAATGCTTTATTGGGTCGTCCACTCACAGTTAACAGTCTTTGCATTGAGTTGTGCTTGAAATGTACTGTCATTCTGCAAACTGTTAATAAATATTTCAATCAATCAATTGCCTTTATATATATCTATGGTCCTAATGCCCTGGGTCAGTCACATACCTGACAGAATCGCTGGATTCAAGTGTTTGTTTTTGGAACACAGCTCTTATAAGACAT
Source organism: Protomyctophum parallelum (assembly GCF_964188405.1). Lineage (NCBI taxonomy): Eukaryota > Metazoa > Chordata > Actinopteri > Myctophiformes > Myctophidae > Protomyctophum > Protomyctophum parallelum. Next base: position 26,370,457 of record NC_139699.1, read on the forward strand.
GATGGTACGATGACAGTATGGTATTTTCAATAGAGGGGGATGACGGACACTATTTTTGCCATTTCCCCCCAAAACCGGGAGGTGAAACCTTCCATTAGGCTTTTACCTCACGCTCATAAATCTGATCTCTCTTTAGAAGCGTTGTTATTCCAAGATGCATGATGAAGTCAGAAATTAGGACAGAACATCGCCATTCTGATCAAAACCACGGACAGCGCTGTAGATTTAGAGAGAATGAAGGAAGGAAAGAAGGAAGATTGTTGGCCTGTAAAGCAGGAAGTGAATGGCTGTGCTCGCAGCAAAACAGCTCCGGGTCGAACGAGCAAGGCGTTTTATACCATTAAAAAGGTCCACACGTCTGAGGCACCCCGCAGTTTTATCTGAGAGGACGTGCGGACACGTCTTTAGCAGATGGAGACAGGTCACTCACCCGCGGGTCGATGACCAGGTAGGTGTTAACATGCAGATGGAGACAGGTCACTCACCCGCGGGTCGATGACCAGGTAGGTGTTAACATGCAGATGGAGACAGGTCACTCACCCGCGGGTCGATGACCAGGTAGGTGTTAACATGCAGATGGAGACGGGTCACTCACCCGCGGGTCGATGACCAGGTAGGTGTTAACATGCAGATGGAGACGGGTCACTCACCCGCGGGTCGATGACCAGGTAGGTGTTAACATGCAGATGGAGACGGGTCACTCACCCGCGGGTCGATGACCAGGTAGGTGTTAACATGCAGATGGAGACGGGTCACTCACCCGCGGGTCGATGACCAGGTAGGTGTTAACATGCAGAGGGAGACAGACAGGTCACTCACCCGCGGGTCGATGACCAGGTAGGTGCGGACGTCACTGAGCTCCTTCAGGTAGGTGTCCCTCAGGTGTCCGTTGCCCTCCTCCACCTCGTAGGCCTTGTTCAGGTGCTTCAGGGTGGCCTCTGTGATGTGGACCCGCCTGCACGACAACATGACACACAGGACCAAACCTTTTACTGACTGAAAACTGTATAAGAATCCTTTGATAGGGCTGGAGTCAGTGGTTAATGCATGTTTTGTAATAATAATCAAAATCTACAAACTAACTAGTAACTAAAAAGTGATCAAATAATTGTAGTAGTAGTAGTAGTAGTAGTAAACTTTATTTTGTATTTATTTTTATATCAGTCTGTCCCTTTTATGCCCATATATGGAAGTTTCTGTATCTGTCTTTACAATACATCCTTGAACAATTTTTGTTTTTAACGTTTACAAACATTTCCATCACATGGAGTGGGTTAGATGCAGTGGTGGACACTGGACATGGCATCACATCACAATGAAATCGAAATGAACTCAAAATATCATATCGTTTCACTTTGTATTGTATTGTATTGTTTTGAAATGTGAATAATCAGTATCGAATCATTTTGCAATGCAAATAAGTAATTGTATCAAAGCACTTAAGTTGTGCATTGTATTTAGCAATTTTAAGAAGAAAATAAAATAAAAGAGGGGTTTAATTACTTTTCCATTCCATATTGCTACACTTGGTCCATCGATAAATGTGTGTATTCTGTGTTCATGTTAAAGTGCAGGTTTGTCCATAATGTGTTAAAAATTTGATGTTTGATGTTTCCCTTAAAAAACCTGCTATATCCACATGTTTCACACAGATTTCATGTTAGTTACTGTATCGATTTCAAATCATTGAATCGTATCGCCATGAATGAACCAATATCGGCCATGTATCGCATCGTCAACCATGTTTCGTGATACATTATCGTATCGCTGTTAGACTATACAAGTGATTGCTATACATACCCCGGCAAGCCTCCAGACTCCATGTGATTGGCCAGGGTGACGTCATGTGACCACACGTCAAACTGCCACTTGCGAAGGCCAATCACCCCACAGAGGACGTTTCCGGAGTGCACGCCCACTCTCATGTTGATGTCCACTCCTGTGGCCTCCCGCACCTGCCTGACCATCAGACACAGCATGTGAGTGTGTGTGCGTGCGTGCGTGCGTGCATGCGTGCATGCTCTAACCAAGAGATAATGGCACTGGTGTACTGCAGTCATACAGTAGGTATGAATGAGGGCAAAGTTTAATGATAATATCATTAAACTATTTTGCTTTCAAATAATATTATTATTTATTAATGGTATTATTCATTCTATCATTCTGTCATTCCCTGAAAATGAAAGGTCAAGTGTACTCTGCCTGCGTCAGAAGTGATGCAGAGATGAGTATGATCAGATGGGCAATGCCTTATAGAAAAGATCATCAAATCATCGGCACTACAGAATTACCCAGTCTCCATAACATCTACACCACTGTATGAAAAAAGCCCATAACATCATGGAAGACACCAGCCACCCCGCAAATACCCTGTTCAAACTACTCCCTTCCAAAAAACGCTACCAGAGCATCAAATCTCGTACCACCCGTCTCAGTAACAGTTTTTACCCCCAGGCAGTCAGGCTGCTGAACAGCTGACCTTGAACTGTATTGCACTTCACTTCACTTTTCCTGTTTTTTGTCTTTTCTTGCACTATAGATGTTTGTTATGTCCTGTGTATGTAAGACTGAGAGTGCTCTGAGCAAAATAACTTTCATTGTATGTATACTCTGTATCTATACAAATGACAAATAAACCTGAACCTGAACCTGAACCACTTGGTTGTACGGCTGTACAGCCTGGACATAAGACCCTACGGCTGTACAGCCTGGACATAAGACCCTACGGCTGTACAGCCTGGACATAAGACCCTACGGCTGTACAGCCTGGACATAAGACCCTACGGCTGTACAGCCTGGACATAAGACCCTACGGCTGTACAGCCTGGACATAAGACCCTACGGCTGTACAGCCTGGACATAAGACCCTACGGCTGTACAGCCTGGACATAAGACCCTACGGCTGTACAGCCTGGACATAAGACCCTACGGCTGTACAGCCTGGACATAAGACCCTACGGCTGTACAGCCTGGACATAAGACCCTACGGCTGTGCCGTTTGTAAATAAGATAAGAGAGACCCTACGAGTGTGCTGTCTGTGTGTAGAACAAGCTTCTTCCCTTTCTTTGATTCTTGGGAAAATAACACGATGGGAACTATGCACAAAAACACATTTCAGCCATAATTTTACTTGTTAACACTGTGATGTGACAATACAGCTGATTCTGATTCTCACTGAGGGAGAAAAAGAGCAGTGCAGAGCTGAGACAGAGGATGGGAGTGGAGGCCATAGTGGATGTAGTGAGGAGAGCTTAGACAGAGGATGGGAGTGGAGGCCATAGTGGATGTAGTGAGGAGAGCTTAGACAGAGGATGGGAGTGGAGGCCATAGTGGATGTAGTGAGGAGAGCTTAGACAGAGGATGGGAGTGGAGGCCATAGTGGATGTAGTGAGGAGAGCTTAGACAGAGGATGGGAGTGGAGGCCATAGTGGATGTAGTGAGGAGATCTGAGACAGAGGATGGGAGTGGAGGCCATAGTGGATGTAGTGAGGAGATCTGAGACAGAGGATGTAATGGGAATGGAGGCCATAGTGGATGTAGTGACTCGTGAGGAGAGGCAGACTGCCATGGTACAGACACGTAGAAAGGAAGGAAGAGAAGAACGATTGAGCGAAGAAAGTAATGTCCATTAACTTAGCCACTGGCCAGCTTAAGAAGACCTGTGTGTGTGTGTGTGTGTGTGTGTGTGTGTGTGTGTGTGTGTGTGTGTCTCTCTCTCTACAGCTGTGACATCGACTAAACTCACTTGATAGCCTCACACATATCAAGGCCCATCTTCACACAGTTCTTGGCGTGTTTGGGCAGTGACACTGGCAACCCAGACACACAGTAGTAGCAGTCGCCCAGGATCTTTATCCTCATGCACTCGTTCTCCTAGAATAGGCATAGCAATACAAGGACAGAGAAAAAACACACATTGATTATAGGCATACGTTTTCCCAGTTATTATTATTTTGGTGATTCATTAACCTGCAGTGTTGATTTTCACAGCCACTTTTGATTTAGTTTTAGTCATAGTCTTTTAATGTAGTTTTAGTCTTTTACTTCTACTAGATCTCTTCTCCACTAGTTCGTCCCTAACATGTTTTAAATGTGTCACGCTGACTGACTAAGGTCACATTCCCACCTAATACTTCTGTAGACTCGAAGTGAATGGGCGGAGAAATTGGGATTCTTCCATATTTAATTTGCTGCGGTTTGCCTTCACACTGCGCTGTATAACCGCAGCAATTGGAAACGCAGCAGGGACCTTATCAATGTGTTCAATTCATAAACTACACAGTGAAATATATGTGTTAAAAATATATATACTTTGAGTGATAGTTAGGACTTTAGGACGTAAAGTGACGGTAACGTGGTTGCAGTGTGTATCGTCTGGGACTGGACGTGTGTGTGTGTGCATGCGTGCGTGAGTGTGTGGGTGTGTGCGTGCGTGCGTGCGTGCGCAATAACGGATGTCTTCTACAACTTTACTAACTTGTAGTAAACACTTTATGCAACCTGCAACATTGTGCAAATGTGCGATGGAACCTAATCGCCTCCATTCTCTTGCTATATGTATATATCCTGTAGACAGCATTGTTGGTGTGTGTAACCTTCAGCATATACAGTAAGCCTGTATCTGTATGATGGTCTGGCCATATTGCAATAAGGGCTTCTATCTCTTCATTAGACGACGTATGTCCACGGGTCATCTTTATGCGTCGCTGCGTAATAATTCTTGTGTACCAAATTCCAACTTATTCATCCGACATTGGTACTGTACATTCACTCCCTATGTTTAATGCGATTGCATTCACACCTGCAGTGATCCGCACTCGGCTGCGTTTTGAAGCAAAGCGAAACCTCAGTTTTTTGGCGGAGTAGAATGCGGTTCTTTGATGCGCATTAGCATTCGAATGAAGCTTCACACCTGCCAAACGAAGCGCACTTTCCAACAAACGACATGTTCATGACCAAAGTATTACACACATAAAAACCCCAGGAAAGTGTTTCTTGTGTCCTAAACATCAGTAAAATAAGCTCTGGTTGCAAAAGGGGTGAAGTGACCCTTAAATAATCAACCTCAGAATCTATTGGGGAAGCATCAACAAACTCACCTTGGCAATCTGGTCAAACTTTCCAAACAGCTCGTTGAGCATAATGACCAGCTCCTTGGGTGAACAGTCGCTGGCCAGTCGCGTGAAGCCCACTATATCAGCATACAGGATACTGGAGGAGACAAATAACATGAAAGGAATGAAACACAGAAAAGCCCTCTGTTCCCAAGAAGAAGCACACAGGTGGGCTAAGTAGAAACATCAAGGCTCACACCTGTATTCATAGAAGAAAAAAATATTTTTAATAGTCAGTGGTGAAAAGTAACTATACATTTACTCAAGTACTATACGTGCTTTAAACAATCACACCCGTGTGAACTGAGTGGTGCAACTCCCCTCTCCCCCTGCCCCTCTCTCTTTCTCTCATTAGCAGGCAACAGTGCAGCACTATCTCTCTCTCTCTGTTTCTGGCACAACAGCACCACTTTTGCCCCTACTGGTACTCATAGTCACATACATAGTCACATATAGGTTAACATCACGGACATTGTTGTTCCTTGGAGTGGTTGCACCACTCAAAAATACCTCCTGGTCTCTATACTGCCTCCCCCTGATGAAGTGGAAAATAACTGGTTGGAATAACATGTACACGCGTTACGTCCTATCGGGGAAACTCCACCCTGTCAGGTGATACGAAGCGGCCTGCTCACTCCTCATGAATTGAAGGAAGCATGAGCTCAGTTTGGAGTTCTCCCCAGGTTGGCAGAGGGAGAGCAGTGCCCACGATTACAGTTAGGCAATTGGCACGGGGTGAAAAATGTGTTACAAAATCTTGGGATAAAAGAATTATAGTATTTAAAAAAATATATGATTTATTTATTTACTTTACTTCTACTCCACTACATCTCAGAGACAAATATTGTACTCTCATAATTTGAAAACTTTAGTTGCTGGTTACTTTGTAGATTTTAATTACCATTACAAAACTAACACACTAACCACTTCAGCCCTATTTAAACTTCTACAAGCTCACAACTAGTCACAATGTGACGTGTCGTGAGCTTGAAGATCTTTCAAAAGATGTTGGCACCTTAAGTATATTTTTTACTCAAGACAATGTTGTATTACAGTATTGTTACTTCTGCTTAATTAAAAACAAACTGAATACTTTTTCCACCACTGCACAAGTGCACATCATGGTCATGGTTGTCACAAAACCCATGGCAGGTGTGACTTGGACTTCTCACGGAACGGAACAACAGTTATTTCAATTCATCAGAGACAGATACCTCTGTCTATCTGCCAGCTGGCTGGCTGGCAGATAGACAGAGGTATACAGCTCGACCTATTCCACTGTCTGTCTGACAGACAGACAGACAGACAGACAGACAGACAGACAGACGCTTGACCTATTCCACTGACGGGCTGGCTGACAACAGCCAGGTGCTTCCTGACACTCAGACAACAGAGCTAATGACAAGCTATCATTCCACACCTATGTATTGTGAGGCTTAATATAACACCAACCGTACGCTGACAGAGCGAGACCTCTCTATAGGCGGATAAAGAAGCCCATTTCCCCCAGGTTCTGTGAGTGGATATTAGCCTCACAACACGTCACGGCATGTTGTAAGCTTGTATATATGCTATTTTTGCAACTTTTGTGCGAGACTGTAGTATGACAGAGTAGAGTGTACATTTATAGAAAAACACATGAAAGAGTTGAAATATGGAGATAAGAGGTTTCCGCCCAGCCACCGCAGCATTATTAAATGTCATTGCTGGTGTAAGCCCTGAGGGAAAGAATGGTTAATTGAATGTCACCATTTAATGGACAGAGAATATCACTGTGCTAAAGGCATCTACTACCCATTATATTATTCCACTATAGGTATAAGGCAAACAGGGTACCAAACCTCACTGGCAATTACTGAAGAGAAAGAGAAAGAGAAGAGAGAGAGAGAGAGAGAGAGAGAGAGAGAGAGAGAGAGAGAGAGAGAGCGAGAGAGAGAGAGAGAGAGAGAGAGAAAACCTTTATTCTGTGTGAGCAAGAGCCATCTGCAAAAGTTCAGGGTAAGGCAACACACCTATCAACATTACGTTATGTAAAATGTGAGTATTTTTTCCACCACTGTTTCATTAATGTTTTATGGGTTGATGTATAATAAAAAAGTACAATTGAAACCCAGGTTTCCACAATAATGACTAGAGCTTTTGTACGCATGCAGCAGATCGACAGACGGGACATTTCATTAATTCAATAACGAGAGCAGAACTTGACCTGGCTTCGTTGTGAAAACACAATGCATGGGACAGAGGGAAAAACAAACTGAAGACAGCGAGGAGAGGTCAGACGAAAGCCACATGGGGCTCCAGGTGAAAGAATGAATGATATTTAAGGGAAATTGAGGACATTAAATGAATTAAATATACTGTAAGAGAACCAAACTTGAACAACAAATTGAACTTCAAAGAGGCTTGAAGGCAAGGTACCAAGAGAATAGTCAGAATGGTTTCATGGTTTGGGCTTTATTCCTTTCTTTCCTATTATTTCAGATTAATTTGGAGAGATGGAAATTTAATTCAACCACAAGAATTGTAGGTTATTTTGACCCATGCATCACCAATAAGAGAAGCTACCAAAAGCTTCCCTTTAAAACAGTCCTTTTCAACAAGTTAACAGTTTCCGTGCTTTGAATGGAATACTCCAGGTTAATGTCGCTGCCATATCGGACATACGCGACTTTTGTTTTATGTGTTTAATCCGCCGTAATGTAATAAATAAAAATAAAATCCTTCTTCGCCGCGGAGAAAGAGACTAGATGCATTTGTTTTGACGGAGAAACCGGAAATCGTCACATGCTGTGGGCTGCTAGGGCTTCTGGGAAATTGAGGCCAATGCAAACGAATGGGGTTCAACGCCTCATGGAGGAGGGTCCTGTGCTGCGTCTTCCGGGTGTACCAAGATGGCGGGTGGTGCTGCCGTTCATAACAAACGGGGGGAGCTTTTTTCGCTCGATTTTCGCGGATTAAAAGCCCACATAATTCAGCGTATGCTCTAAAGGTAATACAACAATCTCGGCAGTGAAGGGGGGTTGATTAAAAGTCTGGTAAATCGTTTTCCGCAGTCAAACTGTTAATGCAGGTCTCTGAGGTCCCTGAAACATGTCTTTGAAGTTGTTATTGCTGAAAAATACCACTAAGATTATGCATTTAAGCCATGCCTCTATACGCCTGTGTCAGTCCCTTTCTGGGCAGCGTGCAGTTGTCAATGTTCAATGCCAGATAAAATAATTAAATCGTTAAGACTGCAATTATTTGTGTGACAATTAATTGCCAAATTAAATGTGGGGAGGTTTAAGAGAGCAGGCGGGTTGGTGATACTCTACCTGACATTCTATTTGGGGAGGTTAAGAGAGGGTTGGTGCTACTCTACCTGACATTCTATTTGGGGAGGTTAAGAGAGGGTTGGTGCTACTCTACCTGACATTCTATTTGGGGAGGTTAAGAGAGGGTTGGTGCTACTCTACCTGACATTCTATTTGGGGAGGTTAAGAGAGGGTTGGTGCTACTCTACCTGACATTCTATTTGGGGAGGTTAAGAGAGGGTTGGTGCTACTCTACCTGACATTCTATTTGGGGAGGTTAAGAGACAGGCGGGTTGGTGCTACTCTACCTGACATTCTATTTGGGGAGGTTAAGAGACAGGCGGGTTGGTGCTACTCTACCTGACATTCTCGTGTCTCTTCACATAGAGACTGTGGAAGTTGTTGTCTTTGACCAGCCTCTGCTGCTCCTCCTTGTCCTTGCAGTCCTGAAGACGCTCCATGATGGCCAGCTTCATCTTCATGGAGATGTAGACCGGAAGGACGGACTGCAACAGGTTCTCCTGCACACGCACACATTTTAATCATTTATTTATGTCCACATAAGATACAGCACGCCCTCCCGCACGCGCGCGCACACACACATATATAATTCAGTATAATTATAATGGGTCTTTGTCTAGCTGCATGGGGACCACCTGACTGGACTCTGCTGTCTAGCTGCATGGGGAGTTGGGGACCACCTGACTGAACTCTGCAGCATTGTAAATACACCGGAAAACCCAGCGTGTGCTCCGGCTTTGAATATTGCTGATGGTTTGCTTGGTTCCTTTTAGAGTTACTAAAAGCCTAAAATGCTGGTATCTGTATTTGTATCAGGGTGATCATTCCGAATGAATACTTCCGAATAAAATACTTCGGAAGTAATGTTTTTTGCTGCGCGTTTCCATGGGAAATGGTCATTCCGAATGATTGTTTACATGCATGTGATATAAGACATGATATATGTTAATTCACGTGAAACTATGCCATCTGCTGGACACATAAAATATAGACAGTTCATTCATTGTAACTGTCAGACGAAAGACGACACTTTGAAATCCCATCATTTAATTCCGCAGTAGTTTTGAGGCTGCTGCTTGGATAGGGGCGGACATATTATGTTTACCGTCTTTTTTCCCCCACCTGCTGCGGCTCCCCTTCTCCGCTGGGAAGGTGATCATCTCGTTTTTATGTGTACTTTATTATCTACAGCACGGCCAGGGCACGCAACACACTGATTATTATTGTATCGGGTCGCTCGTTATTTTTTAGAGAGAGTGTGAGAGAGAGACCGTTGAACACACACACACACACACACACACACACACACACACACACACACACACACACACACACACACACACACACACACACACACACACACACACACACACACACACACACACACACACACACACACACACACACACACACACACACACACACACACACACACACACACACAGATCAGGAGTATCATCATCTGCTGCTGATCCACGTTTTTTTTGTGGATTTCGGATCTGCAAAATGCACGAAATAACGCGCTCTATGTGCAAACTCCTCGGCGCATCTTGGATATGAGCGCCTTGGAGCATGCTCAGAAAGACCAGAATGAACTTACATCCGAAGCAGTGTATACATGAGTCCAATTTTCTTTCAATCGCATTGATCATTGGAATAATCCGGCCAGTGACATCGGAATGGTTTTTAGATCGCATCGAGCATTATCATTCGGATTTAAGTTTTTGTAGGTGTTTACATGACAACGTGTAATAGGATTGAACTTCTATTCAGAATGAAAAGGGGATTTAACTGCTCATGTAAACGTAGCCAGTGAGTATGCCAGTCTATGCCATTCCGATACAATATCATTTTTTTTATCACATAATGAGATTCCATTTACAGTGATATTTTATTTTGGATTGATGTTGGCAGTACTGCCGTTTTATATTCTTACTGGATAATTGACCATATTATTTTACTAACTTGGAGCTGCACTTTAACTACTAGTATTACTAATGGATTTTTTTGTGACTCCCTGCGATACAGGTTGCACCAATGAACCACATCGGGGTGTGTGTGCGCGTGTGTGTCTGTGTGTGTGTGTGTGTGGAAATAATAGAGGCATTGAGTGCCTCTTCCCATCAAATACAACTGAATTAGCATTGGGTTTTGAAAAATGATGTTGAATTACTGAAACTCTTAACCTGTTAAACCGGGAAAAGCATTGTGTACAAGCTCTACAAGCTCACACAGCGTCACTTTGTGTCACACTGCGAGCTTGTACATCTGCATTTGAATAGTAAAATCTATGGCACAAAACGTTTTCAGAGGACACATACATATCAATTTGCGGGTCCTTGGCAGGAAATGTTTGAAAACTACTGTAAAAGAGGCTTTGAGTGCGCTTTTCCATCTAAAACAACTGGAATTAGCATTTGGTTATGATAGATTAGTGTCAGGGACCTCTAAAATGCTGCTTCACAGAAGAAACTTTTTCCATTTTGGACAACAAGAAAAGCATTTCTGGGACAGCACTGCTGCTGTGCCGTTTCCTACGGCCCAAAAATAATGTGGGGGGATGAGGTTTCCCATCAGGACCTGGTGTTACACTTCCCCACTGACTGTCCCATTATGTGCCTGTTGCACCCTGGCTAACCTCCGTTCGCACCGCTCTCCTTTCAGAGTTTCCACCCGGCTCCGTTCAGCCAGCTCTCTATACAGAAGGATCGAATGTTGGACGACGATTACGTATCATTCCTTTTCTGGGGCTCTGCTAGGCAACGGAGGGCCGGCTTCACTAGTCTCTCACGCCTCATTTTACGACCAGTTGTGGGAAGTAACCGAGTGAATTTAGTATTGCACTTAACCCATTAAGACATCTCAAAGGCAAATATTGTACCACTATATTATAAATATTTGATAACTATAGTCACTAGTCACTTTGTATGTGTGTTATTACAAAACACACATTTCAAACCACTTCAGCCCCAATTTTTAATTTTTTTGTTGAAAACGTGTTAAATGGGAGATCTTCATAAAGTACTTTTGGTTTTGACGTCAATACTTTGCTACTTGTACTGAAGTGATTTTCGAATACGGGACATTTACTTATAAATAGTATTTCTACTTTGCGGTATTGATACTTAGTAAATAAAACAATTTAAGTTGTTTCTCCATCACTGTTTATGTCTCCTCCTAAGCAACAGTCAAAACAAAATAACCCCCGAAAAAAGGAGGAAAGGGGAGAGAAATCGTTAAAAGGCCATTTTGAAAGTCGATGTCTCACTATGCCAGCCGAGGGGACACAGACCCATCTCATTTAAAAATCATTATGGTAAAATCTAATTTGCCTGGGATTTGTTTGTCATAATGAAAACATCCCTGGGAGAGTGCATGTGAGAGAGTGCACGTGAGGTCTGCTGATGGCATAAACCATAAAGGCTGAAATCCAATAATTTACGCCATGGAAAGAACCACGGTTCAATATGGCTTTTTTGTCATTTTGTCTTTAACACAATTGATGCCCATGGATTTTTTTCAGAATAGAGACGTAGAGTGCCCAGCAGATTAAAAAAAGAAAAAAAGAAAAAAAAGAAAAAGTATAGGAATCATGTTTTTGGATCATTTTAACCTCAATAATCCTCCCCATGCCCTCATCCAAACATAAAAGTCAACAAAGAGCCATACAGCCTTACAAAAGGTCAGAACAGAGCAATAAAGCAGAGCCATAAAGCCTTGCATAAAGTAATTATTTGCACAACCCTCAAATTTTGAGCTGTGTGAGACCGAGACAGTACAGTACAGTACAGTACAGTACAGTACAGTACAGTACAGTACAGTGCACTCGTGTCTTCTAAACCTGTAACACTAAAAGTATGTAAACTAATTCAACTAACCCTGATTTATGGGCTACTAAAGCTAAATTTGTTTAGCAATTTCACAATTTTTGGGACACATTTTAATGTCCACGTGACCCAGCTTCAGGCGTTAATGTGGCAGGGAGAACATGATGAAAAGATAAATGCATTATACTATGCTGTCACAAAAATGTGGAATGGCTTTAAAGCCATATAAGAGCTTGGCTCCCTACACAAACTACACTAACTTAAAAGAATGGCTGCGCTCCACTCCACCCCTCCTTTTCCATCCATCAACCGCAACTTAACCCGGAATAATAGATGTTTCAAGACCCTGACCTCTAATGGCATTCCTAGGGTGGGCTTCTTTATGCCGTTTCTCGCTATATGAGCACCTTCACTTCGCACACTTTGCAATGACCATATGGAAACTTTTTTTGATTGGCATTGCACTGATAATAGAGGGTATATGCGCATGGTAAATGGTACAATGGTAAATGGTGCATTTATTTATTTATCCAAGGCGCTTTACATAGATTGTGCATTACATTCACACACACACATTCATACACCGATGGCGGAAACCATGCAAGGCACCAACCAGCACATCAGGGGCACTTCGACACCAACTCTGGGGGAGCCCGGGTTCGAACCAGCAACCTTGCGGTTACCATCCAGCCACTCTACCACTGAGCAACCGCCGCCGCATGCATAAAGTGAATGGCAAATCGAGTGGCAAAGTGAGTGGCAAATAAAAAGTCAGTTTAACATGGTTTAATGTCGATGTATGGGCAGTCGTGTATGGGCCAGAAAGTCGTTTTTTGCCACTTAGTAGGCGCTACCGCATAATTTCCGGGTTTGATGATGATGTCATGCACATACCCTCTATTATTATATTTTGTTTTTATGACGAGATATGGTGAGACACTTGAATGTAAATTAACTATTTTTTACCTCTGTTTACCGTTGCTCTGTATTCTATATCTATCAAGTTTTTACTGATATGCATCATATTGTATTGTATGTATTATATCGTCGCTGTTGGGCAGAAACCTCTTGTCTACATATTCTAACCATATTTGCGCTTGTAGATTTGCTACTTTTGATTATTTATTTTTTTAATCCTGAAAAGCAAAAACTGTTTTGGACATACTGTATGAGGTTCCACCCGATATAGAGACGATATGTCTTACTGATGAATTGAGTACAATTGACCAAACGGAAAAAAGCCTCCTGGGGCTTTTTGTGTTATCCTTTTAACATTTTAAACTTGTTAACCCATTTAGTTAACTGAGACCAGTTTTCTGAAAAAAACTATGTATCTATATCAAAGGTGCTCAAACTATTTCATGTCAAGGACCCCACAAATTAAATGTAATTGGCCGCCGACCCCCATCTGCAAATATGTTGTTCCAGGGACCCACCCGGCCAGAAGCAGATTTCAGTTAAAAATGCTCACTCCGAAAGAATATATATTCATGATTTGTGCCAGAAATAGCTAAAGTATGCTTAACTCTTTCCCTTAAATGGTTGATGCCTATGGAAGCCTTTAACATTGGCCCGGTTCCTATAGCAACACCCCACCGTTCCAACTATGGGATTGCAAATATATTCACAGTGCAAAGCAGTTGAAAGGATCGCTGTCCTTGGTGTATTTTCTGCCATCCACATTTCGGATTTCATTTGTGCCTTTGTACCGCGATGCTGCCGCCATGTGAAAGCTGTTCCAATGCTGGCCCCTGGAACTGGGGTTTATGCTAACAGCTAGCGGTATGCTAACAGCTAGCGGTAGAGATAGAGTTAAAACACCAAAAGGGGTTCCTGTCCTGAATGGGTTAATAAAGTATTCAATCAATGAATGAATGCATCAATGAATCAGTCAATCAATCAATCAATCAAAAGGGGCACCACAGCAGAGCGACTGACCTGCTGTCTCTTCTCAATCTCCAGCTTCATGCGCATGCTCAGGCACCTCAGTGTGTCCTGGAAGGTCTGTCTGAGTGTCCTCTCCATTAGCACCTTATGGAAGGCCCCCACCACACTGCCACACAGGAACACCACTGCATTGGACAGGAGCTGGAGAGAGAGAGGAGAGAGAGAGACAGAGACAGAGACAGAGACAGAGACAGAGACAGAGACAGAGACAGAGACAGAGACAGAGACAGAGACAGAGACAGAGACAGAGACAGAGACAGAGACAGACAGACAGACAGACAGACAGACAGACAGACAGACAGACAGAGATTTTTTTATGTCAAGTACCCCCAAATTGATTGATTGGAGACCCATCTAAAAATTTGAGTTTATACAGTAGATTGGCTATTTTCTGCAAAGAGGGGGGGGGGGGGGGGGGGGGGCAGACCAAGTTCTTTACAACTACAGGGGTTTAACCACTTGGTTAACTGACTGAAAACACACATTAACATGAATCCAACACAATGCTACACAATGATAGAGCCGTCAAACAAGTACATGAGGCTAATATGAACTCCACAAAATTGTGTTGCAGATTAAGCCTTTTCAATTTTAATCTGAAACACAATTTTATACATCATGTATAGTGGGGTGTCTCTACTTCAAATCTCTCTCAGCTAGGGGGTCCTTGGACTGATAAAGCACAGAGCTGAACCTGTGTTTCAAGAAAGGAAGTTGGTATGAGGTTCACAAACCTTTTAACTTCAAATACATTTGATTTGATCCAAACTAGTGAAAATGGCACATCTACAAGGTCACAAGACGTCACAGCGCTATTCGGCGCATTGACAACATTTATGAAATTGTATTAAAGATGGAGTGCAGTGATTTTCTTCCACACTTAAACATGATCATCAGGTGTATTTAGGTGTATATGAGGTATACTTTTTTCAAAAAGGTGTACAGAATTTGTTAAAATGATGGTTTTATGTGGACACACCCACCAGTTCATTAGGTATGCGTGAGTTTAACCGTAGCACCACCCACCTAATCCAGTCCCTCCGCCTCCCCTTTAAGACCACCCACTTGTCATAGTCCCTCCCCCTCCTTATAAAAGGACAGCCCCGGCTCTGCCCTTTTGTTTACAAAATGACAAATTGGTGTCTGTAATGTAACAAGAACTCATGTTTTTGTGAATGTTAGAAGTGAACACTTCCCATATTTCTGAGATAGGCCTATCGTATAAGCACCATTATGCACTTATACTGCCACCATCCATGTATAGGCCACGCATCCATACCATATCAGATCTGATTTTTCTGATTTTTTTATAATCATTTATTTATTTCTTCCAATTATATTGACCCTATTGTCACAATCAGCTCAGCTCATCATCCAATTAAATCATAGTTTAACAGCAGAAACAATTAATTTGATAGATCATTTAGCATGAATAATTTTATTAATTTGCCAATATATTGTAGGCTATTGATTTCCTCCAGCTAAGCACCCTGGCATTAAAACTGTCCAAAACACTTGCACTGCCCTAGGCACATTATGCTCCGGACAGAAGACTCTCCACTCTTGCTCTGATCAAACTCAATTTACAACATGAATGTTCCTTCTGACTGCATTGAGTTTCAGCAAAAGTCGCCAGATTTGAAGAACCAAGCGGCCAAGTCCACAAAAATAAGTCACAGATATTGCCTTGAATATTTATGAAAACGTTTCAACAACACCAATCCTTTTAACAACATATTAATTTGAGGGTCCTTCACATGAACCATTGGTCAAGTCAACCACATCTCCCCTGAAAGTTACTTATATAAAAACAAGCCCAAGTCGCTTGTAATAGCCAGACATGGCAACATGACTTCCAGCGCGACACAACAACATTCTAATTCTTGACTTTACAGCCTCGTATAAGTATTAGGACCTACATATTGACTACAACAGCCAACAAGAATGCACATGCACTGTGACACTACACTCTGTATCAAAGCCCGACCACTGTGATTATAAAATAAACAACCTACTCCTTGAGAACAACAAGAGCAACTATACAGCAGAGCAGGTAGGAGGCTGGTTTGTTGTGGTTGTGATTATCCTGAGGACCCGACGTGAACATTTACTTGCTTCCAATCTTACGGAAAACAGTCTGCTCTGCTGTGAACTGGTAATGTGTGAAATGACTGTTTGAAAATCTGCCACACAGTTAAGACACTCTGTACAACTTGTAGGCTACATCTGTTATTTTTGCGCATGTGAACCACGCTGCCATTACATTTGCGCTGCGCAGTGCGCCTCGACATATATGCGACATATATGCTGTCATATCAATAGTGATCCCCGTAAAAAATACATGCTTTTACAACTAATTATTAATGCAGCCTCACAACTGCCGACGCCCGACGGCTATTTTGGCTATCGTCCTGTAGGAATAATTCCTCTATAAAGTCCGAATGCATTCACACCAGTAACGAACCGCACCGTGGTTCGTTTGGAAGCGAAACGAGTCCGGCCTTTTTTAGCGAACCATGGTTCGTTTCTTTGATCCGCACCAGAGTTCGGATGCACGTTCACACCAACCGAACCAAAGGGGTAAGCGGAGCGGACCATGGTTCGTTTTAAACGAACCAAACATGTCCGGTGTGAAAGCGCCCTAATTCAACTAACCCTGTTTTTAGCACTAAATTCCTGTACATTTGACATTAAAACAGCCATTAAAACAGGTCTTTCAGATTTTTCATACTCTATCTTGATTAGCCTGAGCTAACACTAGACATTTCCAATCACACTGATTGGTTCACCGATCTGTCAGTCAGACCCGGTCTCTGCTCCCCCCCCCCTCCTCATTGCAGCACTGTTATTGTGTCGACCAGAAGCAGAAACCACTGGTTGCTGGAGTATACCATTCTAACGGACTGTCAAAGTTATTTCCAAAGAGTCGGCACACGTTGATTTGTTCTTAGACGGTGTGGTGGGTTCTTCAGCCATTCTCCTCATTTTCCTCGCATAGCCTCGTTTGAAGTTCCACTGGTAATGATTTCCTCACGGTGTTATTTTGATTGGTGCACACCGCTCAGAGCCCTGATGTCACATAATTTGGAGCGACGCCTACGCGGAAGGGTTGACTCCCGCTTTTAGGCCAGTGCAGCCCATGCGTAAATCCAGGCTTTAATTTTCCGCGCAGAATGAAAGCCTGGGTATCGAGGCTAATCTTGATTGGCTAAGATTGGCTTCCAAAGTCTGCAGTACTGCTCCATTTTTAACAAAATGCCTCAAATCATTAACACAGCGTGTGATTTCCGTGAAAACTTTGCACACACTGTTTATTCGTTTTGGAGGTAAATAAATACAACAAAGATCTACATTCTTGGACTATTCTTGGAGCGTTGACTGCTCGGCAACTGTTACATGATATAACAGTATTGTTTTTGTGTAAGTCAGTAATTTGATATTATTTGGACGAGGCGTTTAAGGGAAATGGGCTATTTGAGGCAGGGCTACTATAGTTGGAAGTATACGATACACGTATAATTTCTATTTTGCTTCTACAGGTGGATGGTCGATGTGTGCGCGAATTAAGAAGGTATACATATATATGAGAGAGAGTCGTTTTGAAAGAGTTACTTGAACCATCCAGGGTCTTGTCCATGCACACACTCACCTGTTGGGCCAGATAAGGGACGGTCTGGTGGTTGAAGACGGTGAGGCGCAGGCTGAGGACCAGGATGTGGGACAGGGAGGAGATGACACTGAGCACCACAGCGTACCACAGCTGGAAGGGCAGCATGGTGTACACCGTGAAGATGATGAAGAGGAAGAACGGCACCTAGACACACACCGGGAGGACGGGCGGTAAATCGCTGCTGTCGGGGTGGAAACCTCTTTTCAGAATTCAAGTTAAAATAATAGCAAAAACAGAAGCTATATAAGCCTATATAAGAGCTCGGGTGACGCGGTGGTAAGGTGGCAACCCTGGTTCAATTCAAATTCAATTCAATTTTATTATAGTGTCAAATCACAACGAGTTGTCTCAAGACACTTTACAACCAACAAAGATCCAACCCTGGTGCATCCGGTTTTGCCAGGCGTCTATGCGAACAGCCGAACACAATTGTGGTATAGTGCCAAACAAACAAGTCGTAAGTGCTCTAAGCAAATATTGTAATATCCTCAAAGTCCATAGGCTTGCCTGGCAATTACATCATAAGTGCTCTAAACAAACACCCCATAGACTTATGCCATATGACATAATCTTCAAAAGCCATTGGAGGGCACTAAAAAAAATAATAATAATAATAATAACTAAAAGAAGCTATGGTGTTGGCCTATACCTGGTCCCAGGGGAGGACGATTTTCCCACTGAAGATGAAGGTGTATCCCATGGTGAGGTGTGTGGCCCACACCACCAGGCCCAGCAGCCGTCTCCATCGCTGGGTGAGAGTCTCTGTGCACACCAGCACGAACACAGCCAGGAACACACAGAGGCTGCAGCTCACCACGCTCACAAACGCACAGTGTTCCTCCGCACTCTGCAGGACACACACACACACACACACACACACACACACACACACACACACACACACACACACACACACACACACACACACACACACACACACACACACACACACACACACACACACACACACACACAACTTGTGAGGACATCCTAACACACAGGCTGCATCGCACCACACTTACAAAGATGTTGTATTTTCTTCCACATAACAGAGCACTAAACTTGTGCTTCAATGAGTGAAGAAATTCCACAGAAAATTGATTCAGAACTTTAGAAGGGTAAATGTACCAGTTTGCCTGATTGAGTCATCATTATTAGGAAATGTGCCCAACTGCCCATATAATCATGTCATCATGTGTCTGCTCTATCAGTACTGTAAATCAGTCAACAGCGGACGACAGCCAGACAAATTCAGGAAGTGCATTATTTGTCAATGGGACCCGGCAACTACTGCCGAATGCCGTTGTTCTCCCGCTGTTAAAACGCACTCTCTGTGCGCACACGCAGGAATACACACACAGGCCCAAATAGAGCGAGACAGGAGTCAGGATGCTAAACCCTTGATTTTCATCTCTATCTGTATGTGAGCACAGCTGTCCTGTGCTCTCATTGGCTGTAATATGGACCTCCTCGGGGTGCCATCGCCCATCACAATCCCGTTCATACTGTATGATGTCCAGTCTGTGGCTCAGGAGGTAGAGCAGGTCGTCCAATGATCCATGGGTCGGCGGTTCGAATCCCGGCTCCTCCTGTCTACATGTCGAAGTGTCCTTGGGCAAGACACTGAACCCCAAATTGCTCCCGATGTGCTGGTTCGTACCTTGCATGGCTTCCGCCGCAATCGGTGTATGAATGTGTGTGTGAATGGGTGAATGTAATGCACAATCTATGTAAAGCGCCTTGGATAAAGGCGCTATATAAATGCACCATTTACCATTTCCAGTCGGCGAGAGAGTCAAATATTAAACCCGACAGATATTCAGAAACAGTCAGGAAAGCATCGGCGAGCGCTTTTATCGCCACTGGATCTTCTCGCAGAGCCTTTCACACACAGCTAGCAAAACGTTGGCGATCAAAGCCTGATCTTGCATCAGATCGGGCGGTTTGTCGGCGAGCGCCCTAAAACACACAAACAGTGGATGCACTGTAGGAGTGTGTGCACACACGCACGCACGTGAAACTAAGCACTGGGTTTTAAAGGGACTGGTGTATTTTTTTGTCTTTCCTGTAGACATTTGAACTCTTTATATACTTTGTGACTCAGAAGTCAGTTCAACCAACAATTCCGCACATGTGCGCACACACAGTGTGCATTCACTTACTGGAGGAAGTGGCTTGAAGGGAGCGAGCTGTCAGGGGTTAAATGAGCAGATCACCCAAAATGTTTTATTTTCTATCAATTACACACACTTTAATTCATGGAGATTGTTTTTGTTGTTGTTTTTTTCTCATTCCTGAACCAATGATTCTGTGTCATCAGTCAATTGGAGACTCAGTAGGTGCCATGGCATGAACATTAGTGAGGATCAATTATATGAAAAGTGATCCTTTAAGTAATTATGTAGTTATCGTCAGTGAAAAATGTAGTCGACAAAAACTCCTTGCAACATGCAACTACTTGCAAGTCATTGCAACCATTATCCTCAATGGCAGTTGCATTGGTGTGGTTGACTGTTTTGTTGCAAGTTCCAGTACGGCTGGTCGGTGTGTGCACTGTGCAGTGTGTGCATGGTCATGTGGCTGTGAATGAGTGAAACAAAGGAGAAAGTGAGAGAATGAGTGAGTGGGAGGCAGAGAGAGAGGGGGGGGTGATGAAAAGAGCGAGAGAGCATCGGAAGGCTGGAGGCAATGGAAGAAAAACAAGCATGAGAGAGAACATGTGGCTGAAAAGGTCATACGTCAGGCATTCTAGTTGCCGTGGTAACGGTGGAAGTGCACTTTTGGGCTCAAGAGTCTCATATCAGCCTTCAAGCTTTCACTTCTAGGCCTGTGAATCAGACAGCAGCCAATCCAGGCGGAGGAGGAGGAGAAGTGGACAATTGCAGTAACACTGCCGAGAGACGGTGTTGCCAGATTTTTGTGAGAGAAACAAGCAGACAGGTCCACGGCAACAAGCCCCAAACGAGCGACTAGGCTGCATGATCACATACTGTATAGTATAGGAGGGCAGGGTACCCTCCTATTCCCAGCTGTGTGTGTGTGTGTGTGTGTGTGTGTGTGTGTGTGTGTGTCAGTGTTGTTCTCGTTGACTAAAACTAAATAAAAACGAATCTATGATGACTAAAACTAAGACTAAATATACTGACAATTTCGTCAACAAATAAAAACTAGACTAAAATGTTAGGCAGGGACTAGTGGACAAGAGATCCAGTTTTATGCTGGGTTGCATGCTGAAAATAGCAGATATACAATCTCACAACGCGTCGCCAATTTGCTGCCAAAAACAACACTGGTGTGTGTGTGTGTGTGTGTGTGTTACGGTAGTGATTTGATTGGCTGAGCACGGAATGTGATGTATGATGATGTAAGATAAGATGAGTGTGACATTTCATTATTTGAATCAGTTTTTACAGACTAAAACTATGATAAAAATGTTTCTCGTCTACCTACTACTTTTTCACTGACAAAAACAAAATAAAATCTATGATTTCATCCTTTATTTGGGAAGGTAAAACCCCAATAATCAGATTGCCTTTACTGCAGAGAATTAGAGCTGAGGGTGGACTGAGCCTTCCAAACTTCAGGTATTATTATTGGGCTGCTAACATTCACAAAATAATTCTCTGGTTGAGTGAGCCTGAAGACTGCTGGTGTAGACTTGAGGCTGGCTCCTGCATTTCGTCCTCGCTTGAAGCGTTGGTGTGTAGTCCTGTACCTTTTGTGCCGTCAAAATACAGTACAAACCCGATTGTTGTCTCAACACTTAAGGTCTGGGGACAGATTAGGAAGGAGTTTGGTTGGTCATTGCTCACCATGTCAGCACCCATCTGCAATAATCATCTTTTTTTACCTGCTAAAATGGACTCTGGGTTTGCTGCATGGGGAAGAGAAGGTTTGATTCACTTCCGAGACTTGTACAGTATATAGATGACCAATTTGCAGAATTCGGAGATTTGTGTGCAACCTATTACCTGCGACAATCTGACCGGTTTAGATATTTTCAGGTTCGACACTGTTAAAACCCACTCTCCAACATTCCCGCAGTTACCTATGTGGTCGGGTGTGGAGGTCTTTATGCCTGCAGCAAGCCAAGCTAGAGGTGTTGTTTCTTGTCTCTATGAGACTATCCCCCGCAGAGACCCGGGTTTGGATAAGATCAGGGCAGGCTGGGAGGCCGAACTGGAGATTGCATTTTCAGATGAGTGGTCGGAGCAGGCAACGGAGAGGGTTAATTCTTCCTCTTCCTGTGCTAGGCTTAGCCTCATTCAGTTTAAAGTTCTCCACAGAACTCATTACAGTAAAGCAAGGTTATCTAAAATATATCCGGGCGTGACGGATAGTTGCGATAGATGTTCACAATCACCAGGGAATCTGTCCCACATGTTCTGGTCTTGCCCCAAATTGATACCATTCTGGAAATCTTTCTTTGACATAATTTCTGAAGTGCTGGAGACAACCATTTTGCCTTGCCCCCAAATTGCAATTTTTGGAATCCCGGAGGAGGATGTAGTTTTACCCAGAAAGCAACTTAATGTTATTGCCTTCGCCTCATTAATCGCCCGCAGGAGGATACTTTTACAGTGGAAGGCTGAGTCCCCTCCCTCGGCTAAATCATGGTTGATTGATGTTATGTCCTTTCTGAAACTTGAAAAGATCAAATTCACAATTTGAGGGTCCTCTGACAAATTTTACAACAATTGGCAACCTTTAATATCGTATGTAAGCAGTTTAGAATCACTTTCACCTGACTGAAGACACATGGTGTTGGTGTGCGGATCTCTACCTGGTGCAATATATATAGCACCAGGAAATTATTACACATGAGAGTCGAGAAATGAGCCAATTAAGCGTTTTATCTCTTTATATGTATATACAGTATATATATATATATATATATATATATATATATTTTTTTTATATATATATAATTTTTTCTTTTTTAATATTACTTTGTTTTATTTTTATTTACCCGTTTGTATTATTGTTAATCTTACCCCCTATTGAAGTTGTTTATTAACCATAACCATGTGATCCCTTTCTTTGTGTCTTAGTATCTTATCTACCTACTGGTTTTATACCTGTATATACTGTATGTTGTGTGTATTGCTTTGTACTCAAAATATTATTGTTTTTTTTATACCTGTGTTTGTATGTTGTTTGTATGTCTGGCCTTGTGGGGAAAGATGATGGGTGGGTGGGGAGGACTGGGAAGGGAGTTGTGGGAGAAAATGTAAAAAAACGAAGAGTCGTATTCTCCTTCTGTGAAAACTGCACATGATCTAACTCTTTGAATAAAATTTACTTAAAACAAAAAGAAAAAAAAAAAGACGATAGACCATATAAATTACATACATAAAGCAGTTCTACGTCATTTGAATGGGCCATGCCAAAATCTGTTCTAGAGTATAATGAAATTCAAATACCCAAAAAAAAAGCCCTCTGCACCTTCTCTGTTGCCCAAACATACCGTAAGTGTAGTTAAAATGAGCACTGTGCATTTTACTGCTTTGGATGTGGGTTGCTTTGGAGGGCCACTTGGGAACAATGGGCTTTGCCTGGATTCCTGTGCACCGCTGCCTTTCATCAGTTGTCTATGAGTGGCAGTGAGTGGAGACAGTTATATAAGTTGTCAGTGACCTCCTGACAGCCATAGAAGCCCGGTGGGTCAGGGTGGTTTTACAATGACACACTACACAACACAACACTACACACACACTGCACTGTGCTGTGCTGCTGACGTTGGCACACATTCCCTCTGAACTCCACCAAACCCCTGGCAACTATACACTGCCTTTTCACTGTTCACCTTTTCACTGTGTGTGTGTGTGTGTGTGTGTGTGTGTGTGTGTGTGTGTGTGTGTGTGTGTGTGTGTGTGTGTGTGTGTGTGTGTGTGTGTGTGTGTGTGTGTGTGTGTGTGTGTGTGTGTGTGTGTGTGTGTGTGTGCGTGCGTGCGTGCCTGCGTGCGCAACAGACAGTTAGAGCAGTGGCTTCGTTTAATTGGGAAATCGATAAAAGACAGACAGAGAGAGAGAGAGAGAGAGAGACACAGACAGACAGACAGACAGACAGACAGACAGACAGACAGACAGACAGACAGACAGACAGACAGACAGACAGACAGACAGACAGCGATAGAAGACAGACAAAGACTGAGGAGGAGTGATGGCGCAGCAACAATGGCAGGAAGGTGACGACAGATCTTCCAACGGAGCATAGCAACATAATCTGTGATGGCACAGTCTGCATTTTCCACTGGGTGGACGGGAGGGCATAAACCTGACCCAAGTAGGGTATGCATGTAGGCTACTGTTACTGTAGCTGTACCCCTCGCCATGCCAATATCAACAGTGCGACAGCAAATTGTCGGGAACTCGCCGCTGTCCCGGCCCATTCCTGTCGGACATTCAATAGCGGCGTTTCTATAAGGCCAACAAAAAGGCACGTGTACCAAAGAGACATGCAGCAGACACACGCACGAGAACATTGAAAGAGAAAAGCACAATTCCGTTGCACATGTAAAGCACACCCTTGATGTTAGATAAGGTAGTTTATATGCGTGTGTGGATAATAAGAGCGAAACGTGACACACCCTCGGGTGCCTCGGTCCACAGACTCCCATTTATAGAGGTCCCCGGCCTCTTCCCCTCCCTTCATCTCCACAATACTAACCACTTCACCAGGTGCAGTGGTCAAAGTGGGGTCCAGGGGTTGGTTGATTGATTGAAAATGTTATTCACATTTCACAGTATGCAGAATGGGTACTTTTCAAACGAAAGCACAAGTCAATACAAACACTGTTACTGTGGACGACACCATGATTAAGCATTACACTTATTTACAACAGGGTCCACCATTTTGGTGGGGCGTTCCACATTTTGGTGGCATGAGAGCGAAATTAATTTAGTCCCTTGTTTGAGCCGAATCTGGGTTGCACATGGTTTATTGAACTCCATCTGGTGTGGGTATGGACTTTGTTTACATTAAGGAGGTATTAAACAGGTACTCATGGGTATCTTTAGGTGGTGTAGAGAATCTTGTGGACCAGACCCATGACAAGATGCTGTACTCATCTACCCTAAGCCTAAGTGATGGATCTGCAGATCTGCAGCCCAACAGTGTCCTTTAGGTGCTAATTGCCCTTATCCCTGGCAACCCCTCAGGCCTCACATTCCTCTCATTAGGGCCTGGACAATAATTAACAGGGCTGCTCTCTCTCTCTCTGTGTGCTCGTGCATGCGTGCGTGCATGCGTGCACCCCTGAACTTTTACACAATATTCAAATTAATTGAGATGGACCTGTATGTTCACATACAGCATGTTTTGTTACTTAGATTTGTTTTTCCTTGACCACAAATGCTAAAAACAGGCTAGGTTCATTGTTTACCTGCCGTCCTACTGCATGGTTACAAATGTACAGAATGTTATTTAGATAGCGTGTTGTTTATACAGATGCTACATGTAGGTTTGATGTTTACCTGCTATTCTGGATTCTATTTACCCAAACTTTTTACCCTGTTCGATTGTTGACATTGGTTCATGTAATTTACTCTGATGTCACTATCACATATAACAGCATCTTTTAAATTTAATGTCAAAACTGTGTGTGCGTGTGCGTGTGCGTGTGTGCGTGTGTGTGTGTGTGTGTGTGCGTGCGTGCGTGCGCAGAGTCTCACCAGTCTCAAGGCGAAGAAGAGGATGAGCAGGACACCACAGCAGAGCATGGACAGGCCCAGCAGCAGCACCAGAGGCTGGTACTGGCTGATGCAGGAGAACTTGCGGTACAGAGCCTCATGCTTCAGCTCCTGGTCGTTCAGCAGGTACTTCCCCTTGGCTGGCATGGTGGCTCACACAGCTGCTGCTGCTGATGCTTGCTCACACCACGGGCATAGCACTATAGTGCCCAAAGACACTACACCAGTGTGACGTCAGTCTGTTAATGCCAGCCTGAGGTGCGTGTGAGGGCAGGCGTGTGTGTGTGTGTGTGTGTGTGTGTGTGTGTGTGTGTGTGTGGTGGGATGTCTCTGGCGCTAAGCCTAGTTGTAAGTAGGTGTGAGTGTACACATGCAAAGGCGCGTTTGTACCTTTGCATGTGTATGAGCGAGAGTTTGCGTGCACGTATATGTCTATTGAGGGTGCAAAGTTCCGTTGAGTAGAAGCCACAGATGCTGCCGGGTTCACCAGTTCACACAGCTCAGGTGCAGCTCATGGTTTTCTCTCTGAGAGGCTGAGGCATCTTAAACCAAGTCAACAGTTCCACTGTTGTGCTCCGTCTTCCTCGGTCCGCCCCCCCATCCCCCTCTTTTTCCCCCACTTTATCTCCTGGTGGGTATTGGCAGGCGGACCTGGTTCATCCTGTGCCAGCAAGCTAGTGTTGTGGCTGCTCCCTCCACGGGGGTTTGAGTAATAAGCCTGGGGGGGAGGGGGGGCTTTCAAGAAGGAGGAGAAAGTAGAGGAGGGGGAGAGAAAACGGGGAGGCCACAGCAGGGACGGGTCACAGAAGGGATTCCTCTAGGATGCTGTCTGTAGCAGCAGTGGATTCCTCTAGGATGCTGTCTGTAGCAGCAGTGATTCCTTTAGGATGCTGTCTGTAGCAGCAGTGATTCATTTAGGATGCTGTCTGTAGCAGCAGTGATTCCTTTAGGATGCTGTCTGTAGCAGCAGTGATTCCTTTAGGATGCTGTCTGTAGCAGCAGTGATTCCTTTAGGATGCTGTCTGTAGCAGCAGTGATTCCTCTAGGATGCTGTCTGTAGCAGCAGTGATTCCTTTAGGATGCTGTCTGTAGCAGCAGTGGATTCCTTTAGGATGCTGCCTGTAGCAGCAGTGGATTACTCTAGGATGCTGTCTGTAGCAGCAGTGGATTCCTCTAGGATGCTGTCTGTAGCAGCAGTGGATTCCTCTAGGATGCTGTCTGTAGCAGTAGTGGATTCCTCTAGGATGCTGTCTGTAGCAGCAGTGGATTCCTCTAGGATGCTGTCTGTAGCAGCAGTGGATTCCTCTAGGATGCTGTCTGTAGCAGTAGTGGATTCCTCTAGGATGCTGTCTGTAGCAGCAGTGGCAGCAGAGAGTTGCTCACCATCGAAGCAACTTCAACAGCTGTGAGACCTGAGGAGGAGAGAGATGTGAGAGTTTAGTTTAGTTCATTTCAATCATCTTTACCAGTATACACAGCATTATACATCAACATAACCAAACTGTAACATAGTTAAATAGGCTGAAGCTAAAAAGCGTATATATGCCTATCCTGTGTGTACCGTACATTTTACTGTACGTTTTGTTTGACAAAAAGCAGTCGCAATGATCGCAGTGACGTCATCAAAGGAGAAACAACAGACGTCATATGGCTCTTAAACTCCTATCCCCGGGCCCAGACCTAACCCACTTTTGGTGTGGCAATCCCATGGAAGTTAGTATCTCCAATATTTAAACTTTTTAATGGTTTATCGTAAATTAAAGCCCTACTTCGTCATACAAGACAGTCGCTCACACTTTTCAAGAAAAGTGAAGTGAACGGCGCCCACTGTATCTATATCAGTCACATGATGTCTTACGTTGACATTTAGGGCTCCATCTTGCCACCTTTATCCCTTATCCCTAAACGTATTAATTTACATTTTTTACTATTTTTAAAAACATTTTAAAATAGTTCAACTAGCCGATCTACATCGAGACATTGTGAGCTTGTAGATCGGCTACTTGAACTATTTTAAAAGGTTTTTTTAAATTATTATTTTTTAAATTAGTTTAGGGATAAGGGTTAAGGGTTATGATTATTTTGTGGGAGTCGCAGGCTGAACAGTACGGTTTGATATATTGCCTTGCAAGGATGCAATCCAAGTCACCCAGTGCCTTTGTTTCTGTGCCTACACTTTTGTGTCTCAAAGAATGGACTCTCCCCTTAAAGAAAATAAAGTCACACTGACTTCTAAGACAACAAACCACTCCCTCTTTGTTAACAACACCAATAGAGCCTTTTCATGGTGGCCATATTGGCATAAATAGTCATGTAATGTTACTTCCTTCACCAGTGTTACCACGGCTACTAATTAAGAGGCTCTGTTCCATTTGGGTCAACCAGATTCAGGATGCATGTTGGCTCAACTGGGAAGGCTCTCCGCTACACTAAACGGAACATTTTTAGTTTTTTTCTTCAAAATGTTTCAATCAAACACAAGCTATTTTTGAGGCCCCTCCTATATCCAGCATTTGGTGTGTATTTGTCCTACACAAACATTAAATTGACTCAATTGATTGAATGGACAATTTTACATCATAGTGTCTATTTTACGTCATGAATGATGATGTACGATGATAAGAGCGCCCCTCAACAGTCACTTTACTTGCGCAAGCAGAGCGTGCAAGTAATGTTGTTTGTCCGGTGCTCCGATGCGTACAGTATGTCTGTGTTAATCCGTGTTAATATATTAGCGCCCCTCACTTCACACGGGTGTGATTTTTTACTAACACAGTGAGCAGTGCACCATGACTAGTACAGTAACATATCTCTCTTACTGCTGTCTACCTTCAGGCATACAGGAAGTTTGCTTAGTGAATCACAGGCTATATGCTATTTACACATCTGACATGGATGACAGGCTCTGGTAGGTAGGATACTGTCAAAGTCACAGATCCGCACGCATGCACGCACGGACGCATGGACACACGCACAAACGCACACACGCACGCACACATGTACCAATAGTCAGACATTATATGTGGCCGGTTAAGATTCACCCGTGGTGTCCATGTGCAGTTAGGGACTGTTTAGAGGTAAGTAATCAACAAACTATTAAAACTGGTCAAACATTGGCCAAAATGTCAAATAATAAGAAAGAGACAAATATTTTGAAAATAGCCGATCTACAAGCTCACAACACAATAGGTACCTGTGGGAACCGTATCGAACTAAATGTAATGCCTCAACCTCTACATTCAAAGTGTTTTTCAGGGTTAGGGTTGTTGTAGATTAAATAATCTTCCAAAGATGAAGGATTGACAAAGTTCTTGAGGGTGAAGTATTGAGAGTTTATTGAGAAGATCCAGCAGAAAAACAACATACAGAGAGTGAGGAACAGGCCTCCTTGCCTATTCCAGCAGCCCCTCCGGGCACAAGCCTCCTCAACCCTATTCTCAGACAGTCCTTATAGTCTTGTCTTAACAGAGATGCTATACTAAATGTTCATATAAGGATCTGTGCTAAAGATATGGGCGACACACAAATAAGTATACATTCACTGACAGCGTGGAGGAGTCAGGTCAGCTGATAGATTGACAGCTGCAGTTCAGTTAGAATGAGCACATTGGTGAGAATGCTTTGCTGACTAGTCCCTCAATGAGACTGAATGGAAGGCAGAGAAATACACAGTAGTGCATATATTTGGCAATGTATTTGGCATTCTAAAATATCCATTACAGGGTCCCCAGATCAAATATGATTCAAATCAAATATGAAAAGGTTGAGAAGCGCTGACATAAAGCACTCAGCAGGACCAAGACACAGGCGGTTGAGGCAGCCTGTACTGTACTCTGTACAGTACAGTATGTGTGAAACGGTAACAAGCGAGCCGTTATCATCCAAGTTCCCCCAGGGAGGAGGCTGTTATCACCAGAGAACACTGAAGACCTTCTCCTTTTCACGCAAATGACCCTAAAAGGAGCCATTCTATCTTCTCTCTTAGCGGTGTAACTGTACTATGGTTTTCTTATGCCATGGCTCTGCAGTCAGCCAGTGGGTCAGTCAGTCTCTGTGTGTGTGTGCGTGTGTGTGTGCGTGTGTGTGTGTGTGTGTGCATGTGTGTGCACATGCACATGTGCATGCGTCCAGAGCGAGTCTCGCAGACCACTGGACTGATCAGTGCTGGCATACTATGTACTGTATGCATACTGTCGTAATACCAGATTATTTTTCACAGATGTTTTATATTTTCTGAAGTATGTAACTTCATTTTGAGTCATACAGTACGTCACAAAGACATCATAGACAACTGACATCACAGTCTGGATCACATGGAAGTCCATTGATCTCATTACCACCGGATTTGGCACAAACATGGGGATGGAGCTACTATTATGCAACCAAAATGTGGAATTCTCTACTGTTCCCTCCTCCAAAACCACCAGAAAAGACCACCTGCAATTTGCAGCTGGACCTAAACGAGTCTTCTAGCTTGCCAAAATAAATGACCCCCGACTGTTGTTCTGTTCATATTATTTTATTGCTCCTTGATGAATTGAATACATAGGACCACAATGGAAACAAGCCCTCAGAGCTTTTTGTGTTATCCGTTTAGCCTTGTATAACTGTACCTCTGTACAGTGTAAATAAAGTAACCAATCAATCAATCAAGCATCGTGACACATTGTGAGCTTGTACATCAGCTATTTTCAAAAGGCTGAAAAGTATATACACTGTAGGGCTGAAGTGGTTACTGCATGTTTTGTAATAATAATCAAAATCTACAAAGTAACTTGTAACAAAAGTTTTAGAACATTTGCCTAGTGGAGTAGTAGAAGTAGAGAAGATTTAATCCAGTAAAGTAAAACATACCTCAACATTTATGAGTACAGCATTGAGTACATTTATTTACTTCACACCACTGGCACTTAGTTTGAAGCCATGGTTCTGCAGGGCTGCACTGTACTCTAACCTAAAACAGAGGAGTTAGGAGGTCCAGGAGATATTTGTTTTACTCACATGGCAGAGAGGGTCCAGGGTGTTTTTAGACTTCAGGCAGTGATCTGAGTCTAGCAAAGACACTTGTTTTCCCAACAGGCAGTCTGACATTACAGCTCCCTACTTGACAACCCTTTATACTCCACTTCTAAAGTTGCCATGGCACAGATGTCTGTGTGCGTGCGTGCGTGCGTGCGTGCGTGCGTGCGTGCGTGCGTGCGTGCGTGCATGTTTGAACACAGTCCAGAGACAAAGGGATAAAATAGAAGTCTGAGATCTCAGCTTCAATGGGGTCCGAGTCTCTCAACGGGGCTTTGGATGAATGGCTGTAAAACTGCACCACATTGTCGGTCAGACCTTTCTCTACTGAAAGGCCCCAAACAGCAACTGAGGGAATGGCGGCAGCAGCACACAAACGGCCTTGAAAACGGCCGTCATCCATCCACTCCCGGAGCGCCGAGCGAGCTGCACAAAGGCCTCGTTGACGTAACCGTCTGCCTGCCGACTGCTGACGCAGCAGCGAGTGCACAGAGCTCTGTCGCAAACTGGCATAGTTGGAGCTCCACAACAAAAGGAAGAAAAAAGGGAGCCAAGCGCAATCCAAGGTGATCGCCATAGCTGATATGGTACCCTGATATGCACATCTCTGGTTAGTATATGGTCATATATGAAATAGACTAATAGACACAGACTCGTGCTGCTCTCACCAAATATTAAAAGAATGACAGCTAGTTTTTGATCGTGCAAAAAATAGCTGTGCAGGTTTGAACACAAAACCTCTCCAATGATCTAGTAATCGTAGGCCATTTCTATAATTTATTGACCTAGTCTTTTTCAACTTTATTTTAAAGATTTTCTAGACGTGTAGGCTACTCCATGCTTGAGTATTTTACTTATAAAGGAATATTCCAGTGTTTCCTTCTATCTCTTGGCAAAATACTTCCAGATTTTGGGACTGGCTGAGAGCCAAGCTCATGCTTTGAGCATTAAATGTCAATTTTAACAGCATCAGAGGAACATCCCTGAACTGATTCAAATGCAGGGCCGGAGCCAGGCTTTTAGAAATAGTGAGGTCATAAGTCCCTCTTTGTGGGGTTCCGGTGCATGCCTGAAGTCAAGTAATATGTTGTCTCTGTCAGGTGGAAACTTCATACATACATACAAAACTGTTACTTTTCATGATTCAAATGATAAAATAGCAAAAGTGGAGGTCCAAAATGCGGCACAAGATACTTTTGTGTGACGCTGTAGTTTGATCAAGCAGGACGTTAATTTACTAACGCCCGACAGGTTTCTGCCTAACAGCAACGTTGTTTTTTAAAACAGTAAAACACCATGCAAAATGAAGGTTTGGGATTCATGGGAAGTGTAGTCAAACTACACATTGTTTTGTCTACAATGTGCCTTATTTATATTGACGTTGCTCATATTTTATTTGACATTAATAAGTAAAACCCATTTCCTTTGTTTCTAATTCTCTATTCTTTAGCTCTGTCTGAGAGAGAGACTTTTTTGCAAAGGAGGCCCCTCCTTTGCCCAGCTGTCCGGCTTTGTGTAAACGCTGGCTTGTGATTGGCTGATCACCCCATAGCGATGATTTGATTGGCTGAGCAAAGTACACATTGTAACTAAAAGTGAAGGCGGAAGAGTAGCCAATGATTTTTTACCCCCTCTTTTCCCCCAATTTAGTTGCTACTGTATATGCCAATTAATTCCTCAAACACAGCGCCTTTAAACTAGAGCCAGGAAATTATAGACTATGGACTTTGCATATTTGCTTTATTCATGACCCCTCCCCCCCCGTGACGTCATGTGGAAGCCACAGTGGGCACCATTCATTTCATATGAGTGTGACTTTTACAATAACAACTAACAAGTCATTTTCTATAGGGACAAATTGTATAATAATCATAATATCCATAATAATAATATTCAAATTCATTTTATATTCGGGCCAATTTTTAAGACCTATATTCTAATTTATTTCTGAGGAATGTTAACAGCGCTACTACAGAGCTTTTGACCTATTTTTTTGTTTCTTTTTTTGTAAACCTGTGATGTTGAAATAAAGTTTAATCTGAAAGGTTGCTGCTAAATCCCCAGAAACAATACAGATGA
Source organism: Protomyctophum parallelum (assembly GCF_964188405.1). Lineage (NCBI taxonomy): Eukaryota > Metazoa > Chordata > Actinopteri > Myctophiformes > Myctophidae > Protomyctophum > Protomyctophum parallelum. The sequence goes on from NC_139699.1 coordinate 26,403,120, forward strand.
CATCAAGGTGGCATTATTGGAACTGAAGCTATTCAAACTGAATAGGAATGAATGTGAATGAACCAAAGGCCTGACTACATTTTAAAGCCCTCATCATGGAGAGAGCAAATATGCTGGTCTGCTCGCAAATCACTCGGAGTGTTTTATGTCTTCTTTGTGTTGCCCTTCAAACTGGGAGGCTGGCAAGAGGAACAATGAGTCTCCTAGAGCAGCCAGGAGACAATGGAGCTGCACTATTCACGGCCCTAAAACCATTTAGACTGGGAGAGCCTAGATACGTCTTATACACTTCAGTCCGGGAAAGCATCCGTGTTAATTACGTTTTGTCTTCGAGACCCTCAATGTTGGTCCTGCACTGTCTTCCACTCACTGTTAGGAGACATACAGTACTGCACAGTGACACACACATAAGATGCCTGTGTGTAATGGATTGGACTGCATACAGACGTTTATTTTCATGGTGCAAATCCACCTCTTCAGACTCCATCATGGCCCGTAGCACTTGCCCTAGCCCCGACGACCTTGCACTTACAGGCATATGCAAACGATCAATTTATGTAGACTTAGATAGCATTTTATGTAGACATAGCACTATAGTATATGTATAGTTTCATTATATAGATATTCATTCCACTGTTACGTTCTTAGCTTACGTATGATTCATGATAACTACTTTTCTATGTATATATGATGTATTGCCATGCTTTTTGCTCTTGGTTAATGTAAATCGCTCTGGATTAAGAGCGTCTGCTAAATGCCTAAATTGTAAATTGTATAGCAACATGCAAGTGTTATGTTGTTAGACTTCTCTTTTTTACATAATATTCATAATTGGCTCGCAGGACAAACTCAAAAGAGGGCTTGGATTTCAAACTTGCCAGCTCATCCAAATCCAAGAGGTCTTTGATATCTGGAAGATAGGTCTGTAGAGATACACCTTCTTGAATGAGGTTGAGGAGGATCTTGACAAAAACAGTGTCTGTGGCTGCGTCCAGTGGGTCATCTGTGCCGTCAGCAGAAGACCAGTTGTCTTTTGCGAGGGCCTTGCCAAAGATATGGCATTTGAGAGTGTCGATGTCCACACCATCCTCCTCATCAACGTATTTAAGCAGATCCAGGGCCTTTTTGAAGTTGTGTTCGTCGGCTTGCCTGTTGTCATCACAAATGTAGAGTCTGATGAGGTCGTGAGCAGTGAGCACAGGCATGACATCGGGATTCATCTGCCTCTCCTCCAGCAGCTGTTTGGGCAGAGCTTTCTGGTGTAGAAGGACACGTTCCTGCACCAGGATGTCATCAACTTGTTTCTGCACGAGGATGTCATGAACTTGTTTCTGCACCAGGATGTCATCAACTTGTTTCTGCACCAAGATGTCATCAACTTGTTTCTGCACTGCATCCTTTGGCACGTCAGAAGCATCCTTTGGCATGTCAGAAGCCAGAGCAGACAGTTTGCTGAGGGCCAAGAGGGTCTTTTTCCTGACAAAGCTCGTCTCTGCCCTGGCTTGGTCGTACAGTGTTCTGTGAGCACTCTGGAAGTCTTGGATGTGGACGTGATGCAGCCAGCTGAGATGTTGATGGGCTTGCAGGAACCTGGCTAGCTGCTGGTTCTGGGCACTGGGTTGGGACAACAACTTGCACCTCTTCCCCTTCTTCATGTACCACTGGAACAGGAAGTCTGCAAAGTTCTGCTCAGCAAACATTGTCACGTAGCTCTGCAGACGGCTCTGGTCGTCTGTCTGTTCACATAGCTCAACCAGGGTGTCGAAGTCACTGTATTTCTCAGCCAAGGCTGCCACCCATTGGTACTGACACAGTTTCAGTAGTTGGGCCAACAGCTCGGAGCGGCGCTGACTGTATTCCATCTCCAGGCTGTTGTAGCGTTCCTGCTGGGAGTGCGGCAGAGAGCTTAGCTGGGAAACGTACCCACCGAAGTAGACATCCAACAATGCACACAGCTGCCGACATAGCACGCTGCGCAGCTCAGGGTCAGCAACGGGGTAGACCGAGCTCAAGATGAGCTTGTGCTGGCGGGAGATGATGCCGCGCACACCTCTCGCACCTCCAGTGGCTGTCCATGGAATGTACTCTGGCTCAGTGGCAGCATTCCTACCAGGTCTGTATATGGAGGTCTTGGACTCTCTGTACTGACACGCAGCCTGAAGCATGTCCTTTATGACGTTATTGACGTTGACCACCACCTCATTCTTTAAAGTCCTCTCCTCCTCCTCCAGAAGACATTCCAACACAGAGGAGATCTGGGACACCTCTCTGAAGAAGACATCTGCGGGCGTGAGGCCGGGAGGCACGGCGGAATTGTTCTTCTGCAGAGCACTCAGGATGGCTCGGTTGAGCAGCTCGGCATGCTTGGTGTGGTGGTTCCTCAGAACCACGGCCGCCTGCAGCTTCTCGCCATGTTCGCACAGGAGCATGCGCGTGGCCATGTGTGCACCACGCACAGCTACCCGGCTCAGACGATCCAGGAGACCCACCTGGAGCAGGAAGTCCATGAAGCAGTCATGGGCCTTCATCTTGTCCTCCAGTTGGTGGATGATGATGAGGGACGTGAGCTGGTGGAAGTCTGAGGCGCTCTGATCGGGTACAGACTCTGCCCAGCGGGGGTCAGAGGCTGGGTAGGCGTCCACAAGGTCCAGGCTGATGCGGGAGACCACACTGTCCAGCTCATCCTCCGCCTCTACAGGGAACAGCTCGTCTGTCAAAGTCTGGGCCCCCACCACGTCCTTACGACAGAACTGCAGGAACGCCTCTTTGAGAAACCTGGTTTTGTTTCCAGGAGTATCCATGGATGAAGCCTTAAATGAATGAATAGCCTCTGGTGTGGCAACCAGGGAGGATGGTTCAGCAGCTAGGGAGGAGCACAACGAGTCTTCCATGGTCCCAGGCAGCACAGAGGCACTCTCCCTGGATAACACAGCAACAAGGCCACTGTTCTTAGAGAAAAAGACAGGCAGGTTGGCACAGCAGCCCCCTCCACACACACCAACGATTTTCAGTCCTTCCCCGCCGGCACCGGCGGAGCAGGCAAACACTAGCTCCTCGTTGTACAGGAAGGCAGCGGGGCCAGAGGCACGTGGCAGCACTAGCCTCGTAGCACGGAGGGCCTCCTCATCCAGGAAGGGAGGGTTGTGCTCGGTGACTGCCACTGAGCAGTCAGAGATGGTGGCCCCGTTATCCTTCAGGGTGACCAGGCAGTGGTGTGCCAGGGGAGGCGTGTCCGAGTGACGCCACGCTGCTGCCAACAACACCAGCCGGCCAGACTGGCTCAGCTTCACATCGAGGTATACGACATTCATCTCATAGGCGCTCACCGATCCCCAAAGTGCGTCTGCGATGGGCTTGTCGGCTCGGCCGGCATCCCAGCTGAAAATCAGTCGCTCTGAGTTCTCGTCCACCTCCCACTTACTGAGTGTGGAGCCGGTCAGTGTGTAGAGGCAACCCGACTCCCCCGCCCACAGCGCGCTCTGGAGAACCGGAGGCCGCACGCCAAACAGATGGGACACACAACTTCTCATGCCGGACAGCAGCGCCCCGTGACGCTGCTTCAGAGCTCTGTACTGGAGCCTCCCAAAGGAGTCCACACTCACTCTCAGAAGCTGGCCCGAGTAAGAGCACACAATGAAATCTCCACCTTTTACAGCGACAACAAAGTTGCAGAGTTCTCCCATGTGAAGGGCAGTGTCGGTGTATCTGCCCGGATGGGCCAGGCTGGGCCAGAATCTAGCCACTCCCTCCGCTACCACTGCCAGGACGGAGACGGCCTGGGCTGGGGCCGTCTGCAGAGGCCCGAGTGAGACTATGGCGATGTGGTCTGCAGTGCCGCTGTTGGGGAGCTGCAGATCCTTACACACAGGCATCTTGGCCACAGCAGTCTGGCATATCTTCCAGATGATCACTCTCCCTCCACACACCAGCCAGGCCCAGCCACTCTCTTCCACTTTAACCGAGATCTGCTCATCAGCGCCAGCCGCCATGCACACCTCCTTGACTTTGACGGGTAGCAAAGAGACAAACTGTCGCACGTCAAAGAGAACAGACTCTGTGGGAGTGGACGTGGCGGCTGAATACGTCCTGCTGCCCGGGGAGAAGAGCGGATCAAATGGGGTGATGACGATCTCTCTACCGGTCATATCAGACATCTGTGTGCGGCCCGAGCCGGTCAAGGTTCCACCAACATGTGGGGTGAACATTCTCTACAAAGATTTAATAAGTGAAACTACAGAACCATCTGGATAAAAGTCCAACAGTTTGCAGAGAAGCATTGCAGCCTTCTTTATGTAGCATATGCACAGTTATTCAGTGAGTCACCGGGGTGCCTCCAATTCTATCTTTTAAAAGGTAAGTTGTATGTCCACATCTGGACAGTCGGGTGCATAATGCCCACATATGGACATGACTGACGTCACAGCATTGGTGTAGATTAAATCGGCGTTGTTAGGCAACGGTTTCATTTCTGGTCTGTGTAATGTCAGACCAGAGGTCGATCAGAGAGAGACAGACAGAGGGGGACTTCAAATCAATATCACAACTATTTCAAACATGTTTCCTCAAGTATGATTAATGATGTTAGAAGTTAGAATGTTAGAAGTTACTTGCACAAGCAGAGCACACAAGTACTGTAATCGGCTGGTGGTGTCAACCGGCCAATCAGGGATTGGCTGATCGGGTACAGACTCTGCCCAGCGGGGGTCAGAGGCTGGGTAGGCGTCCACAAGGTCCAGGCTGATGCGGGAGACCACACTGTCCAGCTCATCCTCCGCCTCTACAGGGAACAGCTCGTCTGTCAAAGTCTGGGCCCCCACCACGTCCTTACGACAGAACTGCAGGAACGCCTCTTTGAGAAACCTGGTTTTGTTTCCAGGAGTATCCATGGATGAAGCCTTAAATGAATGAATAGCCTCTGGTGTGGCAACCAGGGAGGATGGTTCAGCAGCTAGGGAGGAGCACAACGAGTCTTCCATGGTCCCAGGCAGCACAGAGGCACTCTCCCTGGATAACACAGCAACAAGGCCACTGTTCTTAGAGAAAAAGACAGGCAGGTTGGCACAGCAGCCCCCTCCACACACACCAACGATTTTCAGTCCTTCCCCGCCGGCACCGGCGGAGCAGGCAAACACTAGCTCCTCGTTGTACAGGAAGGCAGCGGGGCCAGAGGCACGTGGCAGCACTAGCCTCGTAGCACGGAGGGCCTCCTCATCCAGGAAGGGAGGGTTGTGCTCGGTGACTGCCACTGAGCAGTCAGAGATGGTGGCCCCGTTATCCTTCAGGGTGACCAGGCAGTGGTGTGCCAGGGGAGGCGTGTCCGAGTGACGCCACGCTGCTGCCAACAACACCAGCCGGCCAGACTGGCTCAGCTTCACATCGAGGTATACGACATTCATCTCATAGGCGCTCACCGATCCCCAAAGTGCGTCTGCGATGGGCTTGTCGGCTCGGCCGGCATCCCAGCTGAAAATCAGTCGCTCTGAGTTCTCGTCCACCTCCCACTTACTGAGTGTGGAGCCGGTCAGTGTGTAGAGGCAACCCGACTCCCCCGCCCACAGCGCGCTCTGGAGAACCGGAGGCCGCACGCCAAACAGATGGGACACACAACTTCTCATGCCGGACAGCAGCGCCCCGTGACGCTGCTTCAGAGCTCTGTACTGGAGCCTCCCAAAGGAGTCCACACTCACTCTCAGAAGCTGGCCCGAGTAAGAGCACACAATGAAATCTCCACCTTTTACAGCGACAACAAAGTTGCAGAGTTCTCCCATGTGAAGGGCAGTGTCGGTGTATCTGCCCGGATGGGCCAGGCTGGGCCAGAATCTAGCCACTCCCTCCGCTACCACTGCCAGGACGGAGACGGCCTGGGCTGGGGCCGTCTGCAGAGGCCCGAGTGAGACTATGGCGATGTGGTCTGCAGTGCCGCTGTTGGGGAGCTGCAGATCCTTACACACAGGCATCTTGGCCACAGCAGTCTGGCATATCTTCCAGATGATCACTCTCCCTCCACACACCAGCCAGGCCCAGCCACTCTCTTCCACTTTAACCGAGATCTGCTCATCAGCGCCAGCCGCCATGCACACCTCCTTGACTTTGACGGGTAGCAAAGAGACAAACTGTCGCACGTCAAAGAGAACAGACTCTGTGGGAGTGGACGTGGCGGCTGAATACGTCCTGCTGCCCGGGGAGAAGAGCGGATCAAATGGGGTGATGACGATCTCTCTACCGGTCATATCAGACATCTGTGTGCGGCCCGAGCCGGTCAAGGTTCCACCAACATGTGGGGTGAACATTCTCTACAAAGATTTAATAAGTGAAACTACAGAACCATCTGGATAAAAGTCCAACAGTTTGCAGAGAAGCATTGCAGCCTTCTTTATGTAGCATATGCACAGTTATTCAGTGAGTCACCGGGGTGCCTCCAATTCTATCTTTTAAAAGGTAAGTTGTATGTCCACATCTGGACAGTCGGGTGCATAATGCCCACATATGGACATGACTGACGTCACAGCATTGGTGTAGATTAAATCGGCGTTGTTAGGCAACGGTTTCATTTCTGGTCTGTGTAATGTCAGACCAGAGGTCGATCAGAGAGAGACAGACAGAGGGGGACTTCAAATCAATATCACAACTATTTCAAACATGTTTCCTCAAGTATGATTAATGATGTTAGAAGTTAGAATGTTAGAAGTTACTTGCACAAGCAGAGCACACAAGTACTGTAATCGGCTGGTGGTGTCAACCGGCCAATCAGGGATTGGCTGATGACGTAATAAGGTACGTTTGGTGATCGGCTGGGTATGTATGTATGTATGTATGTAACGGGTCTAAAGGATTTAGAACAGCAGTTGTAATAGACATTAGTTAGTAGCAGTACATTTGTTTAAATCTAGATCGGTTATTGTATGAATATAATACCGGGTTCAAGTGGTTAATCAGACTAATTAATCAATCAGTCGATTATACCGGGTTCAAGTGGTTAATCAGACTAATTAATCAATCAGTCGATTATAACAAAATAATGTTTTGTTTTTTTGGGGAGTGGGGTATACGGTATATATATATATATGAAAAACTGATGATTTTTTCGTTTTACTATTTTGAAATGGCAGATCTACAAGCTCACAATGTATAACATCACAAATTCCATACTGTATGTCGACACAAGTACAGTATATACCGTAAGACAGTAGAATAGACATTGGTTGTAAAAAGGATTGTGTGCAACCATGCGACATATAGTTGCTTTTTGGGGCTCGTTTTCATAGACCCATCTGCCTGTTTCTCTCACAAACTCTGGCAACACTGGCCTGCACGCAAAAAAACACATGTGTGACTGTGACATTAGAAAGTTCACACACGAATGAGAAGGCTCTCTGAGCTGGATTCTGTCAGCCAGAGCACCAGGTTTTAGCGTATACCACAAAAAGAAAGGCCACTGGCCTCTGCTCTTCTCTTATTACACATAATGATTTGTGTTGCATTGCCTCAAGGGATGCTCAATGTGTAATGTAAACACAGGGCAAAGTTATAGCCTACTATATGCCTTCAAAACAAAAACATCATATTATGTTTTCCGCCAATTCTAAATAAAAGAGCATTCAATTCAAAGCTCCATGTCTGAATTGATCCAACAACATACTCCTGAACTGAACGGTCTCCGTTCCCTGCAGCAGATGATGTATGTAGAGCAATGCACACAGGCCCAGATTGGATTAGAAGCCGCCATCCTTCCCCCCGCACTATTGAATTAGCCTGGCGCTCACTAGAGGGACCAGCTGAAAGCTAACCATGTTAACGAGATGCTATCTCCACTGAACCATTTCGGCTCCTGCGTCCCCACTTCTGTTTTTGCCATTGTTTATGTGATGAACACAGGAAGCGCATTCAAGGGCCCGCCACGTGCGTGGAAGCCTGGGGCGCACCCCCACTCATAGCTCAAGTGTTCCGCATTCACTTCCACAAATAACTAAGTGAGCGTTGCAACGACCACACAAGTGGGGGCCATCCACTTTGCTGCCTGACAGCCACAACAAACCTCCATCAAGTGTTTTTTAATTGCCGTTATTGATTTAAAAGACAAAGACAGTTTGAATGTGAACACATATCCATTGTGAGGCAAACCTGATAGGTATACAACGTTGATTGGATTAGGCGAAGCCATTTCCTGCGGTTGAACTGCAGTTTGGATTTCAAATGGCAAGAGGAAACTCTACAGTACACACACAACTGTGTTTTCAGCTGTCAATTGACAGCGCAATCAGCTGCCAGATTTTTGCGAGAGAAATAAGCGACCAAGTCTATGAAAACAAGCCCAAAAGAAGTGACCAGCGATCACAGGGTCCCCAGCAAAAATAGAGAGAGAGAGAGAGAGAGAGAGAGAGAGAGAGAGAGAGAGAACCACCACCAGACAGAAAACAAACGGGACTACACCAAATTATAAGAAAGAAAAGAAAGCTACCAAAAACGAATACACAGTAGCAGAATACTTTAGCACTGTAACTGATGCAAAACTAAGGAAAGCATTAAAGGATAATTCCATGCTAGAAGGCTTTCTTACCTTTATTTGTAGTTGTTACTTCTCCACCAAAGAGGTCCAGATGTTATTTTGTGCAAAAGTGCATTATTGGCTATTTCCCCTAATATAAGCCCTCTATACTATTTACATCATGCATTCAATGCAATTCAATTCAATTCAGTGAGGGCTTATGGTAGGGGAAATAGCCAATAATGCACTTTTGCACAAAATAACACCTGGACCTCTTTGGTGGGGATGTAACAACTACAAATAAAGGTAAGAAAGCCTTCTAGCATGGAATTCTCCTTTAACTCCATACAGACTCCGTGAACAGTCTTGCGATTGAGAAAGGCCGCCATAGGCAGACCTGGCTCCCAAGAGAAGACAGACTAGTCACCCAGACACCCACTGCACACAAAACGAGGTAGAAACTGAGCTACACTTCCTAAGAGGGACGGAGAGAGAGAGAGAGAGACAGAGAGACAGAGACAGAGACAGAGACAGAGACAGAGACAGAGAGAGAGAGAGAGAGCATTGTTTCCAGTCATTGCAGCCCAACCACATCCCCATTTCAGGTTTCATAAGCCCACAGTCAGCCTGGCATGTCTTCCTGGCCCCTTCCATTCTGTACACTGTTAAAAGTCTAAAACTTCTACTGTATGCAATTATGCATATTATACATGATGGTTATTTGTCTTGTTAAAAAATACATCTCCACTTTGTCCAAATACCCACAAAATCATGAACGACACAAAGATTCTAGTGGGAAAAGTAAGCTGTAAGACATGTTTCATGCTCACTTCATGCAGATTTTACATGGATATTTGAAGGAATTGCATTGCATGAAGACGATTTTTTTGCAGTGCAGCTTGGGCTGGCTGCTGGGTACCCGAGCCTGCTCTAACAACCAGCAGCAGCACATGAAGAACCCATAATTAGTCGCCAGCACGCCAGCCAAGTCGCTGCCAACATCTGCACAGTTATGTGTCATGAGCACACACACACACACACACACACACACACACACACACACACACACACACACACACACACACACACACACACACACACACACACACACACACACACACACACACACACACACACACACACACACACACACACACACAGTAGAACAGTGTTGCCAGATTGTGTGAGAGAAACAAGCAGACAGGTCTATGAAAACAAGTCCAAAAGCAGCAACTATAGGCCCTTTCAAATTGAGTTATAGTATAGCCTATGTAGCCCTAGCGTCATAAACAGTTTTACCACTTTTTACTACCATATATACAGCTATTTAAAAATGGCAGATCTACAATCTCCTTTTCGATCGGATATAAAAATGAAAAATAAAAAGGGGAAATATTTGAAATATGACACATTTTACACACACAAATCTTGGCACAACATAATTATTTTCAGATGGTGGACCGTGAACAAAGAACACATAATTTAGGGGTCCTTGAAAAAAATGCCATGGAAACGACTGCAATATTAAGAAGCAAGCCCAACTCCATTTTGGAAACAAGGCCAGAAAGTAGAAACCTGCAACTACCAATATAATCAACTTTACAGAAAACCAGCCCTCCTCCCTGGCCTCTGTGTGTGTGTTAGGCTGTGCAACAGTGACACTTGGTGGTCAACAAACTCTATTTCCGTACTTGGATGGACAGACCCAGTCAGGGACACACATTGCTGTCTAGCACCACTCAAGAACAAGCCCAAAGTCGCTTATAGGAAGCAGACATGGCAACACTGAAGTTGAGGTCCTCTGCTTTAGTGCTACTTCCTTGAATGCTTACACGAGTGCCTCTTAACCACATGATCCCTACCAGGGACCCTATTTTGGACATAGGTGAAGATTCTGCGATAAAAAGCTCACAGCGTGTTGCGCCGAGATATCGGAAGGTTCCTGATTCGATCTCTGGCTCCTCCAGGCTTCATGTTGAACACAGTCTGAACCCCTACCAGATGAACCCCTTAACTCATCCATATATAATGAATAAAGAATACACTTGTTTGCCTGGTAATAATTTTTTAATGCCATAATTAATGCCATACTATTACTTTAGTTGAGTGTCAAACTCATTTCATTTCCAGGGAAACATTTTCTCTTTGACGCAATTGGTCAGAGCTACTGTCAGTCAAAGGTCTCAAGCATTGAACGTCACTGTACCAAAGCCCGCCCATATTGCATACCGTGTCCCTATTGGAGGCCACATTCTCTGGAGTAGGAAATGGGCGTAAAATTGAGCCTCTCCAGACCGAAATCCGCCGGTAGGCAATTTTCTTTTGCCAATGGCTGATTCGGTCTGGTTTATTAACCAGGCTAGTGGAAAATACCCCAACAACAACTACAAGGGTCACACGTTTGTATTATTGTGAAGCGCTCTGGATAAAAGCACTATATAGAAATAAGCATTTCCAGCATAAGCACATTTCCAGGCAGTAATAAAGTTGCAGGGTGTTGTAGCGTAGACAATGCCATCTGGCACTTGTTTCCTATGTTCAACAGCCTTATATTGTTGCTGTTGGGCAGAAAGCTTTTATCTCCATGTTTTACCGTTTGCATTTCTTGATCATACGACGGCGTCACTCAGAAGCATCAAAAGTAGCAGATCTACAAGCTAGCTTGTAGATCTGCTACCTTTTGCCACCTTTTAATTAGAATCCTGAAAAGTCAGTTTTGGACATATGAGATTTCCACCCGGCAGAGACTACTGATGTTGTGTTTCATACTGTGGACTATGGACCGGGACAGGATGAAATCAGTATTTATTGAGGAGGCGGTGATTCATATGCAGACTGTCCACAGTGTTTAAAAACAGTGTATAAAATGTAAACTGTCGCAATCAGTTTAACCACTTTTACCCCTATTTTATTCAAAAATAGCCGATCTACATGTGCAATCTCACCCGTTTGTGAAAGGATCTTTGACAAATTTGAAATGATTTATAAAAATTCCTGGAATCCCTGGCTCAACACCATTCCAGATGGAGGGTCCGCACCCAAATACCGTACATGTGAGTTTGTGGGTCCTTCAGAACCTCTGGTTTTTACAGTGGTGACCAGCCTGCCATTCTTACACTGTAGGGGGCTTTCCACACGGAAGAGGGCCCTTTGATGTTACCACAGAAAGTGATCATCCATTAAATACTCCCCACAGGTCACTGGCAGCCCCTCCAGAAGGAAACATACTCCTGTGTTCATTAACACAGCCTGTGTATTGTGTTTGGGAAGCCCCACACAATGGAGGCCGTGGCAGCAAGGGAGCAGACCTGTGAGAGGCTGGGAAATCCCTGCTGCGCTGCAGTCATTGACCTCTGTCTGTCTGTGTGTGTGTGTGTGTGTGTGTGTGTGTGTGTGTGTGTGTGTGTGTGTGTGTGTGTGTGTGTGTGTGTGTGTGTGTGTGTGTGTGTGTGTGTGTGTGTGTAGTAAAGATAGTTGTTTTATGGTTAAAGTTTTTAGAGATATGTTTGCAAACTGTAGGACTGAGGTTGGGTTTAGGATTAATTAATGCATTTTGAGGTTAGGCGATGTCGCACACTGGGCCATAACAGATCTACAAGCTCTGTGACAGGTTGTGAGCTTGTAGATCTGCTATTTTCGGCTACCTTTCAGCTATTTCCACGCTGTCCTAAACTTTGGATGTCCTCACAAGTACAGTATGTGTGGGCGGCGTGTGTGTGCGTGCATTGACACATTGGGTCACCCCACCACACCACACCCTAATCTGTCATCTCTGAGGGCCACCCTGCATCCTGTGAACTCCCAAAGACTCGGCCTACTATGCTGTGCTGTACTGTACTGTACTGTACTGTACTGCATGTCATCTGTGAGCAATTGCTTACTGGAAACTTTTACAACAATCATTAAAGGACCACTTCACCACTTTTCAACCTATCTTCATATAATAGGTCCTCACTAATAATCATGATAATAATTAATAATCCCCCCCACTACACATTGTACAAAATCGTGTTGCAGATTAAACGTTTTCATAGTGTGGCTTCACAGTATCACCAGTATATGTTTGTTTGCACAATATCCTTTCTATAATTGGAAATATTAATTTCACACACACACACACACACACACACACACACACACACACACACACACACACACACACACACACACACACACACACACACACACACACACACACACACACACACACACACACACACACACACACACACACACACACACACACACACAAAATCTCCACGCTGTCAGTCACAGTCAGTGTCAATACTGGCAGTCTAATAGTTCTTAGGCTGGCCTCCCAAATAGCAGTGGTGTACAGTAACTAAGTACATTTACTAAACTGTACTCAGGTACAATTTTTGCAAGAACTTGCACTTGAGTATTTTCAATTTTCAGTACTTTTACTCCACTAGGCTACATTTCAGAGGCAAATATGTACTTTTACTCAACTACAATTATTTGACTACTCTAGTTACTATAGTTACTTTTGTAGATTTGTACATGAACCACTTATGCTCTATATATTTCGGCTATTTGAAAATGGCAGATCTAGAGAATCACAACACGAGCTTGTAGATCGGCAATTTTCAAAACATTATTATACATTTTAAACTTGAACTTGGTACTGTTGGTACTTTATGTATGTTGTTGCCAAAAGTAATACTTTGTACTTTTACTCAAGTAAATTTGGAATTCCAGACTTTTACTTGTAACAGAGTATTTCTATATTGCAGTATTTATATTTGTACTTAAGTAAAAACAATTAAAAAAAAAATAGAACACATGGAGCTGTGTCTCTGACTGAACACTCGGGACATGGAAAAGCCTGATTTATACAGTTTGTCATGCGGTGGTGTCAATCTTCACGTACACAACGCATCACTATGTAGACCATACATGGGCAACTTGTGGCCCGGGGGCCACATGCGGCCCCCACCTTCACTTAATGTGGCCCTCAGGTCAATATCAGAATACTTATATATTATTGATTTGCAAACATGACCCGCTTTAATTACTAAATTAGTAGCTTAATGCGTAATATTAAAATCTTTTTTATGTCCAATGTATTTGTATTTAGTTTATAAAGGTAACATAACTATAATTGCAGGCATTTGAGTCCAATTGAATGAGTCCCAATTCAAATAATAGCAAGAATAGCTCTCCGATGAGAAATTATGCAGTAACTCGGACCTGTGTTGTTATGTCGTTACAACAGCAACAGTGCAGTTAGGTCACAATGTCTGAATACAGTGAATAGACAACAAATCTGACCCCATGGCTTCCAAAAAACAGTGTGGACAGTCAGTCCCTAAAAAAAAAATCAGATTTGAGAAAATTGAATTTGCCTGCAAGCCTTGAACAAAGCCTTTAGAAAACGTACATTCAAATCAAGTTCAAATCTAATAATAAACGCCCAGACACTAATACCCCATCAGCTCACTTCCTGTAAATTGCTCTTTTTTTGGGTAAAAATAAATATCAACAAAAATGAGGGAGAAAAAAACGAAACAAAAAAAGACTGCACACTGTCTTCACTTGTGCTTAACTCAGTTAGGTGCAACACTTCGCTCACAAGACCTTCATCAGGCGAGATGTGGCGGAAATATTATGTTACTTAATTAGCAGTGTCCTTTCAGTGTCCCTCACTCTGTAATGGCTAAATCGGTATCAGCCAGATCGTGGACATCTTACCCATTTCACAATGCGCTAGACCCCTGAGGTGGAGCGCCACCATCAGCTCCCAGTATTTTTATTCTTGTATAAGTGATGTACTGTCTTACCTTGTGGGCCACAAGCCTGTAATAAAGTTTATATATATATATATATATATATATATATATATATAGCAGCTGCGTTGATCCAGCATGGCAGGTGGCGTGGAGCAGATGTATTCCCTCACCAGCTTCTCAAAGCAATTGCTTACTATCGGGATGAGAGCAACGGGTCGGGTGCAGTACGTAGTTCAGACAAGTCATTGGTCCGACAAATGACAACTCACCTCATCTCCTAACATAACCATAACCGCAAGCACAGGAGCAGACGCTAGTCCGACATGCGGATGAATGTCGGACTAATGCCCTGTCTGAAAAGCTCTCCAGTCGTTCAGGCATGGAACTTTTGCCTTTTTGGCGCCCAAATACATGTTAATTTAGGTGTCCTGGACTCAACTAGTGCATTAGTACAATAGACTAATGCTTTTAAATGAAGGGATTAGAATTCCCTGGGTGAATCCAATAACAGGTTGTCATATCAATCCTCACTAATATTTAATTAAGTTAGCGTTTAGTACAGCACGGTATATCATATGATTTGGCTAGGGAATGGATAAACATTCCAATCAATTGGTCTGGAGCCAGGCCCCTGTCCTGTCCTGTTCCGTCCACCCCGACCTTAGCCGGTCTGTAGTGATCTTAGCCAGATTATAAGAAAACAAAAAGAAAGCTACCTGACATACTGGAAACTAAGAGACACTACCCAAAACCAAAGCAAAATGGAATGCTATCTATCACTAAAAAGAGAATATACATTGGCTGAATACGAATGAGCACGGTAAACGACCCAAAACTTAGGAAAGCATTGACTAGGTACAGAGTACAGACTCAGTGAACACAGCCTTGCAATAGAGAAAGGCCACTACAGACAGACCCCGCTCCCATGGGAAGACAGACTATGCACCCACTGCACACAAAATGTGGCGTTAACAGAGCTACACTAACTGCCCACTACTGTATACCAAGACATCAGAAACACACACTTCCCACAGATTACATACACCCAAAGTGAGTTTGAAACTATGACAGTATGACAACAAAAAACTCCCATACCTATTGGGAGAAATAGAACAATGTGCAAACTCAGCAGCAAAGAGTTGTGAACTGTTGCGACAAAATAAGGTTAGCCCTAAGGACTACTATCTGTACCAAGTAGGCCGCTAGACCTACTGCACATGTAAACAGAGCTGCTACCTTTAAACACATCTTAATTTAATTATTTATTGTATACTAAATAGTCTTGAGAAAAATGTAATGTGTCACTGTTATTTCTGAAAAAGACAACATCATTGTTGATATAATGCCATTTATGTCAATGATATAACATATCATTATGTTGTGATATGTGCTCCGGGTGGGATTCAAAACAGGGTCACATTTCTTACTGTAAGTACAGTAATACTAGTCTATGATGTGGAGCAGTTTATGATCTGATCACCTCTAGGCCAGAAATGTGCGTCTGAGCTGAGCCAACCATCATGAATCTTTATTCTTTTGAGTGCCGCAATTTCCACCTCCAGTGTTTTTTTGTTTGATCTTTTTTTAAAGAATGTCAGATTCAAGTCTGTGCACGTTGACATGCATACCATGCTGAAATGAAGGTAATGTCAAGTATGCTGTGAGTCAACGGGCTAAACATGCCAGACCCAATGGTATGGTCCTTTAACTCGGAGACCCTTTTTTTTGTTTACTACATTGTGGTTTTAAATAATTAATATAATTTCAATAATAATAATAATAATAATAAAAAACATCCCCAGATAATCTAAAACTTTTATCAATTATAAATCTATGAAATTCCATAAATTAGAAAACAAATGTTTAAGAAGTAGTGGAAATGGCTGATCTACAAGCTCACAACGCTGTGCGAAGCAACGCATTGTGAGCTTGCAGATATGCAAGGTCACGGGCCAAAAAGTTTGGGAATTACTGCTTTATTTAACTGATACACTGGCAAAGGATGAGTTGCCAGTGTAACCACAATATAATAATTTCAATGCAGAATTACTGCAATACCAGATTTAGCCACAAGGTCTCTGAGGCTTCAACCATTCTCCGTGGTGAATCTGGGCTAGCAGCAGGACACTCAGGGCCGTATATATATAAATACGGAGTGTTGGGATGTCAGAACAGGCCAGCTTATGGAGTTCTGTGTCAGGCATGCCCAAATATGGAGTGTTGTGAGGTCAGAACAGGCCAACTCCATATATGAACGCTGGGCAGGGGCCCGGTCCAGAGCCCGGGCAGAGGCCTTTTTGGGGAGGTTCTGGACAACCTGACAGACAGACGGACAGACACGTCACCGGATTTCTCCTCTCATCCACTTGCATTGAGTTGTGCACCCAGCGCATGAGGCATTCTTCCGGGTTGGAACAGAGTGCATTCTGGGATTGGTTATGGGCCATATGTGAACACGCTGGGCCGTTCATAGTGCACATTCACATAATGGGACATACCGTTCACATATGGAGCATAGCACATTCACGTATTGGCCCATAGTGCCATGCATAGAGCCATGGCCCATAGTGCAATACCACTTTCGGCCACCATCTCTTTTTCGCTTCAGTGTTTCGGCTCGGTGACGTCTCTATTATATATACGTATATACTCTAAGGAGCAGCTGTATGGCCTGAGGCCCACAACCAACCACCAAGAAGCAATAAGTCTACTGCCCAAAGACACCCTGTCTCACACGCACACACGCACACACGCCAGACAAGAAGGACCCAGTCACACGGCAATGACCTGCGTACAGCGTGAGCAATGTGTCCTCTATAGGTGTATATTTAGACACCTCACAAAGAGCATGCACTGTATGTCACAAGTCAAGGCTGTATACCCTTTAGTTACATGAACCGGGTGACTTACTAATGTGTGTCAGAGGAGACATGTGGTTTGTCTACATCAGTTGGTTCCCAAACATTTTCATGTCAAGGACCCCCAAAATGTATATGCATTTGGCCACGGACCCCACACTTAAAGAAAGCTTTCCCCACGATAACATAATACTGAAAATACACTGCGGGACGCCGGGCAACCACAAAGCCATGATACGTATATTCGGCGAGAGACTAAATGGAAGCGAGGGCAGGAGGAGGAAATAGCCGCTTTACTCCTGGCTCGGCATGACAGTAGCATTTTGAAAAATTGTGGGAGTCAACGGTCTGGCTCTAGAGACTATGCTTGCTTCACAACTCCTGGCAAAGAGCCCTGGAGCAAGGCACTTCTCCAACAGCTCCAATCAGAGCTGGCCATGTGGCTTGAGGGACAGTGGTTTGGTTGTACCAGGCAAGGTAAACATGCATAGCAGGGCAGTGCTCCCACCCAACCCCCCCCCCCCCCCCCCCCCCCCCACCCACACCCCTATGTATTCTGCTAAGCCCTCAATTACAGCTGTGAGGTAGCGCTGGGATGCGTGCAGACAGAGGCAGTGACGCAGGAGCACCTCGCAGGGATCTCATTAACTCAAATCCCCTCCCAGTCAGGACGACTCTATCTGGACTGGAGGATCTGGAGAAAAAAAGATGGAGCCTGGGGATTTGGGCTAATGTCATCCCCAGGTGTACCCGTTTGTTTGGTGGTGGCTGATATAAATGGCACACGCACATTTGTTTGACAGTGAAAGTTACTTTTTTATACTTGCTATTATTTGAATTGGGACTCATTCAATTGGACTCAAATGCCTGCAATTATAGTTATGTTACCTTTATACTTATTTCGGTACACAGAAATCACCGTTAATACGCCAGCTGTATAAGTCAGAGTGAGTTACTGTCGATAGGCTGCCAATAAGTGTGGATTGTGGAACTGACTTTTCAGTGACTCTTCTGTAACTTTACTGTGACTCTGAAGCCTTTATGAGATTCCCTTTATTCCAATGTGCCAACACCCATCTCATCCGGTACCTAGATTAAATTCAAAGCACGACAAGACTCACGCCTTGGTTGACATCAATGGGGTCTTAATACCACCACGATTACAGTACTATTGCTACTACTGTATGAATTCCTTAATTTCCACCTCAGGCAGCACTTTTTAAAAGGTAGGGTAACCGCCGGTAAGTGATATTTTTAGCAATAAATAATAATAGGTTAAAGAACCGTCTATATCCTGCAGTTAGTTTTTGTTTCCAGTAATAGGGGTCTCCCTGCCTCTCCAGCTCTTTAATAAACAGACAATATAATGTGCCGTGTGGGTTGCCAAATTTAGCCAATCTGGAGACAGTACCCATTTATTAGCTTAAATTTGAGTGTTCCAGTTCCAATTTTGTCTGTTAATTTCTTTGTCATCACTTCCATTTTTCATTTATTCATCCTTTATCCTGTGTTGAGTTATCCCTACTGAACTCAGTTTAGAAGAAATTGGTATCAAATACCTGAAAATGCATTTTCTGTTTTACTACAGAGCAGAAGATGGTTAGACCCCAGTTACTGAGCAAACACTCTACAGCATTATTATTTATTTAACAAAATAATGTAACTTACCCCTACCTTTAACTCTACTTCATACAGTATCCGTCTGTACTCTGTATACATTTTGCTCTAAACGAACATCATAAACCTCTCCTGACCCCTGACAATGCAGCCCTTGTCTGTGGCAGGCACATGTGTGTGTGTGTGTGTGTGTGTGTGTGTGTGTGTGTGTGTGTGTGTGTGTGTGTGTGTGTGTGTGTGTGTGTGTGTGTGTGTGTGTGTGTGTGCGTGCGTGCATGGCTATACAGTTACACCATCCTTTTAAAAAAGCTGCCTCCTTGTTTTTGCCACGCTGGGCTGAGGAATGTGGCCCAAACGTGGCTGTGTGTCCAACCACCACAAGGCCAGGAATGTCCGGAGGGAACTGAAGCAACCAAGGCAGCAGCAGCACTCCTTCCTGGACCATTCCATCGGCAGAGTGCAGGGAACTGGGAAGAGCACTTGGCTAGAGAGACCGCCAAATATATTGTCTCTGTCGGGTGGAAACCTCATGTGTCCAAAACTGTTACTTTGCATGATTCAAATTCAAGTATCAATAGTATAGCAGATCTACAAGCTCAACTCGTGTTGCTCACGTTTCGAGGCTGTGGATCTGCTACTTTTGATGCTTGTGTGTGATGCTATTCCCAGAATAAATAAGGAGTGTGTCCCTTAACAGTTCAACAAGGGCCACGTCTTTTAAGTTTACAAATAAGAGACAATTCCGTATACAATTAAAACCGGTAGAGCATGTGTCGTTTAATTAGGCTATTCAAAATTAGCAGATATACAAGCTCATAGCATGTTTATTTGTGCCGCGCTTAATTTAGGTACGGTTGACAACAACACTAGTGTCTGCAGTCTGCTGGGAGTCATCAGCATGGTTGAGACCAGACAACACTTCCTCTATGGTGACTCACACACACACACACACACACACACACACACACACACACACACACACACACACACACCCCCCCCCCCCCCCCCCCCCTTGGTCAGGTCATTCTCTGCCTGTGCTGTTCCGTCATGCACCATAGATCTCTCTGGAGGGCAGCCTCCTCCAGGTTTTGAGGCTGAAGCGACAGGTTCGCAGATGGGTCTTGAGGTTATCTTTAAACCTCTTTTTCTCACCCTCCTTGGGTGCGTTTTCATTCCTTTAGCTGGCCATACAGCATTTGTTTAGGAAGGCGATGGTTAGGCATGCACATGACATGTCCTGTCCACCGTAGCTGGTGCCGGGTGATGATTGTAATGCTTGATATGTTGGCTTCCTGCAAGACGCTGATGTTTGTTCGCCTATCTTCCCAAGAGACCCTGAGGATCATGCGGAGACATCGCTGGTGGTATCGCTCCAGAGCATTCAGATGTCTGCTGTAGGTGGTCCAGCTATCAGCTCCATAGAGCAGAGTGGGCAGAACTACAGCTTGATAGATAAGAAGCTTGGTGTTGGTCTGGATGTCCCGGTTTTCAAAAACCCTCTTCCTCAGCCTAGCAAAAGCTGCACTGGCACACCCTATGCGGTGGTGAATTTCGTTGTCAATGACAGCTCTTGTGGAGAGAAGGCTGCCAAGGTAGGCGAAACATTTTCCAGGATGTTGTTTCCAATGTGAATTGTGGGGGCTTGGGAGGGTGTGTCAGGAGCTGGCTGGTACAGAATCTGCGTTTTCTTGATGTTTATATCAAGTCCCAGGAGTCGGTAAGCTCTGGCAAACGTGTCCAGGATTTTCGGGAGGTCAGCTTCAGAATGAGCCACTAGGGCATTGTCATCTGCGTACTAGAGCTCGATGATGGGGGATGTGAGCACCTTGCTTTTTGCCTTGAACCTGTTGTGGTTGAAGAGCCCCCGGTCCTGTAAATGAGCTTGACTCCCTCAGGTAGGGTTTGGCTGGTGAGGTGGAGGATGGCGAAAACGGTTGGTGCAATAATGCAGCCCTGCTTGACACCAGTGTCGACTTTGAAAGGAGCCGTTATTTTATGAGACACTAATGCTTTCAAAGCTCCAACTCACCGTACTCCCCAAAACATCTCCTGGCTACCACAGTGAAAGCATACAAAACGCTGGAGCACCCCAGGGATGTGTGCTGAGCCCTCTCCTTTACTCCCTGTACACGTATGACTGCACAGCCACACATGATTCCAACACCACCATTAAGTATGCAGACGACACGACAGTGATAGGTCGAATCGTCAACAAATGATGAGTCTTATTGCAGAGACGAGATCAACTCTGGTACCGGAAGAACAACCTCGCCCTCAACATCGACAAGGAGCTGATTGTGGACTTTAGGAGGCGGCGGAGAGATCACACGCCCATCCTCAACGATGGCGCTGCAGTGGAAAGGGTCTGCGAGTTCACATCGAGGAAGAGCTCAAAATGGACGCACACCACGCACGTGATTTGCGGCTAGTGAATCCCCTCTATAAAGTTAACTAGAATTTCGCGGGCCTGCGGCCCGCTCATCCTAGCGCATCCTCGATGCATGGCAAATGGGAAGAAGGCAATAGCGGGAGGGCGATGCAAGTGCTGTACTGTACCCCCTTTGCACTTACCCCACCCCCTTAGATAGCATTTCTGTAGACTTAGATAGCATTTGATACAGACTTATAGCATGTTATGTAGACAGCACTATAATTGCATTGTATGTAGTCATAGCACGTCATAGTACATATGTATAGCATAGTAGTATAGATGTTTATATACAATAGCTTCATTATATAGATATTCCACTGTTACTTTCTTAGCTTACGCATGTTTCTTGATAAATGTTTTTATGTGATCTATTGCCATGCTTTTTTTGTTCTTGCTTAATGTAAGTCGCTCTGGATTAAGAGCGTCTGCTAAATGCCTAAATTGTAAATTGTACTGCACTCCTTAGTATTGTACTGCACTCAGTATTGCACTGTACTGTAATGTTGTCCTCTGTACTGTACTGTACTGTACTGTACTGTACTGTACTGTTATTAGTGTTGTTATTATTATTATTGTTGTTATTATTATTATTATTGTTATTATTACATGGATTATTGTTCTGATGTGAGCTTGTTTGTAAATGAGTGAGTTTACAAAGAAGCTTATTGTTATTAAAATGATTAGTAGTATTGTTATTGTGATTGTTATTATTACATGGATTCTAAAATTGATCAATATAAAAATATATATATTTTATTATTGACATTTTTACAAACAAATAAATAGGCTAGTTACAGTAGCTAAGCTGCCCACTTAAGCACCCTGACCACACCCAGCACAATGACATTAGCACCCCTGGCTAGTTACAGTAGCTGCCCACTTAAGCACCCTGACCACTGCAACAATGGCATTAGCACCCCTCCCCACCCCAAGGATGGCCTATAGGTGAGGAATGTTGTTTTTCCAGTTCTAGATGGGAGATCATTAAGATGCTGCTGCATCCTGTATTAAGATGCATCCTTACTTCCTTCCTTTCAAGGAATGGAATTTAATTGAATGCCTGGAAATGTACCATTGTTTTGTCTGTAACTATATACCCCCTTTACCCCCGTGGCGCCGGGCCTGCAAATCCAAAAGTAGTGTGAATATTTCCACAGCCTAATTACTAAAGGATAAACTATCAGTCTTCTCCGAAATCTGTCAATCTTTGTCAACTCAGCACGTGTTGACAACGCATTGTAAAAGTAGTGTGAATATTTCCACAGTCTAATTACTAAAGGATTGTGACTGTGGGGTGACAGACATACAGTCTGACATACAATAGGCTACACGTGTGCACAGTTAATAAACAATGACCTAATATGTCCAGAGTTCTTAAATTAACATAGTTGGATTTTAACAGAAAGACAATGCCATAAATCAGTCAAAGTGAGTGACAGACTCAACAGTAGCACACAGCATGCAAGGCAGCATGCATGCATGCAAACATGTTTCTCCAGCTGAGATTTAGTGTCTCCATCTCTCTCTGGAAGAGGTTGCACATGACCTATACGGCCACACTGAGGCGCTCCAACACAAACACATGAAGCTTCAGCTGACACAAAACAACACCACGCTGTTTGTCCAAAACACACAATAACTCCTCTCCCACCGATGTCATGTGTTCATTTATCTTTAGCCATATAGACTCCATTTGACCCAAATCAACACCAATGCTAGCCTGTTTGTCCAAAACACACTATCTGCTCTCCACGTTTCTACTTCGCCACAACCTAATGTTAGTAACAAATCTATTGTTGTAGATTGTGAGAAAGGGATGTCAGAAAGCCAAGCGTTGTCAGTTTACTCACAGCACAGCACCGTCACTCCTGTCAGCTAGGGTTGAGCTGCAGGGTTGAGCTGCTTAACGACGACACTGTCTGTCAGGTGTACTGTAGTAAATATAGGACTAATATGTGCATGGAATGGATAGTGTGTGAGTGTGGGTTCAGCGCACACTCGCAATTGCGGCTGGAGGGCGACGCGACACACACACACACACACACACATACACACACACACACACACACACACACACACACACACACACACACGTTACACACACACACACACAGGGCGATGTGTGGATAAATCACTGAGAGTTGGGAAATGCGCATGCAAGAAGCACGCACAGGCAAATGTTGTCAGTTTCGTTTGCACAACGGTTTCGTTCAGATGGCTGGGCTCTGTACTGCTAGTGCTGCTATGGAGCAGTGTAGGCGACAGGCTGCCTTAGAAGGGCGCGTTCACGACATTGAGGGGTAAGAAACCATCCCGGTCACGTGGTTCATGTAACGCGTGTCACTGTGAAGGACTGGCCAGTCTGGCCCCAACATGACGATTTTGACGTAGGCTGTTGAGCTTGCGCAACAACAGCGTGTTTCACAAAAGTAATATTTGTAAAGTAAATAAGACATTTTTTGTGAATGCAATTAGCCTATATGTATTCTGGGAGTGTGCAGATTTTATTTTGCATAGAGAGATGTGTGGTAAAAGTGTGGTTCGGTCGGAGAAAGAGTACGGATAAAGGCAGATAAACGGCCATGTGCTTATGTACCCCCTGTCTATTAGGGTAGCAGGATATAGCCTCCTAAAGTTAATATGCTGACCTGCGAGACAGAATGCTGTGTCAGCACAAGAACCACTATGGAATTTCCCTCCTTCACAAGACCTGAACCACATTGTTGAAAACCTCCAAACCCGTCACCAGCTACCTGGTGTTAGATTACCCCCCCCCCCCCCCCCCCCCCCCCCCACCCACACACACACACACACACACACACACACACACACACACTATACTCATATAGGGACTCACTTTCACTGTAGCCACTAAGCAGGCTTTGTTTCAAACAACATGTGGCTTATAATGGTTATGTCATGGAATAATTCTGGTGTGTTTTTTTGGTGTGTTTTTGTGTGTGCATGCATTCTCATCCCTGTGGTGTCAGTGATGAAGAGTGATAACATACAGGTCTGCCCTTTCAGGGATATTTTTTGTATGTCGATGATGGTCAAATGCTGTAACTTTGCCCTGAGTTTACGCAACAAAACAATGTACTATAAATTTATTTTTACCAATCATTTTGTTCCATACCAGCCGCCACTGGAGTAGTGTGGTGGTGTTTATCTACAGAAACACACTGCTCTCGTTGTATTTTGGTGTTTTCACCACTTGGTTTCCCCAAAACATCACCTTCTACCAAAACAAACCCCAATATACAGCAAGAGGGCAATACGTTTCTTAAGGTAAACACAACCTCTCTGCTACAGTAGAGGAAAATGATGGGTAAAGAAAAACACAGGGCAAAGTTAAACACTATACTGGACATGCCTTAAAATGCCTGTAGTCCCAGGACAGAATGTGCCTAAGAGCACAAAGTGAAATACGAGCAAACTCCTTTCCGCAATAATTAGCCACAAAAAGCCTGGCTTCTGCATGTTGGGCTCATATCTATGTACAAGTATGCATCACGCCGTGTTGTGAGTTGGTAGGTTGGCTATTTTAAACATGTGTCTTGTGACGAAGTATACTGTCTCTGTTCGGGTTGGAAACCTCAAACTGTGCAAACTGTTACCTTTCAGGATTCAAATTAAAAAATAGCAAGAAGCTCAAAAATCAAGCTTCTGGATCTGCTACTTTTGAGTGACACTGTAGTATGAATTCATGAAAAAATATGGAGAGAAGAGGTGTCTGCCAGCCCTCTCCCTCCCTCCCTCCCTCTCTCCCTCTCTCTCTCTCTCTCTCTCTCTCTCTCTCTCCAGTAACCGTGTGATATATACAGTCAGTCATATCGCACGTCGTCTCATTTCCATAGCAACCGTGAGTAATTTCCCTGACAGCGCTGTAAAGAAGGAGACGGCTTCATAATGGGGAAGCGAGAAGACATGGCAAGGCTGCCGTTATTCTCTCCTGGTGATGGAGGGTGTTGCCAAAGCCTTATCTTGCTCAAGTTGCCTGCCTGCGAAGTTGAGTAAACATACTTAGTTACTTTACAGTACGCCACCAAGTGTAACTGCAACAACTGCAACAACTGTCAACAGGACGCTGAGCAAGGAATGAGCCTGAGCCTTGCCCAGCGACCTGATGTACAGTACTGCACAGCAGCCTGATCAATGGCAAGCCGTTAGGCTGACCTTAGACCTTCTTTTTTGCTCTTCCTGAACCTACTGTGGATTATACCAGGGACTAGTTGAGCTCTTCTTGAGCCACCCGTGGACGCAACTTGAATAATGTTACACTGTGAATGAAGTTGCACCGTGAAATTGAATAATATCCTTCACCTTGAATAACGTAATTTATAAAGCTCAGTACACAGATGCTGCTACGGGTATGCTCACACACCATATATATATTGTGGGTTGTCGCTAGGCAACCAGCCGCCAGGTAAGCATATTAGCCCAGACAGCCAGTGGGGAAGAGGCAGAGCGCAGACAAGAAGAACACGCCTGCTCGGAGTACAGAAGTACTACCCTGCCTACCTATTGGCTCAAGGCCAAGTGTACCCACCTACTGTAAGACACCTTCCAGGCAAGGATAAAACTTGGGAAGGATTGACTGCCTCTGCGCTCATTCCCCACTGACTTCTGAGAGGGACAGTTCGGGCATGCTTGGCGGTAAGCGATATCTCACCCATTCTCTCACACCAGGCTTATATCCATGTTAATGCGAGCATCATATTAAAGTCCGTCTGTCTCCTCCTCTATAGGTAACCCGCCACCCCGAACTAATCTATAGCGACTACGACTACGTCCATTCCTGCCTGTTTGACAGACGTCAGGAGAGAGAAGGATTTCTGTTGAGTTTTGCATTTAATGCCGCGCTCCTGAAGCGTATCTGTAACAATAAACGGCCGTGGTGGCCCACTCTGAACCTGCCTTGTGTGTTGGTGTGTTGGTGCTATATATATATATATATATATATAGCATTGAGCGGACACCAACACACAAGGCAGGTTCAGAGTGGGCCACCACGGCCGTTTATTGTTACAGATATATATATATATATATATATATATATATATATATGGTAGTCATATATATAGTATACTGGTAGTCAATCCCCTGATGCTGAGTGCCAAGCAGGGGGGCATTGGCTCCCATTTTTATAGCAATCTTTTTCCCTACTTTCACCTATGGTCATGAAGTGTGGGTCATGACCGAAAGAATAAGGTCACGCATACAAGCGGCCAAAATGAGTTTCCTCAGATGGGTGGCTGGCATCTCCCTTAGAGATAGGGTGGGAAGTTCAGTTACACGAGAGAGACTCAGAGTAGACCCGCTGGCGCTGCATCAGTCGAAAGAATATAATAGCTTCCCTTGCCTACACTACAGTACAATGTGCTCCATTCATCTTAAAAACAAAAAAGGAGATGCAAGCTCAGGTCACTGCAGGATACATACAGGTGCCTTTCCACTGGTCAGGGAAGGAGCTTACAAAGGATGCTCTGTTTGTGCATGCGTGCATGTGTGTGTGTGTGTGTGTGTGTGTGTGTGTGTGTGTGTGTGTGTGTGTGTGTGTGTGTGTGTGTGTGTGTGTGTGTGTGTGTGTGTGTGTGTGCCTTGCAAAGTGGCTGTCAATGCTGCAGGTTCCAGATCGTCAGGCCCACACAATGCTAGGCCAAGGACTGCACAATGCTACCACCACTCAAGACACCATTTTAATTTCCATATTTAAACTTTTTGTGTTTTTTGAGTGGTGCAACCACTCCAAGGAACAGCAATGTCCGTGTTCACCTATTGGACTACCCATGTGACGTTAATGAGCACCAGTATGACTATGAGTACCAGTAGGGGCGCTGTTGTGCCAGAAACAGAGAGAGAGAGACAGTGCTGCACTGTTGCCTGCTAATGAGAGAGAGAGAGAGAGAGAGAGAGGAGGGGGGGGGGGGGGGGGGGGAGAGAGAGGGGAGTTGCACCACTCAGTTCACACAGGTGTGATTTTTTGTAAAGTAACGGCTTACTTGATCATACTACAGCATCACACAATACTGTAGCATCAAAGTAGCAGATCTACAAGCTCGAAACGCAGCGCAAAATGGCACATATTTTGTATTTGAATCGTGAAAAGTAACCCGGTTGTAGCTCCTCCACTTCCTCTAGAGCAGTGGTTCCCAAAGTGGGGTCCGCGACGCATAGCCAGGGGGTAACCAAGCCCCCCTTGTTTTTTTTTGAAGGGGCTAGTGAATCATGGTGTGTGTGTGATATGAAATGTCCAGTACCTCCCCAGTGCCTCCCCAAGTGCCACCCCAGTGTCTGCCCAGTGTCTGCCCAGTGCCTCCCCAGTGTCCGCCATGGTGCCTCCCCAGTGTCTGCCCAGTGTCCTCTGAGTGCCTCCCCAGTGTCCCCCTGAGTGCCTCCCCAGTGTCTCCCCAGTGCCTCCCCAATGTCTCCCCAGTGGCTGCAGTTTCTCCCCAGTGCCTCCCCAGTGCCTTCCCAGTGCCTCCCCAGTGCTTCCCCAGTGCCTCCCCAGTGTCCCCCTGAGTGCCTCCCCAGTGCCTCCTCAGTGTCCCCCCAGTGCCTCCCCAGTGTCCCCCTGAGTGCCTCCCGAGTGCCTCCCCAGTGTCCCCCTGAGTGCCTCCCCAGTGTCTCCCCAGTGTCTCCCCAGTGCCTTCCCAGTGTCTCCCCAGTGTCCCCTCAGTGCCTTCCCAGTGCCTCCCCAGTGTCCCCTCAGTGCCTTCCCAGTGCCTCCCCAGTGTCCCCTCAGTGCCTTCCCAGTGCCTCCCCAGTGTCCCCCTGAGTGCCTCCCCAGTGCCCAGCCGAGTGCCTCCCCAGTGCCTCCCTGAGTGCCTCCCCAGTGTCCCCCTGAGTGCCTCCCCATGTTCCCCAGTGTCTCCCCAGTGCCTCCCCAGTGTCCCCTCAGTGCCTCCCCAGTGCCTCCCCAGTGTCCCCCGAGTGCCTCCCCAGTGTCCCCTCAGTGCCTCCCCAGTGTCTCCCCAGTGCCTCCCCAGTGCCTGCTCAGTGTCCCCCAGTGTCCCCCCAGTGTCTCCAATAGCAATACAAGAGCAATAATACAAATTCATCTTAATTTATTAATCTTATTCATTAATTATTGAATCAAATTAATTAATTAATCAAAATGTTCTACGCAAGAAGGCCCCCCTGCGGCCTGCGCCCAGCACCATGCCAAAGCTTTTTCCTGCAGGAAACACTGCTTGTGGTTATATTGTTATCTGTGTTGCGAGGATGAGGGGGTATCTGGAAAAATATCTACCCCAAAAGGGGTACCTGGTCCAAAAAAGTTTGGGAACTCCTGCTCTAGAGCTCTTCTCCTGTCCGTATCAATTATGAAAACCTCCCACATCCATCCACCCACCTCTATTGGACACTGCGGTACTCAATACTGTAATGTAGCCATCTTTCTTTCTTTCTTTTGAAATTCCATCTGTGTTGCTGCAGGGTGGAAACCTTGTGTGTTCAATGGATCCAATGTACAGTAGTAATATTTAGTCACATTAATTGGGCTTAAAGGTATATTCAGTGATTTCACTCAAAAATCCTTAGGTTTCGTTTTTGGCTGTGGGACCCAGCCTTTCGTCCAATCAGGATAGAGAGTCAAAAACGAAACCTAAGGTTTTTTGACCCCCAGGGGTTAACTGGGGACAGGGAGGAACTCCTTATATGGCCAGCACACTCTATAGTAGGGAGGATTATCACAACAAAACAAAAAAATAAGTGATATTTGAATTAAGTGAAATCACTGAATATACCTTTAATATCTACAAAACCCATGAAACACTTTCATTTCAACTGGGAAAGCTTCAGTGTAATTTTAGACGTTTGCGTTTGCTATACAAAAATAGCAGATATATAAGCTCACAGCGCTTCACTTTATGCTGCACTGCGAGCTTGTACATTATATTTTTGAATATTCTTGACCTCCGGTCAAACAAAATAATCCATAATCGAATAGCTGATCTCCGAGCTTGTAGATCGACTTATTCTTGCTACTTTTGTGCGACACTGTAGCATGATTTAATTTATGACAAAATGTAAAATATGGAGTTACAAGGGTTCTGTGTTGCACATCCCTCCAGTCAAACAGCCTCCCCTCTCCATCTGGTCCACAATGACATGTAATCAAGCGGCTCGTCTTCTCAAACAGAGACTGCCAATCACGGCTAATCAGTCATTAACCAGCCCAGTGCAACAATGAGAGGTCTGTGCTGAAGCTGCCTGCAAACACAAATCCGCAGCGAAAAAAATAAAAGAAACTCCCAGTGAGCGGCATGCAAACACATAATAACACATCTGTTGAAAGCATAGAGGCAGATACATGTGGACACACACACGCACACACACCAATGCATTGCTGTTGTGCAGACTTATTCTCATAAAACTGACAAGGACATGCAGATATCGAGATCTCAGGCAGACGGACAGATAGATACAGACAGAGATCTACATTATGGCCACAAAAGAGACACAGACAGACAACGGGTATTGCATGAAAGAATGGTGCATGCATTCACAACTTGCATATTTTAGTTCCCGAGTAGGCCTGTGCCCAACGTGCATCTGTCTAGTTTAACAAATCTTTGATTTTTTTTTTTAAGATGATGAAGATCAGTTAAGACTGCGATAGCTACTGCCTGGTCTCGGCGTAAGGCGGTGGAGTTGCTCCCCCCCATTTCAGGCGCAACATGACACTGAACTGGATTCATTCATTCATTCATTTCATTTAATTTCACTGGGGCAGTGGGTGGGTGTTTTTATTTATTTAGCACAACACACACACACACACACACACACACACACACACACACACACACACACACACACACACACACACACACACACACACACACACACACACACACACACACACACACACACACACACACACACACACACACACACCCCAACAAAAGCATGCACATCATTCACTAAGAACAGGCTTGTCGCACTTGTTGCAGTGCATTATGAGGAAATTGCATGTTGTGCATCCACCACTTAAATCCTATATACTTAGGTGACCATGGGGTACCCCAGGGGTCTATACTTAGTACTCTATATTATTCCCCCTACACCAAATCTCTTCGCCGAAAATCCAAAAGCTCACAGCTCACAGTGAGCAGCGATTGCGACACACACTTGTAGATCTGTTTCTTTTCGCCAAATGCTCACCTAATTACGACATGGCCACAATAGTGATGCTATAGGGTTCATGTAGACAACCAAAACATATATATAATAACCAACCCCTAAAATGAACCAAAGCAGCAGGGGCAGGTCCACATGCACTCACCAAACAACAGGACTCATGGAAGGCTCAAGGGCCACTTGTCGCTGAGCAGGGCTTCCGAAAACGGTCCTTTGTCCTCTTCTTCTAGATCGGGACAATTCTACCGTCCCCCCTTTTGGCAGCGATCTGCCTCCTCCTTCAGCGGTACTTCTCTGGATGGGTAGCAACTCTCGATAGCCGTTGCATAATGCCCTTGAAAATACAACAAGCACAAAAGAAGATTATTAAAATTGAAATGGAAGGAACGGAGGAATGGAGGAGAGGGGTGGGCTGCACATCATGCCCACACGGCACACACTCAAACAAGCCTGTTGGGTAGAAGGCATGCACAGGGCTCCAGGATAAACACACGCTGAATGTTTTACAGGAGGATATCCCGAGTGGGAAATAAATAATGTGAAAATGTGCACTGAGAAATGGAACAGTTTGTTTCAGTGTGTTCCTTGGGTTACACCTCCATTTGTTTATTAGGTTTGTGTGTTGTTTGAATCCTGAATCCTGAAAAGTAACAGTTTGTTACAAATGATGTTTCCTTTCCACCCGACAGACAATATCAACGCAGTGATAGTTCCGTGGTCGGTAGGTGCTCCTGTGTCCACTGTATTGTACATACTGTAAGTAATGCATATAGATACAGTGGGTGGCATACTGTATGGATAGTATTAGTGCTGTTCTCCATTTGATTGCCACCATATCCTGCAGTGTCCATTCTAGTCTAAATCATATTTAATTGGAAAATGCTTTGATTGCTTTTGGTGCCAAGGGATGTAGCCATTGAGCTGTGTGTGCGTGCGTGCGTGCGTGCGTGCGTAGTATGTTGTTTCTGCCGTGGTGGATGTCCAAAACTGTCACTTTTCAGGATTAAAATAGAAAAATTGCAAAAGTAGCAGATCTACAAGCTCAAAATGAGTCATTTTGTGCCGTGTTTCAAGCTTGCGGATCAGCTACTTTTGTGTGTTGCTGTAGTATGACCAAGAAGGGCGTATTTTTATTATTAGAGAGGTTTCTGCCCAACAGCGGCAACGTATTCTGGTACAGTATACTGTATGCATAGGAATGTAGCCTCTACTGTATGTTTGTACTGGCACTGCCAATATGAACGTGAACATGTGTGCTTGCATTAATACAGTACAGGTACAATAGAGAGTATGCACAATTCAGCATTTTGTCAGCCTTCTGATTGGTCCCTGACTGACTAACCAGTAGGCTCTTTCTGCCTTGTCCCGCCTTGTTTATGTTGAATTAGCTAAAACAACATTTTTGGAAAAAACAAAAAACAACATGATATGCCCAGTCACCGTGCTGCACCTGTGATGCTCCTTTTTAAAATAAGGATTGAATGCACAATATATCAATATGAAGCAACTGAAAAACTGCTTAAATAAAAGGTGAAGAGCCTTCTCCACTAATGGGCAATTGTGGCCATGCTGAAAACTAGGGTTGAAATCCTTTTCCATTCCATTTGAACAATTCCGGTTCCTTATCGATTCCCTCTTACTAACTCCTTAACTCTATCTCTACCGCTAGCTGTTAGCATAAACCCCAGTTCCCAGTGCCAGCATACTCGTTCCGTTCACTTTAGAAGACGACACCACCTAGCGTCGACGTCCGTGTATATACGTACCTGGGGAAAGAAGTGTTAACGGTTCCCTTTAACTGAACCGATTCTGGTTCCTCAATATTGGATCCGGTCCCGGATCCCGACCCTACTGAAAACACACAGGCACTCGTAGTTCTCAACAGCAATAGCACTCCTCTCCAGACCTTTGCCAGTCCATAGGCCTGTCCACCCAACACCTCAAGTCAATCAAAGAACAAGATTTTGTCCAGTATTTATTCGTCAATAAGAGTGCTCTCAAGACTATAGCTGGATCCCTCACTCAATGCCAGTTTGATTATGCTTGCACCTCTTCTCCAACATCTTAATCAATGTCAGTAAAATAAATGAATAAATAAAAATACGACTACTCAGACTTCAGCCCATGACCCACCTAATTACATTCCCAACACACTTGGCTAGTTTGGGATGGCTCAGGGTAGAAGACAGAGTTAAGCAAATGTCAATAGAGCACCAAAGAATGACGTCAATATAGCTAGAGGGCGCTATTTCACGAATCCCTGCAAAAAGGTGTCCAAAACTAAAATGTATGAAGAGCAAAATGGGTGAAATCATCTGAGGCACTGCAGGTGGGGCATCAAGGCCACTGTAGCCTCTCAGGGCCAAGCGTTTGACGTTGTGCCCATGCAATTCTGATTAGCCGGGGAACCAGTCTCCCAAACTTTGAGAGGACCTGTGATGTCATGAGTCTCATGGAGTACTTTTTTTTTTTTTTGTATCTATTAATTTGGTCATTAAGGTCCACAAAATGAGAGGTCTGCTCTGCCAGAAACATAGCCATAGACAACCAATATACAGTAAGGCAATTATTTTCAAATTTCCTCATGCTTTAAGTAGCACGTGACATGTCAAACTAGGGAGTTTTCATGATTCTGAATCCATTCCATTAATTTTGCACGAAAAACACTCTGCCTAAAAACGACTATAGCATAGTCATCACAAATGTGATGACGAGGTCAGCACATTTGGGTGGCTATGGCCAAATTTAGGCCAAGGAGTGTTTTTCGTGCAAAACTAATGCTTGGAATGGATTCAGAATCATGAAAACCCCCTAGTTTGACATGTCACATGTTACTTAAAGCGTGATGAAATTTGGAAATGTCCATAAATGTCCATAACTTTCTTTTGCGATGTTTCCGGCAGATCAGACATCTCATTCTGTGGACCTTAATGACCAAGTGAATAGATAAAACACAAATAAAAAGTATGTCATGACATCACAGGTTAATCTCTATTCCTTGTACTTTTGGGCCTGTGGCTCCCCGGCTAGATGTGACACGGATGACCACGGCCTTCATCATGGCTTCCTTGAAATTCCTGCCCACTACACATTATGAAATGGCAGGAACATTGCATCTACATTTCATTTTTTTTAGGTCTAATTGGGGAGAAAGTATTTAAGAATTCAGAATACGATACATTTCTTTTAAGCGTTTTAAGCATGTTTTTTATTATGGTGAGTCATGAGAATATTGTTAATAGAGATGTCCCGATACTGTATCGGTATCGGGAAAAGTATCGGATCGGCCCTTATCTGTCATATCGGGTTATATCGGTATCTGTGAAAATGCCAGTCTAACCACAGATCCGACACAGGAGCAATCGGGATCGGATCGGAAGCGAAAAAAGTGTATCGGGACATCCCTAATTGTTAATCGGGATTATTTGGGTCACCATAATGGTAGAGACAGACTGTTGACTCTGTCAACTTAGCAAATTCAAAGGAAAAGAGGGCGCTGTTTCTCCTTTATTTGCAGATGGGTTCTCAGAAGACAGAAGAGTCAAAACGTTAACTTGTGGTTCAGACATTCCCCAAATAAGATCGGACTTGCTCGATGTACACCTGTGGTGTATTGCTAAATGTTATACTGACCTGCTTGTCTTGTCAAGTTGATATCGGGTATATCTTATGTGCAGTGCACCAGACAATTCAGACATTAGAAAGAATGTACAGGAGCATTACAAAAACATCTAGGTCTGCATGCACTTGAGGTGGGTCTGATTTATAGTCAAAGGCTGTTATTACATTTGGGCTATATGGATTACACATTCCCACCCGTTACACTAGGCGTGATCATGAGGCCAGTGCCAGTCAAATGTGCGAAATACCAATGTTGAAGAAGAGATCCTGGGCAACCAGGAAGTGCAGCCCCCCCACCACACTACAGTATGTGGCTCACTCTAGGCTGCGGGGGATATGCAATGGAATTGTTTTGGTCCGCGCAATGTTAGATCATGGAATTATAACCTCCCAAACACCAGATTGTGTCTCATTTTGAGCAGAAAAAGGAGTAATAAGCGTGCACGTGCACGTCGGATCCGTATGTACATGTAGGCTGTCTTAACATGTGAGTAAAAGCAAGAAAATATATATATATAATACTAGAATTTCGCGGCCCTAACGGGCCGCTCATCCTAGTTACGTTGCAGCGCACTACGGGAAGAAGGTAATTGCGGGAGTTGACTCCACATCTAGTAACGGATGGGTTATTAGTTATTATTACGTGTCCTTATTAGTGTAGTGTAGTGTAGTCAACACGTTATGGCTCCTACACACTGCCCGGTATTTGCTCCGATTATGCTGTCGGGGAGCATTTTTGGCGCTCGCCGACAAAACCCCTGATCTGGCGTCAAGCGGTGCCCAAATGGTAGATCACGATCTACAAAGGCTTTGCAGGTAGACCACATGACATGCCCCTAAAAATATATATAATTTTAATATTAAAAACGATTTTTGCATCTGCCGCTTTAGATGGCCTGAGATGACTTGATTGATTGACATCAAAAAGGGCCTGTCAGCTCAAACACACAATGCAATACTACTGTTGCTTACAATCATCAGTAGCAAAGTCAAATACCAACAAAAATAAAACCCTACCATTTCCATTTTTCCCCCTCTATTTCCCATTCCATGTGCTTTTGTCTTATATGTAGCCTATGAAAGGCCCCTCAATTACATTTTGTAACTATTTTCAGCAATGGGATGGTAGTTTTATTTGGTGGGTATGTTGAGCTGGTCGTTTTGAAAGTAGCTCTCAAGTAAAAAAAAGTGTGGGCACCCCTGGTATAGATGATTATATATATATATATATATATATATATATATATATATATATATTCATTCCGTCTGTAAATCCCTGTAGGCTATACCCACATATTGGTAGCCTATATTAGCCCAATATTGGCGTTACGCATTTCACTTGAATAATGTTGTGTGCGCACGTGCGCGTGCGGAGAAAGACAGTAATTTAATGAAACTCAAGATTATAACGTCCTGTATTGGTAGCCTATATTAGCCCAATTCCTGTGTGTGTTGCGTGCCGAGAGAGAGACTCCGAGAGACACTGCACGTCAAAATGAATTGGAATAAAACAAACAAATGATGTAGCCGCTGCCTATATGTATCGGGTCTGGATCGCATGTTGGTGAACTCTTGCCGTGTGTGATCTTCGGCGCGGGGCGGAGGGGGTCCGCGGTAGTATGCGTGGGAGTCCACTGTCCGCAAGTACAGTCACTGAGTCTGTTACCCATTAAATCCTTACTCTAAGATTAAATCAGCGAGTCTGCTGCAGTAGCGAAATAGCCAATGCGAAGTTGCGAACAGTCTAATAGTTTTACTTAGGCAAACAACAACTATTGTCGAAGAACAATGTTGATGTAACTAAGAGATTCGCAGTTGGAGCTATATTTTATATACAGAGATTTAGAAGGAATAAGCAAAATCGTGAGGCGACAATTCCTCTCCTTCCGTGTTTTTTCTTCTCCTGCGGAGTGCGGACTTGGAGAGGGAGATGAGATGATCCCAGGAGGCAGAGGGGGAGGGGCTGAGAGCTAGTGACGGGTGCGCACATGTTGGCTTTGGTTGAGTTTTCATTGGCTTGTGGCCACATCTTATGGGCACATCTTTTCACAGCAAGGGCAGAATCCATTTCTTCCGACCGACGGTCGGTCGCGACGCACGGTCTTTCCGTCGCGACGCAACGTCGAACGGTCCTATTTCGGTCCGTCGGTCCGTCGTTCCGTCGGTCGGTCGGTCGGTCGGTCCGTGGCTCCGTCGCTCCGTCGGTCCGTCGCTCCGTCGCTCCGTCGGTCGGTCCGTTTTTGCGTCGCGACGGACCGCCGGTCGCAGGTTTAGGGTGGATGGATTCTGCCCTTGCTGCCCAAATGGTAACTCTGTCATTTCTCTACCGTTTTGGACGGGGGTGGGCTCATTTGAATCGTGTCGCCCCCCTGGAGGTTTCTATGGGGGTCTCGAGGTTCGGGGACCCCTGGGGACCCCCAGGGACCCCCAAATGGTAATGTCACCTGTGGACACTAACTGTAATTGTCTCGCTGTCTCGCTGCTGCGCTGCGCCGCACAGACAGCAGCTTGTGTGTAACATGTGCGTTCGTGCCGTGTTGCTGGTATATTATTATTATTATATTTTTTGCGCCGCCGCGTTGTCTCGCTGCTGCGCTGCACAGACAGCAGCTTGTGTGTAACATGTGCGTTCGTGTAAATGTTTTAGGTCGGCCGGTCGGTGATTTGGTCTGTCCTTCATATATATTTTTTTCTGCTCTCGTTGGACTTAACTTTAAAAGTCCAATGGAACACCTCTTTGTAACGGGCCGCTGTAGTATAGTGGTCTAATCCCTCGCCTCTCTATTCTTTTTTGCTGAGGACGCTGGTTCAATTCCCGCTCGCGGCAGACCAAAATTATTATATTTTAGACAGACACACAGACAGACAGACAGACAGACAGATTGCCTGTCTGCCTGCCTGTCTGCCTGCCTAATGTATTGTAAATAATGTATTCATTCCATACGGCTATTTTTTTTTAATATAAAAACTTTTGTCTTTCGCGCGATTCGAACCAGCGTCGTCAGCACCAAAACATTGAGAGGCGAGTGATTAAACCGCTAGACTACAGCGGCCATACGTTACAAAGAAGTGTTTCATTGGACTTATAAAGACAATAGCACCCAGCTGCAGTCTCGCAAGGGGAGGGACCGGAAGTGCTTTTATTTCCGGCTTCCACGTGCACAAGCGCACATACACGCACGCGAAATATAATGCGCGTGCACGACACGCACTTGCTGGTGCGCGCTTAAATGCCGGGTGTATATAGTACCATCTGTGCTTAAACATAATTACGTGGTCGGTTTGGAAAAGTTTGAAGTAGTTTGTTGTAGGTAATATTTTAATTGAAAGCTTATTAGTTGGTGGTATAAGTGTGCATATTTGAAGAAATGCAAATCTAACAATAATAAAATGATATGCAATAACAGGCTAGGCCTATATGGTCGATTATAACATAATGATATCAAGGCATTTAAGTAATGTAATAAGTTGCTATAACCCCGTACCCCTGTCCCACACACACCATGTCCAGACCATAGACCACAGACACAAGACCATATGCATTTAATTTACTATGAAAACCTGCATTTCCCGTCAGTCAGTCAGTAAGTGTGTCATGTCACGCCTCGTGTCATGCCTCCATATATGGTCACGCCTCATGACACGTCACACCACCATATATGGCCGTTTCCATATGATATAAGATCCCGACACTGACCTCATCAAACCCTGGATAGCCATACATTGAAAAGACTGGATCATCACCTAGATCTCCATATATGGAGCTGAGGCGGCCAGCAACTCTACATCTGACCTCATAATGTAATAATCAGCTCATAATGTAATTAAAAGACGAGCACATAACTTAATAGATTTTTCTATAATGTAATAATGTGTTACATTAAGAACCTCCACATAGGCGACTCATACTGTAATAAAACTTCATAATGCAATAATGTCTTTATAATGTATGAGCTGATTATTACATATTGCATTATATTTCGCGTGCGTGTATGTGCGCTTGTGCACGTGGAAGCCGGAAATAAAAGCACTTCCGGTCCCTCCCCTTGCGAGACTGCAGCTGGGTGCTATTGTCTTTATAAGTCCAATGAAACACTTCTTTGTAACGTATGGCCGCTGTAGTCTAGCGGTTTAATCACGCGCCTCTCAATGTTTTGTTGCTGACGACGCTGGTTCGAATCGCGCGAAAGACAAAAGTTTTTATATTAAAAAAAAATAGCCGTATGGAATGAATACATTATTTACAATACATTAGGCAGGCAGACAGGCAGGCAGACAGGCAGTCTGTCTGTCTGTCTGTCTGTGTGTCTGTCTAAAATATAATAATTTTGGTCTGCCGCGAGCGGGAATTGAACCAGCGTCCTCAGCAAAAAAGAATAGAGAGGCGAGGGATTAGACCACTATACTACAGCGGCCCGTTACAAAGAGGTGTTCCATTGGACTTTTAAAGTTAAGTCCAACGAGAGCAGAAAAAAATATATATGAAGGACAGACCAAATCACCGACCGGCCGACCTAAAACATTTACACGAACGCACATGTTACACACAAGCTGCTGTCTGTGCAGCGCAGCAGCGAGACAACGCGGCGGCGCAAAAAATATAATAATAATAATATACCAGCAACACGGCACGAACGCACATGTTACACACAAGCTGCTGTCTGTGCGGCGCAGCGCAGCAGCGAGACAATTACAGTTAGTGTCCACAGGTGACATTACCATTTGGGGGTCCCTGGGGGTCCCCAGGGGTCCCCGAACCTCGAGACCCCCATAGAAACCCCCAAGGGGGTGACACGATTCAAATGAGCCCACCCCCGTCCAAAACGGTAGAGAAATGACAGAGTTACCATTTGGGGGTCCGTGGGGGTCCCCAGGGGTCCCCGAACCTCGAGACCCCCATAGAAACCTCCAGGGGGGCCACACGATTCCAAAGAGCCCACCCCCGTCCAAAACGGTAGAGAAATGACAGAGTTACCATTTGGGCAGCAAGGTCAGAATCCATCCACCCTAAACCTGCGACCAGCGGTCCGTCGCGACGCAAAAACGGACCGACCGACGGAGCGACGGAGCGACGGAGCCACGGAGCGACGGACCGACGGAGCGACGGACCGACCGACCGACGGAACGACGGACCGACGGACCGAAATAGGACCGTTCGACGGTGCGTCGCGACGGAAAGACGGTGCGTCGCGACCGACCGTCGGTCGGAAGAAATGGATTCTGCCCTCCCTCTCTTTTCATTGGCTTGTGCTCACATCTTTTTCGCATGTGACATGTTTACACTTCTTACAATAGATATACTGGATTAAATTAAAGAAAGACGAGTTCCCTCGTCTTGGCAAAGGCAGGTTGTGGAGAGAACGAGGAACGTTCTTGGCATACTTGTTAAACACGCGTTGGTGTATTTTACTTGACGATTAATTGTCATACAAATAATTACGATAAGGCAATTATGCAATAATTGTGACAGGCCCATCCTTGACTTGCTTCAGACGACCCTTTCTCAGTAGGGTCCGCCCCCCTCAAGCCCACCGATGGTGTCTGTCTGTCTGTCGAGGGACGACTTCCTACGTCTAAACACAACACAATGCACAGGGAAATCCTGGGAGTGACAGCCTACACACACCACGACAGGTCATCCCACCCTGCACACACACACACACACACACACACACACACACACACACACACACACACACACACACTAGGTAAGATAAGGACAACATCCACTATAACTAGACCAAACAAAGCAGGCTATGACCTTTCACCGGATCGCATTCACACGACCGCACGACGGCAGGCCCTTTTCTTCTTACGTCATACTCTCCAAGTCTACAGGCAGGCATGCATCAATACGTGTACAGTACATGGGTGCAAACTCATGCACACACGCAGCCGACACAAGTACGATGCATAATGCACTGGTTCTCAAACTTTTGTCAACGACCTCCAAATTAATGCATTTGGACGCGGACAGCCATCTGAAAATATGTTGTGCCAGGGAACTCCCCACCATCTCCCCATACAAGATTTGCGTTGTTAAAAATGTTTTTCACATTTTTTCAAAGATTTGTTGAAAACTAGACAGATGCACAGGCCTACTCGGGAACTAAAAGATGTAGGATTTTTAGACTTTCTGTAGGTTTACAATAAGGAATAAATGTAGGTTACATTACAAGTTACGCACTGGTGTCATGCACCGGAAAATAGCTGATCTACAAGCTGACAATGCACCGTGCTGTGATGCGTTGTGGGCTTGTAGATCAGCTATTACTCGTCTTTAGACTTAGATTAAAATTGCATGAAATCACTTGTCTTAAAATGCTGATGCCCCTAAAAGTAT
Organism: Protomyctophum parallelum; assembly: GCF_964188405.1. Taxonomy (NCBI): domain Eukaryota; kingdom Metazoa; phylum Chordata; class Actinopteri; order Myctophiformes; family Myctophidae; genus Protomyctophum; species Protomyctophum parallelum. The sequence goes on from NC_139699.1 coordinate 26,443,366, forward strand.
CGCAATATGTGTGTGTGTGTGTGTGTGTGTGTGTGTGTGTGTGTGTGTGTGTGTGTGTGTGTGTGTGTGTGTGTGTGTGTGTGTGTGTGTGTGTGTGTGTTAGCGTCCAGGCTGACTGGAGGCTTACAGAAGTGTCTGGCTTGCAGCCATGCAGTCAGACTTAATGAGGATGATTAGTTCTCAGTGTGTGCTCAGAGATTAGCACGCAGCGCTGTCTCCTACTGAAACCTCCTTAGCACAGAGCAACGACTGTAAAACATTATAATTGCGACCGTAGGTGGCATTTATGAAAACCTGCATTTCCGTGTGTCTCGTCACACCTCCATATATGGTCACCCCTTGTGACATCACGCTTCCATTTATGGTCATGTTTCGTGACATCACGCCTCCATCTCCATATATGGAGCTGACCTGTTCTGACATTCCATATGTTGATCCTTTCCCAGCCCTCTTCGACGCATCCCTTTTGACTGATACCCACCCCAAAGCTATTAGTGCAGCTGCGCCCGGCAGCCGGCGAAAACTAGTTCTCAACAGGCCCGAAAATTAAGGCCCGGCCATACCTGGGCCCTCATCAAACCCTGTACACTCAAGACACTGCCCCCGCTGCCACCCTTAGATCTTCATATATGGAGCTGACCTGTTCTGACATTCCTTATGTTGATCTGACCTATTCAAACCCTGTACACTCTGCCGGTTTTCATTCATGCTAACAACAAACTCTACACACATAAGATTACATACATGATTTTGGGGGTGCTTGACATGAAAAAGTTTGAGCACCACTGACATAGTCATAGAGCAACATAAGTTCAGAGAACTGTAGATGTTTTAAGAATCGGCCTCAGGTCACAATGGGTTAAGGAGAAAGTTGGGCCTAGATAGATTGCACTGCAGCTTCACTTACACCCAAAAGAGGAAGGAAATGCCATACTTATCAGCAGGCAGATATGCATTATTTCTACACACTCACCCTCACATTAATGTCATAAGACACTAAAGACAGAGAGGAGATCATCACCAGCGTCATCATCAGAAGGGCATCCACAGTTTATGTGCAGATTTTGCAAGAGAAACAATCAGCCAGTCTTCAAAAACAAGCCCAAAAGAAGTTACTAGGCTGCTTGGCCACACACAGGGGGTCAAACACTGTGCAGAAGGATGCTACGCACACAAATCCTTGTAGTGGTGCCGGTACACGGCAGAATCATCTAAAACATTTTGTTTGCATAAATTAGTGCTATTGAACACCTTTTACGTTGTTTTGAAAATAATGAACCAATGAAAAGTATAGTAAAAAGCGCTTCGGACAAAACCTCTTAACTCCATTGGACCCTCAAACTGTCCAACTAACAGTAACTCCACCACCTCTCCCCCTCTCATGAAAGTAATTTACAATATATAGTCATAAAACCAACTTTGATGAGGCAGTATTGCTTTGTTTTCAAAATATAAGGTTTTCTTAATTTCCTGAAAAAATAATATTTTTAATTTCCTAAAAAATGAAATGGTTTTTTTCTCGACAGCAGAGATATAGGCCTACAACACGCTGTGAGCTTGTAGACCTGCTATTTGCAAAAATATGTTGGAAAAAGCACCAGTGAGGGGCACCTCACTTCTTTAAACCAACATTGTACTTTAAACAAACATTAAAAGTCCATAGACTTGGCTGCCACATGACGTCACATGGAGTGCGTTTTTTACGTCATTAAAAGTTCATAGACTTGGCTGCTATATGACATATTTTCACATAACCCAGACATTGGAGGAGATAGCGCCCCAAAAAAAGAGAAATATTAGGAATACTTTTGAATCATTTCAACTACACAAATCTTGTATGGGGTCCCTGCCCTGGCACAACATATTTTCAGATGGGGGTCCACAGACAAATATATTAACACTTAACTTAATATGAATAAAAGGCGCTAGAGTGCCAAGCAGATGGGCAGATTTTACTCTGAAAAGCCCTGCCTTCCATTTCCCCCCCAAAACCGAGAGGTGAAATCTTCCATTACTACCTCGTGCTGTCACATCTCATCTCTCTCTAGAAGCATTTATATTCCAAACGAGATGCTTGATTAAGTCAGAAATGAGGACAGAACACTGCCGCTTTGATCAAAACCATGGAGAGCTGCGTAGATTTAGAGAAGAGACAGTTTAGTCGGACCGTAAACAAGGAAGTGAACGGCAGTGTGCATGCACAAAACATGTCCAGGAGTGGTTTGCTTTCACTTTCAGAGTAGCTACCGGATGCACGTGGTTGACGGCAGGGCAATGTGGATGATGTCAGTTTTTATGCCATCAAAGGTATACTATGCCATACAGGCCTATATATAAAGATATATTGTTGCTGTCAGGCAGAAACCTCTTATCTCCATGTTTTAACATTTTTTTGTAAATGAATGCCCAAGCGGCCTGCGGCCCTACTTGATCATAGTGTCATACAAAAGCATACGACATAGTAGACCTACAACTTGAGCTTGAAACGCGGAGCAAAGCGACCCGTTTTGAGCTGCTATTTTTCTTTTCATTTTAATCCTGAAGTGAAAAGTAACCTATTTGGACATATGAGTTTTCCACCCGACAGACAGACAGATATGGCTGTCAGTCAATCAATAAATAAATCAACAACCAAGTCTTGTGAACCTATTTAGTATAACATCTATTTAGAATGTAGACGCCATGCCATGCCAACAGACATTGGCGATGCTTATGGTTTAAGTTCACAAGTTCACTGGCACAGAAATAAGTCATGCAGTGAAACTACATGACTTATTTCTGTGCCTTGTGAACATAATCATGTTTCCCCACATCAATTGATAAAAAGCTCCAACTGTGGCCTGATGAACAATCATCTTCCTTGAATTTAAGACAGTCTAAAAGAAAATGGACGAACATAAAACAGGGGCAAGGCATGAGATTGTCTGTCTGTGTGTGTGTGTGTGTGTGTGTGTGTGTGTGTGTGTGTGTGTGTGTGTGTGTGTGTGTGTGTGTGTGTGTGTGTGTGTGTGTGTGTGTGTGTGTGTGTGTGTGTGTGTGTGTGTGTGTGTGATGTAGAGATAAGAGTCAGTGAGTGTGTGTGCGGCTGTGCGCGCACCCACAGTTTGAGAACCACTGCTTTAACACACTTCAGGGAAGTGAAACCAAGCAGCTACAGTGTGATGATGTTCGCCAACATCTCTTGGCGGCTTTTCTCTCTTCAGTAGTGTCATTAGTTGAATAACTGGCTGACTGTCAGGAAACTGACATCAGTCAAATACACAATGCTACGCTACATCAAGTGGTACTGGTTGGGAACCTCTGAACTATGCAACTCCAGTGTTCATGGGAGCAGCGGTCCTGTGTACAATGTTGCTAACGGAACAGCTTTCATCTAGCCATACTGTGTGTGTTTGTACATTTTTCAAATTTCTGCTCTTTAAGAATGTCAGTTAAAGGGAGATCTGTTGACATTACAAACCACAAAAGCTATTAAGGCCCCGATTCCCTGAAGCAACAATGCATCAGCACAACAGTGCATGCTTTTAGTTTTCCTGGTCGATCAATACAGTGCTCTCTATGTGTTCCTTCTGGGAGATGTGATATTGATATGAAACCGTTGTTGCTGAGAATGGGAAATACAGATAAATCTTCTTTCTTTACTAGCCAACACTTCCAACAACAAATCATATCTCATTCCAAAAAGGTCAGCATTGATCATCATACATTTATCAAAATAGAGAACCTTTCCCCTTGGGGGGTTGGTTTATCTCTAGTTTTGGAATTCAACCTCCCCGGTTGTAAGTTGACATCATGGAACAGTGCAACCCTTGTCCCGACCAGGGCTGGACTGTTATCAGGAACCCATTAGCAAGTGAGTGAGACAACTGGCCTGACACTGCAGATAGACAGACTGGAAGCCCACATCAAAGGAATATCGGACAGAAAGAGAAAGATGATACCAGCAGCAGAAAACTATCAAGCAGTGAGACAGCTGGCCTGACACCATCAGCCACCACAAGTCTGGAGAAAGTAGGTAGAAGGCAGCAACATGGTATAAATAAAGCAACAAACAAATCTCATGACTGAACCAAAAAGTTGCATTTTGATGCAGTAATACTTGGCTGTTGTTTTTATCATTATGATGTAATGTTAATGTTTTAAATTTGCTTTTATATCATTCTGAGACCATTCATGTTTATGGAAGATGCTTCTTCTGAACATTATATTGGTAGTTTGACAACGAACCGAAAATAGCGGATCTTCAAGCTCACGAGTCACAACAAGTCACATAATGACTCACGTCACATGCTGTGAACTTGTAGATCTGCTATGTTGAGTATTTTCGGTGTGCAACAAGCTGTATCGAATTAAAATGACTGAAATCAGTTGTTGCAACTGAGAGAACTTTAATCAATGGACAGCAACAGTGAGCCAGGTTGAGTAATTATCAGAAGGTCAAAGTCCACTGGAAAAAGCAATGGTTTTACAGGTTCACAGTGGGGTACAGCCATCCTGCCATAGGTCTCTCTTTCTCTCTCTGGAGGTTTCGGTGGGGCACCAATAAAAACAACAGAGAAGAGGTCTTGCGATTTGACCAAATATCTATAATGAGATGAGGGGTATGGGGATATCAACCTCCATAGTGGGGTCAGTAAGTTGATGTAGCCTCACTAGCCTGGGGCAGTGATTCTTTTCTTTTCATTTCAAGGACCCCCAGCTGATTCTGCAGTTTAGGCCATGGATCCCACATAATTCCCCATAAGTCTTGAGAGTGTGCAGTCAACTAGTCGGTAGGTAAGCTACCAGTCATTTAGCTCGGGACCCCCTGGAACCATCTCAAGGACAAGGACCCCTGTGAGTCCCGGGACCCAGCACATGCTGAATCTATCCCCAGAGCAGTGCTTACCCATAACTCTGAACATTTGAGAACTACCGCACACCAGACTATCATCGAAGTTAAATATTAAATATTCTCAAACATATGCACATTTAGAAAAAAAGATCTTGGGGAGTAAAAAAAGAAAAAAAATCAGTGCCTTATTATATCTGCAGAATTGTGCTATAAAATGTAAATATCTGTGTCTATCTGTATGTACATGTGTGGAAACAACAGAATCTGTCCTGGTGACTCTGTAACTCTGAGAGTGTAGCCTACTCCAAATGGAACCAAAGGACCCTTTTATAACAATAAACCTCTGAGACTGTACAAATGGACTCTTATGTGTCCATTTGGTTGTATTTGTACACTCTCGGGTAGCCCATTCTCCAAACCATCATATATCACACCTCACGGACAGCTGACGGTTGTAGTGTTGACATTGGCTTGGCATGTATAAAGAAGTCCCGCGGTAGCCTGCGTGGGAGTCTGCGGGTACAGCGGGGTCCACGAGGAGGTCGGCACAGGGGTCCGCTGTAGTCTGCGTGGGGGTCCGTGGTAGTCTGCGTGGGGGTCCGTGGGTACAGCCGGGGTCCCAGGAGGTTGGCACGGGGGTCCACGGTAGTCAGCATGGGGATCCACGGGAACAGAGGTGGTCCCCGCGTAGGTCGGCATAGCCCGGGGGCCCGCAGACTAGAATCCGTTGGTGAAATAACATTCGCACGCAACGTGATAAATACTAGTGGGTTGTTGTTGCAATGCTATGCCAATCCCATTGGCTGAACTATCCTATTGGCTGAGAGGTCGGTTAGAGGCAAAAAGTGTCTGGTTGCCTAACTCGCTGGCTCTGCACGACCGTTTAGATTATGGGTTGTTGCTGGCATTAAAGATGTATGGTTGCCTAGAGACGAGGCAGCCAATCAGGATGCCATGTTGTAACTTGTGACTACGGCATCCAATGAGAAATTGGTCGCCGGAAGCCATCCCGAGAGAAAATAGCCCAGCTGGCTTTGTCAAGCAGCTGGTACTAAAAGTGAATATGAATATTTGGAATAACCACAAAACTTAGGCTACAGTCCCTGGCACAAAATATTATTCTCGACATACATATAAAATGGGAGGGTCCTTTTTAGTCCAGATAGCAACTTCACTTTCAAACAAGCTCCACACCCACACACCCACACCCACACAGAAACTACCAATATTTTTGCTTAAAAGAGTCAGACTTGGCAAGGCAACACTGTGGTGTTTCTGGGCAGTGATGATGATGAGCATATTTTGATTTCTTTATCATTTTAAAACAATGTCCTTCCTGCCTTGGAACAATTAGGGCTTAAGTAGAAGAAAAAAATCATGTATACCTATACCAGCCAACAATAAATTAAACATCAAACAGACATTAAAGGGCTACAACAAACACAAGTGGACATGTTTGTGTGCTGCGTGTGTTGGTTTGTGTCACACCAAAGTTGACTAGAATGCTTTTTTTTTTTTTTTTTTTTTTTTTACCATTTTACATATTAAATAGTTGGCCAAATGCGTAAGGTTAACCCGACATGCTTGCTAGTATAAATAATATACACCAACGTGGGGATAAATTGTAACATTTTAATAACATTCAAAGCGGCGTCAAAGTGTCCTAAATGTCATCCACAAATGAGCAGTTTAACGGCACTGTCACTGCAGGCAGGTGAAAACAAACTAGAGAACAGAACACTCCTTTAATTGACTGAAGAGAACACAGACATCACTACACAGTGGTTAGTTACGCCAAAAGCTTCCTTTTTCAATACGACGAACAATGTGATGACACATATTCACTGAAGAGAATGTAACACTATAATTAGCCCTAGAAAGTAGAAACGCTGTGATTTCACATACATTTGCATGATTATCTGGAATACATGAAACGTATCACAGCCAGCCAGCCATTCTAGGGCTGGGCTACAAATATAGCATGGCAATGAAATCTCAACAACGGTAGTGTAGTCATCCTTGGCTTCAAGAGTGCGGATTCAGACACGTGGATTAGAGACACAAACAAGCCGAAGCTTGTTTCCATTGTGGTTCCACTATGAGTGAGACAATACAACAGCCGACACAGACCATACAAAAAACAAATAAACACTAAAAATGCCCCAGACCAGAGTATATTCAGACTAGCCATTATATTCACGGCTCTAAAGAATATTTCCTTTTCAAAACGCAAGCTGTAGTGTAGAAGACTTTCACTGAAAAGGGGAAGGAGAAAAGGAAAAAACATACCTACACGCCTTAGACAAACACTTGTGGAATCAAGTCAACTGATATGTATATTTATTATTAAAGCTAATTGTTCTCTTCTTTTCTTACCTTATTTCATAACTTCACACACTCACACGTCCAGGGAGACAGACGAAGTTGAGACGCGCGGTTTTTAGCCGATGATGATACTGATACTGATGTTTGACTTGAGCTGCTGCCTGCAGACACTGAGCAGAGCTCCGCTGCAGCTCACTGCGCGCGCACACACACACACGCACGCGCGCGCACACACACGCACACACACACACACACACACACACACACACACACACACACACACACACACACACACACACACACACACACAAATAAGGTTTCAGTGTGTATTTACAGCACGCACTACACGTCTGTCTACTGTCTCCGAAGTCGTCCGTCCCACCTGTTGCGTCAAGACAGGTTACGACACGTTATGCAGTTGAACATCCGTTCGACATATATCTCCCGACATAATATTATTATTAATAATAATAATAATAATAATAATAATAATAATAATAATAATAATAATTATTATTATTGTCTCCACCAGGCCGAAGGCATGTGGGGAGAGTATGTTTTGCACTCCGTCCGTCCGTTTGTGTGTTTGTGTGTCCGTCCGTCCGTGTGTCCGTGACAGGCTAATCTCGGCCACCGTTAACCCGGTCGATGCCAAATTTTGCACACACACTCCCTGGATGCCAACGATGAACCTCTGCCCCAAACTTTCCAGAACGGCCTGTTATAGCGCCACCAAGAGGCCGCTTTGTGCAAAAACTTCACCGTTAACCCGGTCGATGCCAAATTTTGCACACACACTCCCTGGATGCCAACGATGAACCTCTGCCCCAAACTTTCCACAACGGCCTGTTATAGCGCCACCAAGAGGCCGCTTTGTGCAAAACAAGTTTTTGCACAGTACACCTACAGATTTTGTCCAAACATCACGCAAATTGGTACACAGTCTCTCTAGAGCCATTCAACGAAACGGGTCTTTCAGATTTATCACACTCCATCCTGATTGGTTAAGATTGGCTTCCAAAGTTCACAGGAGTGCTCAGTTTCAAACAAAATGCTGCAAATCATGAACACATCGCGTGATTTCCGTGAAATTGTGCACCCACATTCCCACTAGGCCGAGGACGAAATGCCACATGAACAATTTCAACTCAGCCTCAAGGTGGCGCTATAACTGGCCGAAAAGTGTTTTTACCTCTAACTGCACGGATCTGTGGATAACCTGGTGGAGACCTGTGCCCGGAAGGGCACTTTTTCTAGTTATTATTATTATTATAATAATTATAATAATATGTTTTGTTGACATTTTGTTTTTGTCTGAACTAAAATTATACATACAAATATTATGTATAGCCTATGTCAAGTTTGCCAGTTTAAGTGAGGGTCGCACTGGCACCGTGAAAGAATCTGGCTGCAATTTGACTTGGTAATTCCTCTTGCATAAAAATTAATTTAAATTAATTCAATAAATAATACACAGCACCAGATGGAAACAGTATACATATAAATATAGTAAAGAATAAAAGAGTATACATTACATTAAATAATGGGAACGATAAAAAAGGAAAAAAATTATAAAAGGTGTTTTTTTATCAGCTTGCAGAGCTGATAACAGCACTGATAGCCAGACAAATGTTCCGGAAGTGCATTATTTGTCAATGGGACCCGGCACAGGCGATAGAAGGTGAACAGGTGATGGTCAAAAAGTGGGCTATGGCCTCTAAAAATGGCCTAAAAAAATGGCCTAAAAATGGCTTGTGATGAAGTGGATATGTCCAAATTTAGGCCAATTAAGGAGTGTTTTTCATGCAAAACTAATGCTTGGAATGGATTCAGAATCATGAAAACCCCTCTAGTTTGACATGTCACATGCTACTTGAAGTATGATGACATTTTGCCTTATATTGGTTGTCTATGGTGTGGTATACAAAAATGGCCATAACCTTTTTTCTCCGCGATGTTTCCGGCAGAGCAGACCTTTCTTTCTGTGTACCTTAATGACCAAGTGAATAGAAAAAACACAAATAAAAAGTATGTCATGACATCACAGGTTAATCCTTAAACGTTGAGCTTTTGGGCCTGTGGCTCCCTGGCTATATAGGAGTAGTGGAATGGCTGGACGCCATTAACACGGCACCCAGGGAGCATTTAGGGGTCAAGTCTGTTGCTCAGGGACACATGGACAGTCTCCTACTGAGCAGCCACCTGGTCATCGAATTGTTGGCAAAAAATAAATAAAGAATCACACCCGTTGTGAAATTAGGGGCGCTCTTATTATCATACATCATCTCATTATTCCGGCCAATCACAATTTGCGTCCTCACTTTTGTCTTCAATGTTTGTGTTAGGACAAACACTCAAAACTGGCCATTCATTGTCAATAGCATTCAATGTTTGTGTTAGGACACAAATCCTCAAAGCTGGACATAGGAGGGGCTAGCACCCCTCAAAAATATCCATGAATTCAACGCTTCATGGTGTGTGTGTAATTGACCGGTATAGCAGATGTGAAGTTCACGTACCAGCTCTGACAGTGTGATAAAACCGCTTCCGGAAATGGGGTTCCTGTAAAGAGCTAATTTGGTGACCTGGGCCATGGCTCAGCGGTCCAGGCACCTTGGCTGGTAATCCAGTCTGCCAGTGTGCCGCGGGTTCGACTCCCGATCCCGACGGCCTTTACTGCATGTCTTCCCCCCATTTCCTGTCAGCCTACTGTCTGTCCCTCCATGACAAAAGCCACAAAAAAACATTTAAAAAAAGCTCATTTGGTATGCTCTACACAACTCCATTTAGCAAAACATTGCAGATATACAAGCTCGCAACGTATTGTGATCTTATAGATCAGCTATTTTTGCCAAACATTCACCACAGAAGAGGGATAACAATAGTGCCATTTTATTAAGTTTTAACTTAAAGGACCACTTCACCACTTTTCAACTTATCTTCATATATTTGGTCCTGACTAATGAAATACCACAATTTACTCAGTCTGTATCTCATAGGAGGGCTGTGGGCGCTGCAGTTCAGAAACCCGTCCACCAGTGACATCATTAGGCAGGTTTTTTTTTAAACGATATATATTTTTTCAAATATCGTGAGAACGATTGCTTCCATTATCACATTGCAACTTTTCAGGAATAGAAAGCATGCAGTTCCCCATCGATGATGTCACTGGTGGACTTTCTGAACTACCCACAGCCCTCCCGTGAGACACAGAGTAGAAAATAATTGTGGCATTAGTGAGGACCAATAGGTTGAAAAGTGGTGAAGTGGTCCCTTAACCCATTTAGAACTGAGGCAGATAATTGCTATACTGTAGATAGCAACAAGAACCTCAAAAGGGGGTTCCCGTCCTGAATGAGTTTGCATTCTGATTATCGCAATCATTTTTGCCACAATCATTGAGACATGAAATGTTCATACTGTCCCATCCCTAGGCCCATTCTACTGTTGGTAAGCAAACAAACATATCACAGGACTTTACAGCAATACAAGTTCCTAACATACAAGACCTTAGTTTCAAATACGCCAGATTTGAATTGTACTGTGGTTGTTTTTATTGCATGAATTGTAAATATAGCTGCAGAGAAACAATTTGGATGAGTACAGTTTGGGATTGAAAGAGAGATCGTGACGGAACATTCTTGATGGCACTGTTGACAAATCTCACCCTTTTGCCGTCCTTCACCCCCAGGCCAGCACTTATATACTGCATTTAGAAAAAAAAAAAAAAAAAAAAAAAACATATTGGAAGGACTACAGTCTTCAATTCAATACCAGATAAGTAGTAGTAGTAGTGCATTCATTCATTCATTCAACGTATATAAAGGAAAAGTTGTCTAAACACAAAAGGAGTAGGCCGTGATCATCCAGGTGACTGCAATGGTGAAAAGTGTAATAGCTGTTCTCGACTAATCATAATAGTAGTAATAGCAAAGTACAGTAATACATGTCCTAACTAGTAGGTACAGTATAGGGCGGTAGGTAGTTATTGCTGTGGATATCTTGCGTGTTATGGACAGCAGAATATTTCTCATACAACGGGTCCTTTGTGTGCTTCTGAGAGTATGCTCCATTGCCGTCGGGCAGAAACCTCTAATCTCGTCTAGTTTAACTTTTTGTGGTTGTTTTTTCATGAATTCATACATTTCGAGCTGCTACTTCATTTATTCTTTTGGAAACCTGAAAACAGTTTTGGACAAAATGAGGTTTCCACCCCGACAGAGGATTTTATCTGTTCTAAGTGATGTATCATCATCACCTGGACCACTTCACCCAAAAATGATTCACCATTTCCACCTGAATGTATGTATGTTGTAAGAGATGAAATGTCCAAATGCAGTATACAGACGCAAACTCCAATGAAGGTTCAGACCTTGAGCAATGATGCCACCTACGGGTTAAGTTGCTGAACTGCAGTGAGAGATGGGGGAAGGGTTGACCACCAATGAAGTCATTTGATTTCTCCCCCTCAAAAAAAAAGGGGGGGGGGGGAGGTTTTGTTTAAAACGAAAAGAAGAAAAAAAACACTCGGATCCCTTTTAAAGTAAGTAGACCAGCCACATTCAAAATAAAAAGGGGAAAAAGAAAAAAATAAAGGAAAATGCTCTGTTATGACTTGTAAAATGGTCTCTCAACTTTTCAAAGTAACTTGGTCACTTCAACTATTACTGAAAAAAAAAGGAAAAAATAGAAGGCAATGATATATAACATAACGGCATCATTGTACGGTACATGAACCCCTCCTCGCCGCCCTCCGATACCTCAATTTATCCTATCCCAAAGGACTTGAAGGATATAATCGCTTTCTAATGTTAATAACATATTCATACTATATTCATATAATTAATAAAAAAATAAATACATTTAACAGATACAAATGATTTTTTTGTAGTAGGTAAATTACCAAGGGAACAGATTAAGCACCCAGTCAGATTGTTTATACTTTTTCTTTTTCAAGTGTAGGATTTTAATAAAATAATTATCACCCTTTACTAATTTGAACCTGCATTCATATAAAGCCACTAAACTGCTGTATGGCTGTGCTATTGAGCTGTATGTGACAGAAACAGTCTCTATCCAGTCATCTATCAGGCTCGGTGTGGGTGTGTGAGTGTGAGAGTGTGTGTGTGTGTGTGTGTGTGTGTTTGTGCGTGTGTAGCCCAGGTATACTTTGTTGTATGGTGTCGCATGTGCGGAAAATAGACAATCTATAAACTCACAAGGCATTGCATCCACAAGGCATTGTGAGCTTGTAGATCGCCTACTTTCGGGGGTGTGACACAGTCGTACAACAGAGAACAAATGAATTGTGTGTGTGTGTGTGTGCGCGCGCGCAATTAGCTCACTAATTAGCACACTCGTAGAGAGAGCAGCCGCGAATACAAATAGATGCTGATGATTCATGTTGGCAATGGAACCCCAAACCCAAAACTCTTGGCTATACCAAAAATGCAGGGCTCGGGGGCAAAATGTGCACATCATCTACACGTATTGAATCGGTACAACCTGTAAAAAGTCATATGAAACAAGTAGTTTTTATGATTTTTGTTCATTTTGTTGGGGTTTTTAAGTTTTTTATTTTTTTAAAGTTTTTTTGTAGCTTGTTTTTGTCTTTTTTTTGTACAAATCTTTGTATAATCTGTTTTAGACGTAACAAAAAAAAGACCACCCATCAACAAAAGAAAATTGTCATGCATAAGTTATAGCCCCCAATCTTTCAGATTGCATTTTCAGGTTACCATCTAAAAAAAAGAAAAAAAAATTACATTAGATTTTTTTGTTCAACATAACATTTGCGTGTTTTTTTCCTTATTTTTTTTTCTTCCTTTTCTTTTCTGTTCCTCTCTGTAATGTTGTAGCCAGCAGTTCCAGGGTATTGCTCCCACAGTCATGTCCAAAAAAACACCATGTCCTGTCCTGTCCCCAGGGGGGCTACAAGATCCAAGATTATGTTAGGTGTGTGTGTGGTGGTGGTGGGGGGGGTCGATCCCACCGTGAAGCGAAACAAGCCGTTCTTCCTTCATGACTTCAGTTCACGTCCAAAGAACTTCAGCTCTTCCATTTCCTAAAGAAATTACTTTATCTATTTTTGCGTGTCATTTTTCTACTATAAAACGCTTGCATATGTGCCCCGCCCCTTTACACAAAGGCTCGAAAGAGAGAGAGAGAGAGACAAATAAAGATCCTTAATACTACTAACAATGTCCCAAAGGCAGCGGGACAGTCAGTCAGTTTAACTCAGCAGCAGCAGGGACAGGAGTTTAGGAGAGGAGCAGGGGGGGGGGGGGTTTCGAGGGACATGGTGGGGTTAGGGGAGGGTCTGCTGCCCCCTATCTACACAGGTCCTCGTGTGCTGTTGTGGCGTCTCGCTGATTTTTCCTCTTCTTGCCGTTGCCCTGGTGATGAGGCTTGTTGTTCTGATGGCTTGTCGTTTTGGCGCTGGAGGACGAGGACCCCTGCTGGCCGTGGTGGATGTTCTTGTGATGAGAGCGAGATGGCCGGGCCTGCAGGGAGGATTGCATGCCAAAAACACATTAGATTTGAACCCATTCTGACCTGAGATCAGATTCTAAAAATGTCTTCTACATCCTGACAGTTTTCTGAAAAAGCTGTGTTTCTATGTCAGTCGTTCTTCGATTATTCAAAAATAGCAGACCTACAAGCTCATAGCGCGCCACTCACTTGTAGATCTGCTATTTTTCAATAGCTAAAGCATAACATAATGCTAACACCAAAAGGTGTTCCCGCCCAAAATGGGTTAATATATTTCCTTGACACTATAGCATGAACTCACATCTGGGTTAAAATGTACAATGTAGGCATTTAGCAGACGCTCTTTGACCAGAGTTAGGCCTGTCACAATTATTACATAATCGTCCAATCGCAATTATTTGACATCATCGCCATTATTTTGTCATAATCGTAGTAACCGTTTCCATGTTGAAAAACATATATACATTAAAAAAAGCTTGTAGATATTGACCTTTAAGTATAAAAATGACAAATGTCAGTAACTTTGTATTCATTTTTTTGATTACAGGCAAACAGAAATGTATTATTTATTCATACATTCCAATGTTCAAAGCCAAAAACACAATTAAATCGTTAATTGCAATTATCTTTGTGACAATTGATTGTCAACTTAATTTTGTAATCATGACAGCCCCCTCCAGAGTGACATCAGAAGCAGCAGATGCAGAGAGACAACAGTGTGGTACGACAGTAGGTAAACCCAAACTCTGGGTGCTGGTGGTTCACTGGGAGCCATGGAGAGAGCCTGGACAGTACCTTGCCTCCCTTGTTGTTTCCTTGTGGAGTGCTGGTGGAGTGGCTCTGTGTTCTGTGGTTGCTCACACCCCCTGTCTGCTCTCTGTGGCCACTGGCGGCACGTCCGCCAGACTGCTGCTTGGCCGTTTTACAGGGGGTCCCGTCCGAGTCCTGCATGGGGAGAAACACAGTTCAAGCTAATCTTTAGCCGACAATTCAAAAAGTAACTACTATTCCTGGGTCAAAGTTTGGGTGTGTTCTCAAGTTATTCAGAAAGTGTGTTGCCGTTACCACTGTGCTCTGGGAGCACTCAGAGCACAGGGAGGGACGGTAGATTTTGACGACAAACGATGACAAAATGTTTGTCGACTACCTTTGTTTTGGCTCAATGTTGGCCTTTTATCTCTCCCATGGTACCACATCAGTACAGCATGGCATTGTGGACCAAATCTAATCCAACGATAACAAAATATTCTACGTTCTGGGTCTGAGAGGCTAAATCTAAATCTAAGCTTAATCATCAAAAGGTGGTCATTGATATGAAAAAGATCAGAGAAACACTGCTCTACAACATTGCGCGACATGTCGTAGGTTCTTGGGACTGACCGCGTCACTGGAGCTGGACGCGGTGGAGGAGGAGGATGGAGACAGTGGGGAGGAGGAAGGGGAGGAGCGCAGTGAAGGAGACGGGGACGAGGAGTTGGAGGAGGTCTTGCTGCCACGGGGGACGGGCGGCGGCAGCACCACCACCACCGGCTCGTCGCTGTCGGGGACGTTGTTGTTGCACTCGTCCAGTTGTTGTTGTTGTTGTTGTTGTGGTTCTACCAGCAGGGTGACTTCGTTCCCTGATGGAGAGGAGAGAGAGAGTGACACACGGTCGGGGACGTTTTCATCTTGAAGGCAAAACTCTTGGAAACATTTACATTATTTTTACACTCTCTGAGTTACACACCCAAAAGGGGCCATTTGGAATGAATGAAAGCAGGTGTGGAACTTACTGTTGAGAGGCATGTCGTTCTGAGACTGGGACCCCCACTGCTTGCTGATCCATTCCCTGTACTCGTCCACCTCCTGGGTCACCCGGATTATTCGCCCCAGTATACTGTGGATGCACAAGGGAAGAGAGACATCTAGTGGCCGCCGGGCATGTCAACAGCTCCATGTAACTTAATACATTGTGTCCAAAACAGTTACTGTTAAAAAAACAGCAAATGTAGCAGATCTACAAGCTCAAAATGCATGTGAGTGACGCTGTAGTATGATGATAGGGCAATAGATTACGAAGAAAAAAACCAATAATAAAATAATAAAGGACCAATAGTTAGTGTGGTTGCCCGAATGGGCAACCAGACTCTTGTAATTGTAACACTTTATTGTGGGCTCGCCTCAGCACACTTTTTGCTTTTCCTCCTACAAATTTTGTCCAAATCTCACAGAAATCGGCACACATGATCTCTGGACCTATCCGATTAAAACACCAACTGCAGAATTTTGGTAGTGCGTATCGTTCGGCCGTAATCGTCTTCCGAAGTTAGTAGAAGGGGCCTATATCACAAAAAATGCCATAAATCACGAACGGAATGTCCAATCCATCCCAAACTTGAATCACATGTCCGGGGTGGTTCAATCAACCAAGTTCTAAAAGCAATTCCATTTTCATCCATAGGGGGCGCCGCAAATGCGAGAAATGTAACCGTTTGTCGGAAAAACATGAATTTCGGGGGTTAAATCCCCTCCGAATTACTTACGCATGATCACAGTGGTGACGCGACATTGTAATTGGCTGGCAATATTAGTGGGAGGGGCATATGTAAGCCACACTCTGCAATTTTTTAAATTTGCGAATTTTCTAGTTGTTTACATTTATGGAGCTAAGCTTATATATCAGGACTACCAGCAGTCTTGTTTACGCTGTGCCACTACGGCCAGTGCTGCTGTTGTTGATGATGTCCCTTCTCACTCGCCATCTCTCGCGAGAACCGGTAGAAGCTGCGTGAGGTACTGATCAGTGATCACCCTCATTGGCTGAGCCGGTCATGTGACTATAGCGTCTACTATAAAGGACAACGCTTATTTAGCTCTAGCTGTTCGCTATTATTCTGTTGGTCAACTTTTGCTTATCCTTTTGTTTTATGTTCAGCTCCCTTCGGGAAGGAGTGTCAGGCTTAAGTTGTAGTTTCCCTTTGTTATCAGTTAGGTTTTGGTTAGGCGAAGTTATTGTTTGTTGTCTCCTTTTTCTTTCTGGGAACACCCCACCACTATACCGCTCTGCTTTAATATCTTATCCTATTTATAATACTGTCTACTAGTTATCACTATTATAAATGATTGCCAATATACTTGAAAGTCGATTAACATGAGCCATTTGTATTAAGAACACTTTTGTACCTTATATCTGAAGTACAAGTAAACGCATTTTCAACTTTTGAGTGAGGTTTCCTGTCCATTTTATATGTTATGCGTACCCTTTACCCCTAGACTAATTGGTGCGTAACAGGAGGCTGTAAAAGATCTCCACAAAAGTGTATTAGTTTCCTCATGCAGATCGGCAACTTTCGCTGTTTGATAACTTTGATTTGTCCTAATGTTTGTCATTCGTAGAGCAGGGCAGGCTGAGTAATAATAAATAATAATAAAACTTTATTTGTATAGCACCTTTCATGACATCAAATGCAGCTCAAAGTGCTTTACAGAACAATGGAGAATAAAAGAAAAGCAAGGCAACGACATTAAAAAACAAGCAGTAATGCAATACAGTGAGGACATGAATAACAAAAAATATAAGATCACTTAAAAGCAATGTTGTAGAAGTGGGTCTTGAGCTGAGCTTTAAAAATGTCTACAGAGGCTGCCTGACGAAGGTACAGAGGGAGCTTGTTCCATGCCGATGGCCCGTAGAAGCAAAAAGCTGCTTCCCCGTATTTTTTAGTTGCCATTTTTTTAGGCAAAGCGAGCAGGCCAGCAGTGGAAGACCTTAGCGGGCGGTTTGGGACATATTTAGGCAGGCAGTCATGTAGGTAGGAAGGTGCGAGACCATTGAGAGCTTTATAGACAAGTAAAATAATTTTAAAATCAATCCTAAAAACAACCGGAAGCCAGTGCAGTGATGCCAAAACTGGAGTAATATGTTCTCTCATCTTAGTTCTAGTTAAAACTCTGGCTGCTGCATTTTGGACAAGTTGTAATCTGTCAGTTGTTTTCTTAGGCAGTCCTGAAAAAAGTGCATTGCAGTAATCAAGCCGAGAAAAAACGTGGATTAGCGTTTTTGCATCGTCCAAGGACACATAGGCTCTGATTCGTGCAATATTTCTAAGGTGAAAAAAGGCAATCTTGGTAACATGATTAATGTGTGAATTAAAATTCAATTCAGAATCGGAGTGGCAGGCATGCAACTAGGAGTCAATGCACACACGGGCACTCACTCGTTATTAATCAAATTATTATTATGAGGATCGGATTGGCAGTTTTTGCTGCCCCCCTGGCCCCTGAGCCCCTCATATCACTTCACTAGCATAGCAAGCCTGCTGCGTTGTGACTGCTTCCGTCATGTCATTCACACCAAGGCAATCTCTAGATTCTCTACACTGTACACATACATACCCCCCTTAATAATATTTTTCTGCAGATCTACACTGATCCCTAATGGTTCCTATGAAATCCCCAGGACGGAAATCCGTCCCCGGGACGGAGAACTTTAAGCCCTGGCTATGGGGTACACACATTCTTCAGCCAATCAAATCATCTCTATGCGGTACACACATTGCTCAGCCAATAAATCATCGCTATGGGGTACACACAGACACACAAAGATGGGCATAGGAGGGGCTAGCGCCCCTCAAAAACCCACAAAAGGTTAGAATATGGAGATGCAGAGGTTTCTGCCCGACAGCAACAATATGTGGGCGAATCAGTTCCATGTCACATCCATATAATACACGCTAGGCATACGAGGGAGCAAAACGCTGTTCTCTGCAACTCATGGTGCTTTGGTGCTTGTCAACAATGACCTAGGATGTCCTCCCTTACCTCTCTGTGTCATTGTTGGGGTAATACTTGGCGATGGGAGACACGGCGTGGCTGAGCACCACATAGGCGTAGTCAAAAGCCTGCTTCACCTGCATGGCTCCGTATGAGCTCCGGCCCACATCGTTGTCTGGAAGGAAAAAAACAACAATACAAGGATTTATTATGGATGTGTGTCCTTCGCTGTTGTTCCGATAAGACTCTTTGTAAACATCCACAACTCGTCCTCCCTCTCCCTGTAAGAAATCCAGAACATATACACATTGTATGCTGTTGACGTATATACTGTATACGCATTTTAATAGCCATCTGTTGTCTGCGATCGATGTATATACTGTATATGTCTTATATTGCTTTATATGGATCTGAAACTGCACCGCTAAAAAACAACTTTTTGCCCTGAGCCAGTTGCTAGGCAACGCCTTGCTCACCCAGCACGCATGGAACATAGACTACTATTATAATTAGGATCTTGCTGATCAGACATCCGAGGTTCGGATACGATTTCAAATTTTTCATCGCATCACGATCGAAAATTCGAAATATAATGGAGGAAAAAAAAACAAGAAGACCGACATCAGACTGATGAAGATACGGTAAGGCTCGAAACGTCACATCCAACGATGGCTTAAACTTTACGTCACGTCACGTTCGTCCGCCCCCCCCCCCCCCAGCTAAATCTCATCAAATGGTGGCCCGTGGCTCAAATGCTGAATAAATTGATATGAAAAGGGTTGAAAACCAGTCCTAGTCCCTACCTGGCTGCAGTGGGTCCTCGATGTACAGCATGGACGGCCTGTATCCGTCCATCATGCTCTTCTGCACCTCGTCCTTTGCTACGTAGCAGCCGCCGTCCTTTATCCTGATGCCCGTCTTCAGGTAGTTGAAGTGTCGCCCGTACAGTTCGAAGAACTCGATAAGCAGCACGCCCATGTTGGTGTTGGGACTGCACACGTCCTCCCTGTAGTGGAGCTGCACACACACACACACACACACACTCAGGCCTTTTAGACGGCGACCATCTCCATATAACACGTCAAAGTCCCGTTGCGTTCTCATTTTTTCTTACCCTTTACACGAGAACGCACACGTTATGATATGATGTGCTATTATGCTATACTGTCGCTAGGTGGCGATAACGGGCTGCCAAATAGACAGGTCACCCACGTAAATACATTAGGCTACATAAACGCTGCTGCCGCGGCTGCCGTCTATCACAAGGCTTTTTATTTACATCATGGTTTTACATTCAACATCGCTGATGAGCAGCACTTTGTAGGCGAGGAGGGAGGCTTGTTCAGGAACTCCATTATATCATAATGATATGGCTCTGCATCAATGTAATAAACATATGCGCTGTGAGCCAACGTGAGCCATGATGTCATACGTTTTGCGGATTCACCGTTTTGCCTGTTTATTGGAGACCATAGGAAACGGCGTTCTGAATGATTTCCACTCTGGGAGGTGGTTTCACTTCGTTGCGTTTTCACCTCCTGAGAACACGGTTCTCGTCTAAATGACAGCAGCAAACGATACTTTATTTTGACGTTTTATATGAACACCATCCTCGTGTAAATAGCACCTCAGACACAGTCTGATGGTCCGTCAGCATAATGACCCCCCCCCCCCCTCATATTCCCTCCATAGATAGCACTTTATGTAGACTTAGATAGCATTTTAAACAGACTTATAGCATGCTACGTAGACAGCACTAGAATTGCATTTTATGTAGTCATAGCACTTTATAGTACATAATAGTATAGTATAGTATAGTATAGTATAGTATATAGTTTCATGATATAGATACTCCGTTACGTTCTTAGCTTACGCATGTTTCATGATAACTACTTTTGTGATGTATGCCATGCTTTTTGTTATTGCTTAATGTAAATCGCTCTGGATTAAGAGCGTCTGCTAAATGCCTAAATTGTAAATTGTTATTGACTCCAATGGTACCCGGAATCTTCCCACCCTTTTATCTCTGAATCTAAATCACAGATTTCGATTCTAATCAAAACAAGCGTTATTGACAGCCGATCACGGTCGCATCAACTTCATATAACATTAATCATACCGCTGTATCATAAAACAGTACTAGCTCTAGTCCATGGCGTTAGGAGTTGTCCTTAACGCTATATCAGAATAAAGAGCACATTAACTTTTTCCTTTATAACCCATTTTGGGCGGGAACCCCTTTTGGTGTTAGCATTGTTATGCTTTAGCCATTGAAAAATAGCAGATCTACAAGCTCATAGGCTTGTAGGTCTGCTATTTTTTGAAAAATCGAAGAACGACTGACATAGAAACATAGCTTTTCAGAAAACTGTGTTTTTAGAATCTGGTCAAAATGGGTTAACCAAAGAAATATGTCTTACATCTCTAACTGTTGCACCCCAACCCTGTTCACGTACTGTATCATACACTCAGCACTCATTACACTGCCCTGCTCAAGTGTATCATACTGCAGTGTTTCTCAACCTATGTACCGCGGCACTTTACTGTGCCTTTGAAATCTCCAGGTGTGCCTCGAGATTTTGACCAAAAGTAACACTAGCCCTCCCCGGAAAGCGATAGATAGGCGTCCTATTGTTGCGTCGTTGTTGTTGTCACACGTCTAAATAGACATGCGAAAACAACATGACGACGGAACAATAGACTCTTCACTCTTAACGACCATCGGCCATAGAAATGTTAATCGCCTGGCAACTTTACTGTATAAATGGGGCACAGCACAGACATTTCGCTCCCTCCAGAAAGACACCACCAGAACCCGATAGCAGCACACACACAGCGCCGCCGAGTCACCTCCACCTGACGACGGCACAGCAACAACAGCGGCTACTAACGCAACGCCTACAAAGAAAGCCCCTGCCAGACTGTACCGCGATGATTACATGAAGTTTGGATTCACGTTTACTGGGGATAAAACGTACCCGATTCCGCTGTGTATAGTTTGTGGATTCAAGCTTGCAAACAGCGCATGGTTCCGAGTATACTGAAGCGCCACCTTCATACCAATCATGATGAACTCGCTACGAAGGACAAACACTTTTTCGTGAGCTTGAAAGAAAAAAAGGAGAAAGACACAACGAAGCAGGCAAGTCTCTTGATACTTGAAAGAATATCCAGCCATCACAGCCAGCGCAATGGCAGTGCTGCTCCCCTTTTCCACAACCTACCTGTGAGCTTAGCTTTTCAAGCCTGACTTGAAAATGAAGAGCTCCGTGTCTGTTTGTCCAGCATCCAGCCAGGATAAAAACTCTTTGTTCAGGAAAACAAGCTCAAGGTTCACACTAAGACAGAACTTGTCAAAAATATTTACTTTTCTTTTTATCAATTGTTTTTTACGATTTTCTTTGTACAAAAGTGCTCAAGTTTAAGACCATTGTATTGTGGCAAAAGATTTTTGTTCTTGTTTTTACAACTCCTTTTTTTATTTAGAAGTATTACTTTGCATTGACAAATTGAACATGTGTGTGCTACATTTTGTATGAGTTTTCAAAAATAAATTGGTGAAACTGAGGCACTGTCTCTGTCCTTTTCTTTCTCTTTAAAGTAATTTGACGAGTGCTGTCATGTGTGTTTTTAAAAGTATATTGGGTTCATATATATATATATATATATCATATATTATATATACAGTATATACACACACCATATATCTAGGTGTGCCCCGAGATTTTTAGGCTATGAAAAGTGTGCCCCGGGACAAAAAAGGTTGAGAGACACTGTCATACTGTATCATATTGTATCATACACTCAGCACTCATTACACTGCCCTGCTCGAGTGTATCATACTGTATCATACACTCAGCACTCATTACACTGCCCTGCTCGAGTGTATCATACTGTATCATATTGTATCATACTGTATCATATTGTATCATACTGTATCATACACTCAGCACTCATTACACTGCCCTGCTCAAGTGTATCATACTGTATCATACTGTATCATACACTCAGCACTCATTACACTGCCCTGCTCAAGTGGTGAAACGCCAAGCACGTCCACCCTGTGTGGGACTTTGTATAATTGTTCCCTTCCAGTTCAAAGTTCAAGTGGTTATATTTTCAGTCACATGCACATACATTACAGTAATTTACAGCTGGCAGCAACACTGCAGGGCAACAACATTCTTGTTAGATTCCAAAGCTGTCCTCGGTGCAAATTCCGTACCCTCCCACCAACGCATGCTTTCTGACCAATATAACCGCACCCTCCCACCGACGCATGCTTTCTGACCACTATAACGCCCTCCCACCAACGCATGCTTTCTGACCACTATAACCGTACCCTCCCACCGACGCATGCTTTCTGACCACTATAACCGTACCCTCCCACCGACGCATGCTTTCTGACCACTATAACGCCCTCCCACCAACGCATGCTTTCTGACCACTATAACGCCCTCCCACCAACGCATGCTTTCTGACCACTATAACGCCCTCCCACCGACGCATGCTTTCTGACCACTATAACGCCCTCCCACCAACGCATGCTTTCTGACCACTATAACGCCCTCCCACCAACGCATGCTTTCTGACCACTATAACGCCCTCCCACCGACGCATGCTTTCTGACCACTATAACGCCCTCCCACCAACGCATGCTTTCTGACCACTATAACGCCCTCCCACCAACGCATGCTTTCTGACCACTATAACGCCCTCCCACCGACGCATGCTTTCTGACCACTATAACGCCCTCCCACCGACGCATGCTTTCTGACCACTATAACGCCCGTCCACCACGGATGGTGTTGCGTCACACTGCCGCCCGCCCGCTCACACGAGAGATGACCGTGATGAACTTGACATTCCGCATGTGGATATGGAGATTTAATGTTTATTTACAGCACGTGAGAGTTATAGCGGTCAGAAAACGAGACAAAAATGCGTGTGTTGTTTATCAGATCTGGATGCATTGGGTTTTCTGGAGGACAATGCAGTTAAGCCCAATAACAGATACCGTACATTTTTCATGTGCTCGACATGCCGACCGCCTGCTCCCGCCTACGGTAGAGTGAAACCATCCTGCGTTTTGTTAGATCCCGTGGGAAGGAAAACAACTGCTATGAAGCCAAATGTGATTAGGGGTGCAACGGTTAATTGAAATACATTAAAAAATTATTTGATTTTTATAAATTAATGGATCTGGGGGGAAAACTACGGTAGGTAAGTATGTGGATGCTGGGATCCACATAGAACCGGTTTGACTCCTGGAACTTTGTCCAGTTGTCCATGTGGTATGTTCTGACCTGCAGGAAGCTGACAGCCATGAGGAAGAGGCTGTAGGAGCCGATCCCACCGGTGAACACCTCGTTCAGGTCTCTCTGCAACAGGAACTGCTTGAGCACCAGCACCAGGTAAGGCAGCACAGGATACTTCTACAGAAGGTAAACACATACATAAACTCTGTAAACTAGGATCAACCAAGAACCTAGCATCAGTCTAAACAGTATACTATCAAAATTATAATCTGTTGGTTTACATACACCACACACACACACACACGATTATATCACCCTCTAGTGGGTGTAGTGAACTTTTAAGTATAATTGTTAAAGGGAAAGCTTTACTATAAAACTGGTAACACTGTGTGAGCAGGTTAGATAAAGGAATCCAACGTGTGAACTTTCACCCCTAGTCCGAGGGTGCATCCCATCTGTCCCAACCATCTTAACTGACCATTTAATTGACATCTGTGACAGCCAATGAATCCACTCGGTATTAGTGGAACCGTCATTTCACTGTCAGAGCCCAGTGACATACGGTAGCGGTTACGACTCGGTCCCAGAGTCACTTCTTGTGGATGGAACCGTGACCAAGCAGGGTCCGGGTCGAATCCCGGGTATTTTCAGGTCTCAGGTTTAACCGAAGACCTCTAGAACATGGTTACAGTATGTACTTGCACTACTGTACCTCTTTGAATTCTTTGATGAGGCACGCCGCTTTGACCCCACTCTTCACATTGAAGCTGATGTCGACCTTGACCTCAGTGAAGGAGTCTGTCAGCTTGATGATGGGGACCTACAGACAGACAGACAGACAGACAGACAGACAGACAGACAGACAGACAGACAGACAGACAGACAGACAGACAGACAGACAGACAGACAGACAGGAAAGACGTGAGTGATGGTGGATGGGTACAGGAGTCTTTCAGAGCTTTATCAGTTCTGGGTAAAATAAGCCTCAAATAAAGAAATGACAAAATAAAAAAGTATATATAAACTATTTGGAGAGAAACAAATATACAATCTGATGCACACACAAAACGTTGTGCTGCTCTCCCTGTACACGGAACTAATAATATCAAAAGTTAATTTATTGTTTTTGACAAATAGCCACTAAAATAATTATACAAAGAAATTACTGAAGTTTTTAGATTTTTTTTCTTTTAAATGTGTGAAAAAGCATGAAAAAGAATAATGAGAATGGGTCTCAGGTCGTAAATGGGTTGACACTTACCGTGGCTTTGTCCAGCACTTTGATGGAGTTCTCGTCCGCTACGTTCCTCCTGCGTAAGGCCTCCTCCAGCGTCCACAGAGGTAGGGTCTCCCACTTCCCAAACACCACCAGGTCTATGTCACTGAGAGAGGAGACCAGACCAGACGGAATACGTCAGTCACACACCAGTGTTCATTTCTTCCACTAAAACCATGACTACCTTTGTTCAACTATATAGAGATTGAGCCTCCTTCATAGGTGTTACCAATGATACTAATGAAGGCTCAGTTCCAATCTGAACAAACTGTCAGGGTGCTGATATTGTGCATGTTGGCTCACTGGAGACACTCTGCTACACCAGTGGGTTTCAAAATTGGGGTCCTGGGACCCTCATGGTTTCTTGAAGGGGTTTCCAAATGGCCCGTTAAGAGTGTGTGACTCTGAGTGTACAAATGTCAGCCTTCTGATTGGTCCCTGACTGACTAACCAGCAGGCTCGTTCCGCCCTGGTTCCGCCTTGTTTGAATTTGCTAAAACATCTTTTTTGGAAAAAACTAAAAACAAATACAGATACTGTATGCCCAGTCACCATGCTGCACCTGTGATGTTCCTTTTTTACTGACACAAAGTTTAAAATAAGAATTGAATGTACAGAACATATACAAAGCAACTGAAAAACATGTTATTTCAATGGTAGTGGATGGAGATAGAGGATTTTTGTCCAACCACGAAACGTCAACCAATGGGTGCGAAGAAGGGCACAATCAGGGGCGGGACTTGACAAAGGGTGAATTGTACACTCTCAGAGTTATGGGGTCCTTGAAATTAAAAGGGATGAGAACCACTGTGCTACAATCAAATGTAACAGAGCCTTCATTGGTATCATTGGTAACACCTGTGAGTTGAGGAAGATGATCAATTTCTTTCCAATAATGGCAGCTGTATGCACAGCACTGCTTCTGGAACGGAACTGACAGCAGAGGGGCTGGGGGACACCTCTCAGCCATCATAGGCTTTCCATTAGCAACAATCAAGTCCATCTATCTAGCAACAAGGCTCTCAGTCTAAAGGCTCTCAGCACCATCAAGGACGCCTCTCACCCCAACAATGGACTGTTCTGCCCCCTCCGCTCACAGAGCGCTACAGATGCCTCCAGACCATTTTGGACAGAAAGGCATTTGGGACTGAACAATGGCATCTGCCGAAAACTCTGCCTCGGCCGGTCGTGGTCACAAATGCACCAGAAACTGTATAACTCCCCAGATATTATTCTGTTTAACTCTAAATCTAGTGATAGTCACGCTGTTTTTTGTGCACTTGTATTCTATGTCAGTATTTAACTTACTGTATCTATGAGCGAGCAGACACATGCAATTAATTATGGGCACATTTCCTTATAATGTTGACTCAACCAGGCAATCCGGTACAGTTTCTCTTGAGATTCTACCTCCCTTTTCTTTGGAAGGTCTTGACGTCCGACTTCCCAGTAACTGACAACATCGACGTGTCATCATATATGTCACCACGTCATTTACTACATTGTTTCTCAACTTGTGGTCAATACAATAAATCAAAATACAAATCTTCACTTTCCTACATTACTTTTCCTACATTACTAATACCTTCACGGACCACCAGTGGTCCACGGACCACCTGTTGAAAACCCATGTTCTATGTGACAACATAAAATGTGAGTATTTGCATTACAGTATGTGTGTGTTTGTGTTAATGCACACATCGATGCGTTATTGCAGCAGGGGCAGTGAGGGGAAAGAGTGTGTGTGTGTGTGTGTGTGTGTACTGGGTGGTTGTTTATTAAGTAGGCTCAGTGAGTCTTTTAAATAATAAGGCTTCTGTGGCAGATTAGCAGGTGCTATAATTATCAAGCCCTCTAAATCTGTGAAACAAAAGGCCAAACGGCAGGGCTTTCTCCACGGCAGAGTTTATGAGGGCCTCTTTTGTTGAGGTTCTGCGCGACGGTTTGGTGCGTCTGTGAGATTAACACTTGGCACTAGCAGTTATCTAAAAGCAGCCTGAGGGCCTCACACACAGCTTACCTTGTTGGCAGATATAAGCCCGTGCTGAAGCTTCCAAACACTTGGACCTGTAGAGGCAAAAAAAAACACACAGGTTAGTATTACTACACTTGTGGGGACATAAACATTTTAGTTTTGAAATTGCATTGAAAATATCTCCAAACTAGAACTGCACTCTGTCGAGTGCATACTTGCTTGTGGCACACTAGTAGGCCATAAATGGCCAACTAGTGCGCAAGCAGAGCGCGCAAGTCCTTTCGACCGCTGTAAACTGTCAAATCTCAGTATCTCTGTGAAGGAACGTTTGAAATGATTAATGTTTAGATGTAACTATTTGCTACCTACCTACTTTATGCATATAAACACCTAGTATTATTAAGTATGGTTCAAGTTTCTATCTATATAAGAAATACTGTTTTTCAGAGACAAATAAATCATTGATATGTGTTGATATCCCCCAGCTGTTCCGCCATTTGATGTTTATGCAAGAAAACAGCAAATCTGTGCCTGGTTTGCTGGGACCAAATGACCACAAATGACCATATTTCTTACGTCATCATTAAGAGGCGAGCTAGTCATACATATACACACCACGTACTCTGGTCCCAGCAGATCAGGCACAATTTGCTATTTAATTTTTACTGATTATGTATATAGTATACGTATGACTAGCTCTAAATGATGACGTAAGAAATATATATAGTATATAGGCATATACTATATACGTATACATATATACTCTATACTCTATACTGTATAAAGTGTGTAGTTGTAAGTTGATTAGCGGTATACTGTGGTTACTTTGCGCCAAAAACCGTGACAGCTGTTCCGCCATTTGATGTTTATGCAAGAAAACAGCAAATCTGTGCCTGGTTTGCTGGGACCAAATGACCACAAATGACCATATTTATTACGTCATCATTAAGAGCTAGTCATACATATACACACCACGTACTCTGGTCCCAGCAGATCAGGCACAATTTGCTATTTTATTTTTACTGATTATGTATATAGTATACGTATGACTAGCTCTAAATGATGACGTAAGAAATATATAGTATATATATAGTATATAGGCATATACTATATACGTATACATATATACTCTATACTCTATACTGTATAAAGTGTGTAGTTGTAAGTTGATTAGCGGTATACTGTGGTTACTTTGCGCCAAAAACCGTGACAGCTGTTCCGCCATTTGATGTTTATGCAAGAAAAAGCAAATCTGTGCCTGGTTTGCTGGGACCAAATGACCACAAATGACTAGGGATGCACCGAAAATATTCGGCCGAAAATGGCTAAAAATGTATTTTCGGCCTATTCGGTTTCGGCTCAAATAAGCCGAAAAATATCACCGAATAGTAGTAGTGGTCCTAAAGTTGTGAATCGAACTAAACTGCGGGAAAAACACAGATGTACAAGCCCAACGCGCTGTGCATTGCGACGGGTAGATAGCTTGTAGATCTGCTACTTTCAGCGCAGGAAGGGCGCATGCTTATGACGCTCTTGCATCAGCTCAGCAGGCAGCAGTCACAACACAACACACGAGCAGCAGTCACGGAATGCTTCAATGCACAGGCAGATCCGACACAACTTTATTGCATACTGTGGTTACTTTGCGCCAAAAACCGTGACAGCTGTTCGTATACTATATATCAGTAAAAATAAAATATCAAATTGTGCCTGATCTGCTGGGACCAGAGTACGTGGTGTGTGTATATGTATGACTAGCTCTTAATGATGACGTAAGAAATATGGTCATTTGTGGTCATTTGGTCCCAGCAAACCAGGCACAGATTTGCTGTTTTCTTGCATAAACATCAAATGGCGGAACAGCTGTCACGACGGAGGAGACCGGGCGAAAACATTACTTGCGCGCTCTGCTTGCGCAAGTAATAACCACACACACACACACACACACACACACACACACACACACACACACACACACACACACACACACACACACACACACACACACACACACACACACACACACACACACACACACACACACACACACACACACACACACACACGTCTGGTGAATGAAATGCTCATTTACATCCATATTAAAAGAGGTTAACTAGGCATAATGGATATTTAAGGAATCATAACAAATTATGCAAAATTGCAAATGAGTTTTTCCACGCAGAAAACCAATTGAAGAGTGAGTTCCTGTGACCATGGAATATGAGGAGGGCTTCTCCCTAAATGTCATGAAGAGGTTTAAATGAATTAATTATTTTATTGCCGGCTAGCAGTTAGCATTCATGAAGTTCCCAGTGTCACCATACGTGTTCACTTTAAGAGTCAGAGTTTGCCCGGCCCCCACACACGCAAGCACACACGTCAGAAGCGTTTACATGGCGGGAGCGACGCGTTACAAAGGCACAAATTAAATCCATAATTTGTATGGCTAACATCCACCAAGGACAGCTCTTCTGGATTTCGACTTAAGATGTTTTGAAAATCTTCCTTTCAACTGCTTTAAATTGTGATTAGGTTTTCCGTCCCATAATTGGAGCGGTGGGGAGTTGCCATAGCAACCGGACCAATGTTAAAAGCTGCGGGGCTCAACCATTATATACACGAGTATATGGCTTATAAGGTCCGCTAGCATCCTCTAGTGGCGGGTCCGTATATATACAGACTTAGCAGAAAAATAATTAAGGTGGAGTGAGGTGGTAGTATGAGATCAGTTACAGTATTTAAAACAGTGATTCTCAAGGTGGGGTCCGGTGACCTCCAGGGGTCTTTGAAGGGGTTCCAGGGGGTCCCAGCAAAATCAGTTCAACACAAGAATTGAGATCACGATTCTCACACGATTCTAATGTTTTCCATGAAACTACAGTCTGTAGTTGCTGAACATTACTACATTCAAACATATCAACCGACCACAACAACATGCAGGCTAAAACTGACAGGCTTAACAACTTCTTTGCCAGTTGTGTTGTGTGTCAACTCCACCACCACACAATCCGTCATTATTGATGAGGAACCACTTGAGGTTGTGGAAGACTTCACCTATCTGGGCAGCCTCATCAGTAAGGACAGCGGGGCATCAAAGGCCATAAAGGCAAGGCTGGGAAAGGCTCAAAGTGCCTTTTCCCAACTCTGTTCCATCTGGAGATCAAAGCTAACCTGACTCCGCCAGATTGCGGCAGTACTGAGTTCACAAGTTCCCTCCTCCTGCCTGCATCTGGGATCTCTCAGGCAGAAACGATGAACTCAGAAGCAGCGGGACACAAATCTGATATCTCTAATAATTTCGAGTTGTAGTCTTGTTAGGTTGTGTTTACATTGCGCTGTGGCACAGCTTCAATATGTCATAAGTCTCACGTTGATCCCGCCTCTAGCGGCCTCATACAGCCGCATATCGCTCCGGGCAGAATTGGTCCGGAGTACATCGTCTCTGCCTGAGAGATCCCAGACTCACGCTTAGTTGGCAGAATGCAAATGTTGTCCAGCAGGGGGAGTGGTTCTACCAGGCTAGATCAAAGCAACACAGCCTTAAAGGTTTTATGACATTCATTTTCATTTATTTTTCTTTTTTCTTTTAGGTTTTATGACCTCAATTACACCCAAAAAACCTGAACTTTGAACATTCAGTGGATTTTCTGTGGTCTGAAGTTTTCTTTGGGGTTTGGAGCTACTTTTGAGCTACAATGAAAACAGGCAACACAGTGAAACAGTGACATCTGCTGGCAAATCCCATTGACATATATGGGATTTGCCGTAAGTGATGTCACTTACTGCCGGCAAATCAGAGCACCTGTTTGAGCCAAACCCGATCACAGAAAATCTACTGAATGTTAAAAGTTCATGTTTTTTGGGTGCAATTGAGATTAGAAAACCTAAAAAAAATAAGAACAATTCCAAAACTTACCAAGATGCTCCTATAGACCGATTCCGTAGCGGTTTCATGGTCGCAGCCTACGTATTTCCTGTAGGCGGACTCGACGTAGCTGCGGGGATAAAACCCTCACCAGGCGCACCTCTTCCACTACAGTGAACGGCAGAGTGACTGATGTTAGTTTGCCTCAAACTTTACTCCTTTACCTGCTTTTTTACTAACACTAACATTACAAAGATGCCCAGAACATCGAGATGAACCTGTGTAGTTTATGGCTGCTCCAACAGTAGTGGCAACATAAAAAATAAAATAAAACGGAATGTCTAATATCCACCGCGGTGGCTGAGACCAGAGCCATTGAGTAATGGTTGAGACGAAGCAGGGAAAGATACATATCGCCAGTCTTACCCAATACCAAATCTTTCTGTTTTATGAACACAAGGCTGCTGTATTTTATACCTCATACTAAGCATTTAAAGTATGAGGTATAAAGTACACTGGCGTTATGTATCTTTCACTGCTTCGTCTCAACCATTACTCAATGGCTCTGGTCTCAGCCACCGCGGTGGATATTAGACATTCCGTTTTATTTTATTTTTTATGTTGCCACTACTGTTGGAGCAGCCATAAACTACACAGGTTCATCTCGATGTTCTGGGCATCTTTGTAATGTTAGTGTTAGTAAAAAAGCAGGTAAAGGAGTAAGGTTTGAGGCAAACTAACATCAGTCACTCTGCCGTTCACTGTAGTGGAAGAGGTGCGCCTGGTGAGGGTTTTATCCCCGCAGCTACGTCGAGTCCGCCTACAGGAAATACGTAGGCTGCGACCATGAGACCACTACAGAATCGGTCTATACAACAGCAATGTAAAGTCTGTTCTGCTGTACGACTCTTGAGACCTGGCGAGTAATTAAATCAGACGTGAGGAAAATTGAAGTGTTCCACAACCGATGCGCTTATTGAAGCCTTATGTCCCATAGGGGACGAAGAGGAGTAAGTAAGAAAGAAAGTAAATAACTAACTAACTAACTACATTCAAAATGTGGCACCTGGAGCCAACTACTGTGGCTTTAAACAGACATCAAAGTGCTTGACTTAAACCTCTCTTTTAAGTCTCTCTCTTGTAGCAAAAACACAAGAGTAACTAAAATTAATTGGACAGCCAACTAGTGCTGCACGATTCTTGCTCAAATTTAGAAATAAGATCGCATAGGTGTCTGAATCTAGGTCGCAATCTTTTTTCAAACAATCATGCTCACATTTGAAGGGGTTACTTTTTCCCACACACATACATCTAAGCAGTTCTATCACTTGGAGTTTCGCTGTCATGAGAAACATGTTCTTCGAGTTAATGCATCGGCATTATGGTTTGACAAGACCAAAACTGTGCCATTGTTTTTTATTAGGGAGGAACAAGACGGAACATGACACAGGCCCCTAGAAACAACTAGCTATTAAAAGGAAGTGAAAGACAGAATTACTGTGTAATTTGCTGTTCTGCAGATCCTGCTAATACAGTAGCACGAAGCCCCAGTTATTTGAAGGGAGGGTTGCAAGATTTAGTTCTAGCTGTCTAACCTGGGGCTCACATAGACATTTACATTTGGGGTGCCAGGGGAAAGCAATCGTCAAATTGGTTGTAATAGAACTTCTATTACAACCAATTTGACGATAAAGGCAGGAGACAACACTATTTGTTTTGTTTTTCTTCTTATAAATTATTTGATCGGCCCAAAACATTGTGTTCATTGTCATGATTTGTCACGATCCGAGTTGGCTTTGTCCGCGGCGTAACCGTCTTTAAATAAATACTTTAAGAAATGCCTATGGGAAAAATGCATTGGGATTTATTTCCTGGGCCACTCGTTGTTCTGAAAGGGGGAGGGACTGTGACGCTCTATAGTCATGTGCTCAAGACGGATCATTTTTTTTTTTTTAAGATTTTTTTTGCGGCTTACGCCTTTTATTGGTTTTTTGGGGACAGACAGTAGGCTGACAGGAAACGGGAGAGAGATGGGGGGATGACATGCAGTAAAGGCCGTGTCGGGCACACTGCGACTGGATTACCAGTCGGGTGCCCAGACGGTTACGCCACCGCCTGGGCGCTCAAGACGGATCTGTCCGATATTTCATATTCCATCCTAATTGCCTAACATTGGCTTCCAAATTTTGCAGAGTTGGCCCGTTTTGAACAAAAAGCCTCAAATCATGAATGCAGTGTGCAACGTGACATTTTTCACACACTTTCCTAGGCAGAGGAATAAATCCCACCCTTTCCACATTGGCCTGTGATAGCGCAACCAACAAGTGGATTTTTGCTAAAGACATTTTTGGAACAAAATGCCGGCTTAAATAGTCCAATTGCCATCAAGGGCGTGAGAAGAAATGGCACCCTTTTCACATTGGCCTATTAGAGCGCCACCAGGAGGCCACGATAACCAGAGCTGGCCTGGTGGAGACCTGTGCCCCGAGGGGCACTTTTTCTAGTTCTCTTTTTAATGTAGAGTGAAAACAGAAAATACACTAGTATGGAGCCCTGAGGGACTCCGGTCAAACCATATAGGGTTTAAGTGGATAAGGCTGTTCTTCCCACCATCCCCACTTCATTCAAGTGCACTGGTCCAGGACAGAGAGAAAGGCCACAGAAATAGAGCCTTAAGCTGTAAACCTGCCTTTATTCCTCCTACCTAAACCCTGGCGGGCCTCTTCCTCCCTCAACCAGCACTACGTTATCTCCTCAATCAGCTTACGGTCCCTGTGCATTTGACTGGGATAGAGAATGAATGAATGAATGAGTGAGTGAATGCATTTATTTAGTTTGCCAGTGAAAATAAGGTATTGGACGGACATTGTTTTTCGTCTTTTCGTCTACAAAATGAACACAATCAACAGTAACTCCAATGTTCCAATGCCAACAAATCATCACAATGATAATTGTATGGTACAGTGTAGACTAGAGGCACAAGTAGGGTGTGAATATTAACCCACAACAGCCAGCATAACTTTAGGATGTCATATCTAATGGTCACAAGCCAACAACACTTAAAAGGGTCACCCAAAATCTCTTCTTAGATTTTAACAAAAGAAAAATTCTGTGCTTTGTGATAGGGAGCAATGCAAAACAAATTTCTCATAGGTTTCTAGTTCCAGAGCTTTCTGATGTTTACGTACAGTAGCTATTCTGTGTATAATAATACTAATATTTGGTGTTAGTCATTATACGTGTTCGATTTCTGTGACGTGACATAGGTATATCTAATTCATATTTCCGTTTGTTTCATGTCTTACGGGTGTGGTTTGCCTGTTCTTTCATTGCTGACGAGTCGAGACACAATTAGTAAAACACGGTGAACCCCTAACTGTGCCTCGCATTGCTGCCTCTTCCACTGTTGTGTGAAGTCAATGTGTCTTAAAGGAATAGTATGCAACTTTAACCTGTGTTTGCGTAACAAAACAAACCCATCATTTCCCTCTCTGCCAGCAGTAAACAGCAATTGGAGTAGCCCGTTTACCTGCAGAAACACACTGCCCTCTCGCTGCATTTTGGTGATTTCCCTATTTGTTTTGATAGATAGGGACATTTTAGGCAGGGTAACCACAACAAAGAGTGAAACAAAATACAGGGAGAGAAGCAGTGTGTTTCTGCAGTAAAACACCACCACACTACTCCAGTGACTGTTGCTGGGACAGAGGGAATAAAATGTATTTATTGTTGCGTTATGTAAACACAGGGCAAAGTCACTTTACTATGCTTTAATGTAACGCACATTGTAAATCATTGGCTTGCTATATTTGTCCGGGACAGTATTTGTTTTATTTAAATTGTGCAGCCCCGTTACTGTAGCTACCTGGTGAGCTCACCTCAGAGCACTTCGTAATCCGCCTGGTGGGTGTCTAGCCGTCCAGGCAGATCAAACAAACACCTATCCAACAGAGTGGATATCCATAAGCTCACTGCACTTCTGGTCTCAGTGGGAACAGGACAGCCAGGAGATGAACTGTGCTCTTTATCTTGAAGAGAGAGAGAGAGGGAGGCTCTAGGCTCCAACGCACAGCCCTGGGCACCCTGGTGGCAATGCCAGTTGGTATGCCTAAAACATACTGCAAGCATGGGCCTGACAGCATTGGCAAAAAGAGACCTCTCTTCTTGACCCGATGGCGTCATATCACCATACCCATCTTTATAGAGATGTACCTAGTCCATGTTAATTTTGCCAAGTTTTTTCACTGACTAAAACTAAATAAAAACGAAGCAATGATGATTAAACTGACTAAAATATATTGACATGATATTTAGTTAACTAAAACTAGACAGACAATTCAGATTACTAAAATATGACTCAAATGATTTTTTTAGAATGTTTCCTGTCAAATTAATTAATTAAAAAAAATTGGGGTTCTCAACCCCTGGGGGGGGGGGGGTCGCCAAATTGTTTTGGGGGGTCCCCAAAATAATTGCAACTGAATGGCTATAAAATGGAAATTCAGAGTTTACATATAGTACACATATAGTACATAGTACATGCATACACCTTCCCTAATGATTATATCTGGTTTCAGTATTTATTTATTTATGGTGTATTGTCTCTTTTATTAAGGTTATTGTAGCAGTCAATTTATTTTGGGAGTCGGGAGGGGGTGGGGCGGGGGTCCCAGAGACATTGTCAAAGCATTTCCGGGGGTCCCCGGCCAAAAACGTTGAGAACCCGTGCCCTAAGTACTAATCATATTGGTTGATACAGAGTACCAATCCTATTGGTTGATACAGAGTACTAATCCTATTGGTCAATAACGAGTACCAATCCTATTGGTCAATACCGAGTACTAGGGTTGTCCCGATTGGATCGGGTGATCGGAAATCGGCTCCGATCACATGATTTTCAAAAGATCGGAATCGGGGAGAAAAGATCAGATTTTTAATTGTCCAATGTAAATCTCAAAGAAAGATGTATAAGCAATGAGATTTTGTAAAAACTGTTGTGTTTATACTAGTTTTCCTTCTGGTCCCAGTCAGAGATCATCAAACAAAGACTAGTCACACTCAGAGGCGTGAAAGACACCTATGATGAAAACAAAGGAAACCCCCAGATGCAACCCCCGCTATGAATGAAGGTATAGGTGTCTGTAGTACTCTCTCTGAATGAAAGATACTCTTTAAGAGTTTTTGTCTCCACCAGGCCGAAGGCATGTGGGGAGAGTATGTTTTGCACTCCGTCCGTCCGTTTGTGTGTCCGTCCGTGTGTCCGTGAACAGCTAATCTCGGCCACCGTTAACCCGGTCGATGCCAAATTTTGCACACACACTCCCTGGATGCCAACGATGAACCTCTGCCCCAAACTTTCCAGAACGGCCTGTTATAGCGCCACCAGGAGGCCGCTTTGTGCAAAACAACCCGGTCGATGCCAAATTTTGCACACACACTCCCTGGATGCCAACGATGAACCTCTGCCCCAAACTTTCCAGAACGGCCTGTTATAGCGCCACCAGGAGGCCGCTTTGTGCAAAACAAGTTTTTGCACAGTACACCTACAGATTTTGTCCAAACATCACGCAAATTGGTACACAGTCTCTCTAGAGCCATTCAACGAAACCGGTCTTTCAGATTTCTCACACTCCATCCTGATTGGTTAAGATTGCCTTCCAAAGTTCACAGGAGTGCTGTACAAATCGCCACAACTCCTCAACGCAGCGTCCGATTGCGATGAAACTGTGCACGCATAATTATTCCCACTAGGCTGAGGAAGAAATCCTGGTGGAGACCTGTGCCCAGAAGGGCACTTTTTCTAGTTTTAACTTTACTTCATGATGGTATAGGTGTCTGTAGTACTGTCTCTGAATGTAAGAGATACTCTTTAACCCATTTAGGCCTAAGGCAGATTCTAAAAACGCCTTCTAAAACCTGACCTAAGTTTTCTATGCTATATTTATATAGCAGCATCAAAAAAATTACATTTTTGAATACTGTACATACGGCCTGAGGGGGTAAGACACCAAAAGGGGTTCCCGCCCAAAATGGGGTAAGAGTTTTAACTTGACTTCAGTTCTATAAGCTATAGAACTATATTCACTATTTCACTCAAATTAACCAATACATAATTATTTTTGCTATGATTCCATGCTTTCATAGAAAAAAACCCCCACAATGACAGTCATTCTAATAAAAGTTTAGTCACATTTTGCCTTTCAATAAATGAAAGGCAACAAACCAGACTACACTAGAGTGACATACATTAGGATATTTGCTATTGTGATATGGCATAAGTGTTATATATACATCCCTACCGAGTACCAATCCTATTGGTCAATACAGAGTACCAATCCACAGTGGTGGACAGTAAATAAGTATGTTTACTTGAGTAATGTACTTAAGTACAATTATTTTGCATAATCATCATCATTTTATTTTTCCAAACATTTTCAAAAATAGTGGAAATAGCAGATCTACAAGCTACAAGTTGTCTTGAAATCCGCTATTTCCACTATTATTTAAGTTATTACATAATGGTCATAGTTTTAGACATTTATTTTTCACTTCTTTCCACATTTAAGTTATTTGTCGTATTTGCCCCATGCAGACTTTGTTTACATTGTCCAAAAGCCCAAAACGGATTCCATAGCCAAAGCACAATATATCGTTAATCACAAAGTGAACATTTTGTATGACAATTCATAGAGTACAATTTTATGATCGTGACTAGTTAATTACCATGTTAAAAAAACATGTCTATCATCCAGTGAGAATGAGGACAGCCAGGACACCTGCTGATTAGGGTGCCAAACTGGATGGATAAGATAACAGC
This sequence comes from Protomyctophum parallelum, assembly GCF_964188405.1. Taxonomy (NCBI): domain Eukaryota; kingdom Metazoa; phylum Chordata; class Actinopteri; order Myctophiformes; family Myctophidae; genus Protomyctophum; species Protomyctophum parallelum. The sequence continues at coordinate 26,480,960 of NC_139699.1, forward strand.
AGACAGACAGTAGAAAGGATGCTTTAGAAACCACTGCTAACAGAGGCAGCACTGGCAGTTCCAACCTTTGGGCATGAAACCAAAAAGAGAAATGGTGAAAATAGGCGACCTACAAGCTCACAATGCTATTTTTTCAACAAAGATATTTTATGTAGAGCGAAAATAGAACACACTAGAGGAGTTGGGGGAGAATAACCTGTGTTTGGAAAAATATTGGGAAAAATAACCTGTGTTCCAATTATTATTCAAGTTCTTGTTAAAACTTTTCATTGGTTCAATATAAAAACAGAGAAGAAGATGTGACCAATTTCAACTTCAGGCTTCATCCCTATGTTGAGTGTGCCATCATTAGAGGCAAAACTCTTTCAAAAGTACAAGCTTGCCAGTTGCCACGAGTGGTGAGCTTGTACATCGGCTATTTTTTGTTGTGTTGTTGTTTGTATGTGGATTTAACTTTTGCGTGATCACATGTTTAAAGACGGGTGCCATGAAAATAATGAATTAATTATAAAGCAAGTTCACAATACAAAATGTGCAGCTTAAAAAAATCTTATATCCTAAAACTAAAACTCAAATATAAAACACACCATAATTTAAAGAGTCTGCACTAGGGATGTCGCTTCCGATCCGATCCCGATACCTCAATTTATGTGTTAGCCGATACCGAATACCGATACCAGTGTCGTGATTTCATGTTGTGTTTATAGCTATCTAGCTATATATCTCGTGTTGTGTTTATAGCAGACTCCTCACTCAAATGCGCACTTGCAGTTTGGGCAACTCCAAAGCAAATTCCACATGTCCCAACATTTTATTTACCTGCCATAGTGTCAACCCCTTACCCCTGTGTCGGATCTGTGGTTAGACTGGCATTTTCACCGATACCGATATAACCCGATATGACAAATAAGGGCCGATCCGATACTTTTCCCGATACCGATACAGTATCGGGACATCTCTAGTCTGCACATACATGAACTTGTAATTATGACAGTTGCATATATGCAACATAGTGCGTTATGTCTGGACAGTACAGGTATCGTGCATGGAGAGATTTGTGCAAACAGTGTGGTTTGGTAGGAGAAGGCAGACAAAGGCAAACGGATAAACGGGCGCAGGGCTTTCAATTAGTGTGGCAAGATATTGAACCAAAGAAAATTATTAACACATGGAAATTTCCTGAAAAGTATTTGAAACTAAGTATTTGACATATAAAGGTTTCTGTTCAACTGTGACGATATACAAAACGGAAAAACCCACTTATTTCTCTAGCCTAGGCTCACTAAAGACAACTTCACACTCACAGGATAGTTAGTGTTCCCCTCTCTCTCTCTCTCTCTCAGCATACCAGAATTCCAAGCAGTCACCTGTGTGGGCGTGGCGCATGCAGAGCTCCCAGCAGTGCCAGGGACCGCTGCCAAGCTTCTCATCTGGCTGAGCGGACGGCCCTATGAATGCAGGCCTAGCCGGGAACACCCCTACGACTTGGCACCGTGCGCGTCGCTCAACAGCCGCATGCTGCTGTACTAGGTGTGAGCAAGATGCCATTACCCTCCGTTTGACTGCTCATAAAGTTGACATTGACCATAAATCTCGTCTTCTTAGAAATCTTAGTTCTTACATAATATTACCCGGTGGCACACCACACACTGGCGCGCTGAATGAAAACCTAGAACGCACCGATGATTGACAAGCGAGACAGAAAAACACTTTAAAAAGAGTGTGTTCAACATGCACACACATACAGTACACATCTTGCTTGCAGTTATTGACAGTTACTTTTAACCCAGAAAGCATCTGTGTCGTTTTAAATTAGACTTCGTAGTTTGTACAACACTACAAGCTTGTTGAATATAATATATATTTTAAAGAGAACATTTTTAACTAAAATCTTTGCTTCTGGGCGTTACTGGAACAATATATTTTGAGATGAGGGTCCGTGGCCAAATACAAATAATTGACATGAAAAAGTTTGAGAACCACTGAGAAAATTGGCTCTCAACTTGGGGGTTGCGAAGTATTTTGGGGGGTCCCGAAATTATATATATTTATTTTTTTGACAACTGAATGGCTGGAAAATGGACATTTAGAGTTCACATAGTGCATGCATAAACTTTCCTTAATGATTATATCTGGTTTCAGTATTCATTTATGATGTATTTTCCCCATTATAGCGGTCAATTTGTATTGGTGGGCGGGGCAGGGGTCACGAGACATGGCCAAAGCATTTCCGGGCGTGCCCAGCCAAAAATGTTGAGAACCCATGATTTAGAAGACATTTTGTAGAATGTCTTCTAAATGGGTTAAAGTTATGTGAAGAAGTTTCGTTTTTTCCCCAATTTCATTTTGAATGTGATGGCGGAAATTTGTAGAATGCTAAATATACACAAGAATACTTATTGTGTACACGATGACCTTCCAATCTCATTGAAGGTCTAGCCAGCAAGCTTTCACAATACAATGTGCTAATTCTAACTCAACTACAGCTGTAAATCTAACAGCTAAGCTAACTTGTCCATGCGTAGTCTCACCCTGTCAGCCAGGGTGAGACTAGTTGTGTTTCACCTTATATGAACATTTAGAGTTAGAGTGGACTGTGAGAAGTGCCTGAGACTGGGGTTGATGGAGGCCTGTGCGCCAAGGGGCTACCGGAACAGGCCAGAGATACAGTTAAACACTAATGCTAAAAGGATAACACAAAAAGACCTCTTTTAGGAGGCACGTTCCTATGATCTGTATGCTGTTCTTCCACCTTAAATATTCACACTTGCCATATGGATGGTCATATAAGACAAAGAAGAATGGGAAAAAGCTGGCTTTACCCGTTTTCTTCACTTAAGTTTCTACACACCAAATAGCTTTGCTAAAAATAGCTGCTCTACAATCTCACAATGCATTGTGTGGGACACTAGGGTTCAAGTGGTAAAAAAATAACTTGCTGACAATATAGTGTGCTAGTAGGAGCCTGGAGGTATGGATGTATTTATGTAGGTTCTATATTGTTGCTGTCGGTTGGAAACTTTGTACGTCCAAGATAAGTTTCCATATGTATTATTATTTTAAAAACATTTTAAGATGGTAAAATAACCAACGTACAAGCTCAGAATGGCTATTTTCACTATTTTTGTGAGAGACTCTTGTTGATTAAGTAGGGCATTCTTCTCTTCCTTTCGGGGCTGTTCCCTACAGGGGTCGCCACAGCGAATTATCTGCCTCCATCTCACCCTAGCCTCCGCCCTGTCTTCTCTCACACCAACTAACTTCATGTCCTCTTTCACTAATATCCACAAATCTCCTCTTTGGTCTTCCTCTAGGCCAGTTAGTTCTCAAACCTTTTCACGTCAAGGACCCCCAAAATTCATGTACAGCGGATTGTGTGTAATTGTTTGTGACGCTATATTAACCAATGTTGCTGTGTACACTCTGGTGATGTTCTGTTCTTTAGTTATTGGCAGTTGAACATAGCTTGTTTTCACCAAATTACAATAAACATAAAGAAAGCGGAGAAACAAATTTGACTGGACCGCATGGATTTTTCCAATTTTAGATCACGTTATTTCCGGGTGTACTCTTCTTAGAAAGTCCTAGGATTACTCACAGGTTAAGGAAGAGCGCCCTCTATCATAAACACTGACAAATCAAATCAATGACAGGCTGTGCCTCGGATTGAAACGACGATAAATATTCGTCAATGGCAGTGAATGAGTCATTATCAATATTATCACGATAATTAAAATATGCTTAAAACTCTTAGCCAAAAGTCACCAGATTTGGGATAGACTAAAAAACAAAAAAAACAAAACAAAAAAAAGCAGTAGTACAGAGCTAACTCATGGCCCGTGTATTACAGAACAATTACCACGATAAATGATAATCACTGCAAAACTATTATTGTAAGCATTTTTTTTTGAATAACGATAAATAACCAAAACTGTTACTTTTCAGGATTCAAAGTAGCAGATCTGGAAGCTCGAATCCTACTTTTGATATTGAAGAGGTTTCTGCCCGACAGCAATGGTATATTTTTGCCAATTTATTGAGTGTAAAAATATTGTAATTGATATCAATGTTAATATCGTGGGGAAAATATCACAACAACAGAGTGTACCTAGCCTTAACATGGCGGATGGAAAGCATACTCATCTTCTCAGACCAGAAGGACGTTTCTACTTTCAAAATGAGACAAATGGAGTCGGGGACAAAATCCACAATGGTTGACTAATAGATGAGATCGATGCTCTCATCAGAAAATATACGTTTATTGGTGTTGGCCACCACCTGCGATGCTTTATCTTCCCTGTCTCATTTAATCGTAGTGTCAAATAAAATAAAAAATATGTTTACTTCCTATGAATCTTGGATCAGCTGTGAAAACGCAAATGTTCTCCTTGCCTACCGTGTGCATGATCAATAGAATAGAGCAGTGGTTCTCAAAGTGGGGGTCCGGGGACAACCAGGAGTCCTTGAGAAGCTACAGGACTGTAACGCAAGAATGTACAAATGGAACCAAATGGACCCTTAGTCCCTGAGGCATGGCATAATGCATATCAAACTGGGGGTCCTTGAAATTAACGGAGGACGGAGGACCACCCTCCAGCGGGCTACTGCAGACCCCATGTCAGTCTGTAGTACAGACTTATGAATGCTTGTCCACTTATTTATAGCTGCCTCTCAGTTTGCTCCACAAGCATCGACACGGGATCCAAGGGTCTTGTGTCAATCTGGCAATGGGGGAAGGAGTTCAAATTCCTCATACCGTTGCTCCATATTCTAACTTCTTCATCATACAAGCTGGAAATGTGGCATGAAGCGTCACGTGAAGGAGGCTCTCTGTCCCTCCCCTTCTCTTTCTGGCCGAGCTCTGATGATGTCACACACAAAACCGTTGCCCAACAATGGGTGCTTTGCGCCGACATCATCCATTTGCCTAACAATGTCGATTTGCGCAAAACAAATGATCTCTCAATCTATGGATTTGTGTCCATAAATGATTTGGGCATAATTTGAGCAAACGGACAGACAAACACACAGACAACATTCAACATTCCAGCATGTGTAATGTATTTTTCACAAGCTCTTACATTTCATTGGTTCAGTAATTGTATTAAAGGGATTGTGACATTAAAAAAAGGTTTTGGAATTGTTCTTATTTTTTTAGGTTTTCTAATCTCAATTGCACCCAAAAAACATGCATTCAGTAATTTAACATTTTCTGTGATCTGGGGTTTTCTGGCTCAAACAGGTGCTCTGATTTGCCGGCAGTTTGTGATGTAAGATCCTGCAAATCCCATATATGTCAATGGGATTTGCCAGCAGATGTCACTGTTTTCACTGTTTTGCCTGTTTTCATTGTAGCTCAAAAGGCTTCCAAACCCCAAAGAAAACTTCAGACCACAGAAAATCCACTGAATGTTCAAAGTTCAGGGTTTTTGGGTGTAATTGAGGTCATAAAACCTAAAAGGAAAAAGAAAAAGAAAAAGAAATGAAAATGAATGTCATAAAACCTTTAAACCCACAAGCACACTTAACTACTTTCACACCCCCCCCCCCTACTTTCACCCCTCCCCGAATCTACAAGATCACAACGTCCACTTAATCTGACTTTTCTGAGACACTTTTGTAAAAACGTTCCTATCACACAAACATTTGGCAGTTGAAGACCCATTACCTATAGTGAGTGTGGGCAATGTGTTGTGTGTGTGTGTGTGTGTGTGTGTGTGTGTGTGTGTTTTAAATATAAATATATTTAAATATATTGATAATCCATAATGTACAAAAAATTAAGAAATATGAAAATAGCAAATCTACACCCTCACAATGCATCACCTTGCATTATGAGCTTGTAGATCTATTTTGAAGACACTATTGTGAAATTAAGTTCAAAACAAAGTAATTAATAAAAAAATGAAATGTCGTGATTGTTTTAACTTTTGCCGTTTCGTATGAGTCTATGGACTAGGAGTTAACATTACTCTAATTAATAGACCGCCAGGTGTGGTCATAATAATCAAACATGTCTTCCCTGTGTATTTTTGTTTTTTCCGGCCAGTTGGCCACAAAAGAAAACATAGTTTTAACACTTTTTGTACACAATAAAATCATGGTACCTGATGATCATATTCAGGGGGGAAAACAATCACGGCACTCAATCTTTAAAATACTACTCGCCACCTTCAACACCCCCCCCCCACCCCAACAAACCAAGCTCCCGATACCTCTCCAGTTACTCCCACAGTGGGCTACGAGAGGCCTCTCACCTCAGCGCTGGGCCACAGGTCGTGGATGACTCCCTTGATCCTGTCCACCACCTCCAGCCTCATCTTCTCCTCCTCCGGCCGCGGGGAGATGTAGCCGTAGAAGTCCGTGATCTCCTCGTGGAGCCTGAGCGACACCACACAGAGAGAAACACACAGCAGCGTGAGGGACGGAAGAAAATGAACTTTTACACAATATTCATAATTCATTGAGATGGACCTGTATCTCTGTGCATGTCTTGTCTCCAGAACTCTATGCTCGTCTCTTGTTGTGCACTGTTCCATTTACTTTCTGTTTACCAGAGTACTTAGGCTAGTGAATCATACTGTGGAACTGCTCTGTTAAACACATGTTTACAAAATAAAGTCTATTTCTTATCCTCATTGGGGCTTTGATGCAAATTCTAAATGTGATGGATGCAGCAGTCAATGCACAGTTGCGCTCTCCTGTCAACTGATGCACAGCAACAACAACAAAAAACTAAAAGAGAAAATTGATCGACACGTCAGTAAATGGCCACGACATGTTGATTTGCCAAATACTGAGTAAATACACATTCTAGCATTTAGAATGTGGGGAAAGCCTTCGTTGAAAAGCTCACAACGTGTGACGCGTCAATCGTCTATTATAAGGGAAAGCTTCCCCTACAATAAAATAATACTGAACAGTCCCTAGTATAGAGCCCTGAGGGAATCAAGTGGTTAAACAAGGCAACTTGTTGAATAGAGCTGGTCAGTCGGCCAGCAAGAGGACAGCACTGCACTGGGCTGCTCCCAGCTTTAACACCAAGAGGACAGCACTGCACTGGTCTGCTCCCAGCTTTAACACCAAGAGGACAGCACTGCACTGGGCTGCTCCCAGCTTTAACACCAAGAGGACAGCACTGCACTGGGCTGCTCCCAGCTTTAACACCAAGAGGACAGCACTGCACTGGGCTGCTCCCAGCCTTAACACCAAGAGGACAGCACTGCACTGGGCTGCTCCCAGATTTAACACCAAGAGGACAGCACTGCACTGGGCTGCTCCCAGCTTTAACACCAAGAGGACAGCACTGCACTGGGCTGCTCCCAGCTTTAACACCAAGAGGACAGCACTGCTCTGGGCTGCTCCCAGATTTAACACCAAGAGGACAGCACTGCACTGGGCTGCTCCCAGCTTTAACACCAAGAGGACAGCACTGCACTGGGCTGCTCCCAGCTTTAACACCAAGACTCAAGAGGACAGCACTGCACTGGGCTGCTCCCAGCTTTAACACCAAGAGGACAGAACTGCACTGGGCTGCTCCCAGCTTTAACACCAAGAGGACAGCACTGCACTGGGCTGCTCCCAGCTTTAACACCAAGAGGACAGCACTGCACTGGGCTGCTCCCAGCTTTAACACCAAGAGGACAGAACTGCACTGGGCTGCTCCCAGCTTTAACACCAAGAGGACAGCACTGCACTGGGCTGCTCCCAGCTTTAACACCAAGAGGACAGCACTGCACTGGGCTGCTCCCAGCTTTAACACAACATAACTCAAAGCAGAGAGTTGAATTAAGAGACGAGGAAGCTCTGTGTGGGTCCGTAATTATCAGAAACTGAAACAGGTGCTCTTTGAAGAGAGTTAAATTGTAGGTTCAAATATGTAAGTTCCTTCCCTTTGTCGTAGGTTAAAACATTTAGGTTCCTTCCCTTTGTGGTAGGTTAACATCAATGTGATAGAATCAGGTGAACTTGGGGATGAAGGCATCCGAGCAGAAACCCGTCGCCGTTGGTCACCTGCACTTTCAAAACTGACCAGCCATGACCTGATAAAATCTTTTTAACACCACTGAATCATAGTATGGCGACACAATACACACACACAACCAGCAAAGACTTGCATAGAAGTTCAAGTGCCTTCATTATCCAGGGTGTGTTGTGAAAAATGGAGAATGCCTTGTGGGCTCACACAGTAAGAGCCATGGAGGCCAACTGTAGTCTGGCACAGCACTCTTTATTTGATTTATTTAGCACATTTGTGAGTGGTGCAACCACTCCAAGGAACAGCAATGTCCGTGTTAACCTATGTGACTATGCGTGTGACTATGAGTACCAGTAGGGGCAAAAGTGGCACTGCTGAGCCAGAAACAGAGAGAGAGATAGTCACTGTTGCCTGCTAATGAGAGAGCGAGAGAGAGAGAGAGAGAGAGAGAGAGAGAGGGAAGGGGGGAGCAGGGGGAGTAGGAAGAGGGGAGTTGCACCACTCAGTTCACACGGGTGTGATTTTTTAAATAAAAACAGTACCAAATGTGTGTACAAAGTGCAAGGAGGAGGCAAGAGGCCCAAAGGGCTTATACGACAAGGTGTCTACTCAAAAGAGATGAGAGCAGAGTGACATAAACCTGTTCTCAGCCACATAGAGTTGTTCATATGGATGGGTTGTGTCATTATTAGAGTGCAACAGAGGTAGTGTACAGGTATGTGAGCCGTTTGTGGTTGGAATGCAGCTCTAAAATGTCAGGTCGGGCCGGGCCAAGTTCGGGCAGAATTTGAGATCTCTAGCATCTATCAAACAGGACTTGTCCGTGTTGATGGTGTAGTGCAGTGGTTCTCAACGTTTTTCATGTCAAGGACGCCTATTTGGGCGCAGACCCCAAATGAAAATGTTTTGTTTTGTTTGTCTGTTATTCTCATTTCGCACGGGGTGTACACTCTCAGAGTTACCATAAGGTTGAACATGGTTCGTTCCCAATATATTACTTCATAACAATCAATCATTTAGCTGTGGACCCCCTGGAACCCCCTCAAGGACCCCTGGGGGTCCGCAAGACCCACTTTGAGATCTTTACAACGTGTGACACCTACATGCAGCTAAGTATACAGATCAGGCCTAAACACATGCTGTGACCTTTGACAGGAAAGTAAGACTCTAGCAGTGATAATGATATAGGATGGATTCAGTTATGAGTCTAATGTCAGGAGGGGAAAGTGACACGGGCCCGCCCCACTAATCGTTGCCTAGCCTCCTACTGCAGGACACAGAGTTCCCATATTCTGGTTGGTGGAATTTATTCCTCTCTAAAGGAATCCAAAACGACTTCAAATCTTTATTCAAAATGATTAGTAATAATGTTTGTCACAGGGCACAGGGGCAGCCCCGAGCCCTATAGACTACTTAGTACTGAGGAGAAAACATGCATACACTACACAGCTGCTTCAATTAACAGCAAGCCGGCTTAGAGGACTGTGTAAATGCTTCTAACTATAACTATATATATATTTCAGAGTCAGAAATTGACTACAAATACAAGCAGCCGTTTGCCTAGTAGCCTCGACACAACCGCACTTGGATTAAAGAAAAAGCCAACAGGAGCATTTTTCCAACCACCGTGGTCCCTTTCAACTCTCCCCCCCCATACTCCCAGTCTCAGGTCTCATGGCAGATGGATGGATGCCGGGGCAGGCAAATTCTTCCCATAACACCTTTAACATTATTGAATATGTTTCCCCATTACAGACGTGTGCATGGAGCGCAGCCGCTTTCAATACGCTCCCATGTGAAGTGTACCAGACACTGCGGACTGGGGCCGGTCTCACTCTAGCGCAAAATAAATAAAATAAAAATGTAATGAGGAAACCGGTGGCCTGGAGAAGGAGAAAAAAAAGAGAAATAAATGTTGTTTTTGTCTCAGTACAGAAATCTGGCAAACGTGGGCAAAGAGACCTGATTGCATGTTTCTATGCTTATATATGAAGATTATATGAAAGCCATTTTAAATGTTAATCCGTTTTGGCCCCAATGAGCAAGGACCCCTCCGTGTCCATTATATGTGTATGTTTGTAACAGTGTGATATCTGGATGTCGTTGAGACTTGTGTGACAGGGGTTGTGAGTTGGTGCGGCCGCAACTCCACAAGTGAACATATTGGTCCACGTGGAGTAATTGAACACCATGAACTGCAGAGATGATGTTTACACAAACATATTGGGCCGATTTAGAAGCACTTGTATATTATGTACACACCGCATATGAGTTGCATTGAATACAGGCAGCGACTGTTGATTGTTGAATGGAGACACACAGGGGAATAGTAGTTTGTAACTGTTGCGCATGGACACGTGCAGAGCGAAAGAGCCCAAGGTATTCCACGGAGTGGTGTAATAATTAAATAAATACTCAGCAGGACGGACACACACACACACACACACACACACACAGTATGAAGTTGCGGTACAGTATGTGTCTCTGTTGCGGCAGGCAGTAGTATGTCTATCTCTGTCTCTCCGTCTCGTGTCGCAGATTGTGGTGGCGAATATGTGATTGACGCACACACGTACACACACACACACACACACACTCCTCTCTCTCTCGCTCTAATGAATTAGTCTCATGTCTCACAGCTGTGTCTAGTTTCTCTCTGCGGATCATGTCGGGAGCTGCCTATGCCATAGAAAGCATAGGTGGGTTCCTGTCTAGCCTCAGAGTTGATTTTCAGGATCCAAATAAAAAAAATGGCAAAAGTAGCAGATCTACAAGCTCAAAACATGTTGGTTCATGCCACGTTTCGAGCTTGTAAATCTGTTACTTTTGTGTGATGCTGTAGTACGACCAAGTAGTAGGGCATTAATTTACAGACAAAGAATAAGAGTAATAAGAGTTTCTGCCCCGACAGCAACGATACACCCAAATGTACTTATTTCATAAATGTCGGTGGTGAGGCTGCAGGTGAATGCCAAATAGCAACGTTAAATGATACAAAATGATGGTATAGGGCAGGGTTCCCCAATAGGCGGCCCGCGGGCCATTTGCGGCCCACAGAGCGCCCCCTTGTGGCCCATGAAAGAATTTCCAAAAAAAAAAAAATGTTGTTTTCTTTTTTCTTTTTTTTTTAAGGGTCCCAGATATAAATGGCATTAAATGGGGGTCAGTAGCCTATGCATGTCAAACTGGGCATCCTTTTCAAATGGGGTCTTGCCCTGAAAATGAATTTTCAGGGCAAGACCTCGACCTCGCGCGTGCAGACTCGGCCCACAGCCTGGTACGCTAGTCAAAATATGGCCCTTGAGGAAAATTAATTGGGGAACCCTGGTATAGGGAGAGATTGAGAGAACAACACACAGAGAATAGGTGCAGTGACGGTCTGGTGCACCTTCATTCACCAGCAGAATCAAAGCAGCCGGGGGGGAACCAGTGCCAGAAGTGCCATCACGTCACACACAGCCACAAAAACCAGCCAGGCCCCGTTACATCACACAGCTGCAGTCCAACGCCGTCACTGGGTCATGCTGGACTTCCCCCAGCACCGCCCGCTCATCAGTCACCACATCATGTGACCTGCTTGAGTGCCTGCCGTCACCAGTTCCACTCCAATGGTTCCCCTAGGGGTCCTTGAGGGAGTTCCAGGGGGTCCACCGCTAAATGATAGTTAGGATTAGGAACCAAATGGACCCTTATGGGTCGTTCCATTTATACACTCTGAAACCCTGACGGGTCCATTTGGTTCCATTTGTACACTCAGAGTTAAATTACAATATGTATTGGGGTCCCAGAGATAGAAATGCCATTAAATAGGGGGCCGGAGACTAATTCAGGTCAAACCCGGGGCCCTAGAGCTGTAAAAATCTTCTCTTATGGGGGTCCTTGGCATATATATTCAAATGGGATTTCCGCAGGCTAATGAGTATCATTTTGGGGGTCCTTGACATGACAAAGTTTGGGAACCACTGCTCTAGATAAGACATAATGTGTACAAATGTGGTGTAATGTGGTGTACTGTGCAATTAGTACAATTAACAACTTTTGTTTTAAACTCTGGTCCACACCTCTCAATAAAAAATGCAGGGTACTAACTACTAAGAACGTGTGGAGACGTCTGTAGGTCCTTTTTATATATAACCGGATCGCTGTAATCAATTTTTTGACAGGGCCATTGCTAGGCAACGGCAACGCCATGTTTTGTGCAAGCGTGCAGCTGTTCACTTCCTCTGTTTCCTTCCTTGAAGCTTTTGAGAGTAAAATCGTGCCTTCATTCTGAAACGATTCCCCGGTAAATTGTTAAGTACTGTACTTAAATACAATTTAGAAAGGTATTTATTTGTATTTTACTGCACTACAATTATTTGAAAACTTTAGTTACTAATTAGTAACTAGTTACTTTATAGATTTTGATTGTTATTACAGAACAGACATTACCCACTTCAGTCTTATATACAGTAAAAATGTCATACTAGCGCACTACGTCCTCAGACTTTATTTGTACTGGGCAGCTCCTCCTGGCCAGCCATAGGAGAGTTGATAGAGAGTCTATATCTCCCAGACAGTGGCCAAAAGTAGACCATTAAGGCTGCTCACAATTATTACATAATTGCCTCTTCACAATTATTTGAGATAATCAGTTATTTTGCATATAATCGTCATAGCTGTTTATGTTGAAACATGTCGATACATTTTCAAACATGTTCATAAAATAGTGGAAATAACCGATCTGCAGTCTCAAAACACGCCGCAGCTATGGCAGTGATTAACCCATTTAGACGACATGTTAAATGCCAAAAAGTAAATACAATAAAATGGTGCGTGGTCAAATTACATATTAATGTGGTGGTCCTTGGCACAAAAAACCTTTTGAGAACCAATGGCCTGTAAAACTGCCTAATGCTTCACATTAATGCATTTGTGTGACAGAACTGTGAAGCAGGTGGTGCTCATGTTGGTCAACCTTCCCATGGTAAACACAGATTACTAAAGAAAGAGCATGCTGCATCTGCAGCAGACTTCTAGCCCCATGAATAGTTCTGTAATCAGCTCTCTGCTGGTGTCAGAGCTCTACTGGCCCCAATCATCATTATGCTTCCCAAACAAGGCCTCCGGTTGAAAAGGAAAAATAACTCGCCTCACTCAAACTCAACCTTGTATACTTGTGTCTGCGTGCTATATTCACAAGCTGTCAGCAAGACATGTTGCCGGGTTTTGTGAGAGAAATAAGCAACTAGGTCTATGAAAAACGAATCCAAAAGAAGGGACTAGGCACATGAGCACTTCAGACCTATACAAGCACCCAATCTGTGAAAACATCTTGGAGGGGAAAAAAGTGCAAAATGTGGAATATTTTTGAAATATTCCAACTGGTACGGGAGTCCCTGGCACAAATTATAATTTCAGATGAGGGTCCCAAATAATATCTACACTTTAGAGCAACTTCCAGCTAATTGAGACACTGTGGCTTCCTCTCTGAACAGACGGACAGGATCACAGAGAGGAACGCGAGTGGTCAAAGTCGTGGCTCTCAAAAGAACTGCTGACATGCAGGTCAGGAGGAGGAGTAAAAAGGAAAACAAGTTACAAAAACATTCATGTGCAACTGGAACTCGGGACACACAAACATGTCCCAAAACGACCCAAATTAAAAGCCTCAGTTATACCGAGTTGAGTGTCGGTTTCGTGCTCAGTAAATTAGGGATGCCTCGATCACACTTTTACCACTCTCGATCAGATACCGATCAACCATCAGCAAAACCGATTCGATACAGATCCTATACCAATCCGATCCAGCACATATTTAAGTCTCTCTATGCTGTCTGATATCTGGCAGGTAGCACACTTTACTTTTTATTACTGATTTTCTAGTCTGGAATGTTAAAATCAGGATTGATCAAGTGATATTACTCAAAACATAGAACATAACCACCCCAGAATAATAGTCAACAAAGTTCCACAACCGTAGGTTATGAGAATAACTGACCCATTTTATTTCTTTAACCAACTTGAGCCTACTCACTCCTCACTCATTGATCAGGTTTTTTGTGTTATACATTTCTCAATAGCATAGGTAATTCTGAATATTTACAGTTTTGAAACTAATTTGTCTCAATACAGCAGCTGTGTGTTTTTATGGATCTAGCAGTGATTTAATTTCAAGGACCCCCAGTTTGACATGTATTAGCTACTGACCCCCATTTAAAGCCATTTCTATCTCTGGGACATTTTTACAAAAAAAAAAATCCATCTAGCGATATCTCAAATAATTGTGATTATAATAATTGTGACAGCAGAGCAAGATCCCCAAAATGCAAAGATTTCAGGATTGGGACCCTTTAGGATTGTAACAATTCCGATTCCTTAACGGTTCCCTATAACGATTCCTATAGGGGTTTCCAAATGGGTGCCCTAGTGCTCCAACATGACGGCTGTAATGTGTAAAACATCATGTTCTGATGGAGAGTCAACATTAGCAGGTCATTCTGCCCACATGCACTGACCCTTCCATCTAAGCAGGTCTACACAAACACACACACAGTCACACAGACACACACGTGCACAGTATATATGCACACAAACAGCTGTGTAAAACATATAATCAGGACAATAGCAGGCTTGCAGCGATGCTCCTTCCTGTCCCTTTAGCAGACAGACAGTGGAGGGAGAAGAAACTGCTATTTTCCTTTCTGTATCTGCATTAAAAAATGTCCATTCTGGAAAACACGTGTCATGTAAGCAGTGAATTTGAAAAAGCAATGCCTCTTTATTCTAAAACTAGGGACACATGATATTGAAATGTTGTTGGCCCATATATCTCTTCTCAACATAATCCACTTAAATGTAGTATTTTTATTTAACATTTGTTCTTGCATGTTGACCCTTTTGAACGATTCCTCCGAAAACATTGATAGATGATCTATAGACTTCGTCATCCCAAAAAGCCTTTACAGTGTGTGTGTGTGTGTGTGTGTGTGTGTGTGTGTGTGTGACGTGTGAGCATGCATGCATGCGTGTGTTTGCCCAACACGTGAAGGTGACCATGCAGGTTTCACCTCTATGCTTCCGCAGGTCACTGAAACCCAAGAGGAGGGCAATGCCTAATTAATGCTTTATGTTTAATTTATACTTATGTATGGCGACAAAGCATAAATTAGGCGTAAAAAGGTCACAGGAGATTCGATCCCCTGGCGGAGTCTGGGAAAATTAAATGCACAGTACAACCACCTCCACCTACAGTGCAATGCACTCTTGAGCAAGGCACTTTGCCGTGTGTGTTTAAATTTTAGAACGTTTACGGGGTGGCAGGAGGTAGAGGACGGCGGTGGCGGCGGTAGCTCAGGGGTAGAGTGACTGGATGGTAACCGCAACGAACCCGGGCTCCCCCAGAGTTAGTGTCGAAGTGTCCTTGAGCAAGACACTGAACCCCTAATTCAGGGGTGGGCAACTTTGACGATGGAGAGGGCCACTATAGTTCCACACTCACTCCAGAGGGCCACTATAGTTCCACACTCAGCCCAGAGGGCCACTAAAGTTCCACACTCACTCCATGTTAACCTTATAATTAAAAATAAAAATAAGACAACATTTTAATACTACTCATTACGCTACTAATTTAGACTGAAGTAGGCCTAATTAAAGTGGGCCATATTTGCATGTTTGGAATTATAGCTGCTGAAATCAATGATATATATCAGTATACCGGGCCACATTAAGTGAAGGTGGGGGCCGCATGTGGCCCCGGGCCATTCTATATCAGAGTGCCACTCTTTCACCCATGTATGCCCCAATTGCTCCTGATGTGCTGGTTGGTGCCTTGCATGGTTTCCGCCGTCGGTGTATGAATGTGTGTGTGATGTATGTAAAGTGCCTTGGATAAAGGCGCTATATAAATGTACCATTTACGTCTGGAAGGTTCCTGGTTCAATCATCAGCTCCTCCTAGGTTCTCAACCTGGGGGTTCCCACATTATTATTATTATTACACCTTTTTAATACCTAAAAAAAAGAAATTAAAATAATAATAATATAAACATTACTGCATCAAAAGTAATCAACAATGAATCTATAGTATACAAGAAAAAGGGGTCAAATTGTCAAATAAATTAAACAATCTACAATCTATCTCAGATCCATCTCTAGCTCACAACACCTCGCACCTCGAGGCTTTGTGAACTTGTAGATCGGCCATTTTCAAAATGGAATGCCTCAACTCCTACGATTCCAAGTGCTTGGTAGGGTGGGGGGGGGGGTCCCCCAGTTGAAAAATAGGATTATTTTGGGGTGTCACCGCCTGAAACGGGTTGAGAACCAATCCCACTGAGCATTTTTCAGGCCATTAGATGTCTAAAATACATTTAAATGGCTGTCTATAAATGGGTTATAACAACGTCGTTTCAACAGCTATATATATATATATAGACGGATGTTTAAAAACCGGCTAAAACATAGACATTTATATATAGAGTAGACATTCAAATAACAGCTAATAAATGTCTAAGCTAAGCCTAGGCCGCTAAAAAACTTACTTTTAGACCAGTTATAGCCCAGTTTTAGACGTACGTCTAATAGCCGACTATTGCTCAGTGGGATGTCCTCCTAGGTAGGACCTAGGATCAGTGTGTTGAGAAAGACTGAACCCCTTAACAGCTACGGACCAGAAACAAAACGGTACACCTCCATTGCTCCCCCGGGGTAATTTCAGTTTCAGGCTGCTAAGATAGTCAGGAGAAGTGCACGGGAGGGAGGGAGGTATTGCGGGTTAAGTGTCTTGCTCAGGGACACTTTAAAACATTACCCTTAGGGGAGAACCTGCGACCTTCCAGTTCCCAGAACGCCTCTCTGTCTCTAGCTTCACCCGCTAACCAAGGTTGGTGCCTTAAAGAGGCCTGGCATGGCCAGACTAATATCACTGCGTAGATTTGTCTGTTTTCTAAGCTACCGCTGGGCAGAATGTGTGTGAATATGTGAAAGTGACACATTCTAAATCAAAACTATTAACAACTGTGAACGGACTGGCCACCAAGAAGAAAGTCCGTTCCGTGCCCTAAGACAGTGCGTCCCAGTGGGTCAAGAACCATTTTTCATGGGTTGTCTCGCGCAAGTAAATATCCTCTTTTTTTAAATACATTTTTTCAAACTTTTCATTTTTGGCCTCAGGAAGACACCAAATTTGTCTTTTGGGACTCAAGCTAAATGGTATGTATTTTACATGGTTTGTTATCAATAAAGATGTCCAAGTACATACATGGGCTAACAATATATGCCATCATTACAGACAGCATAATTACCAATAATTAAGGATAACAAGGTACTTTAGCCATGGCTAAGCTACTGTAGCTAGTTGACAAGCCATTGCAACTAGACTAGACTAAACATAACCTCTGCACCAACTAACTAAGTAGTAAGTAGTAGTACACTGTGCATTAGTGCTGTGCCAAATCCATATTCAATATTAATGAACAGACACATCCCCACCAGCAAATTACAGCCTGCTGGTTACAATGTAATTTAGGGAGCTTGACCCAATGTTCCTGTATTGACCTGCTTCAACACTGGTTTAGGCAAAATTAGGAAGCAAGCAGACACATTAGAACACCCCCAAAAAAAAATATATATAACAACCCCGCAACCACCAATATGTACAAGCGACTTTACAGAAACACAAGCACAAAAGTTGCTTATAATAAGCCAGCGGACTTGACAACATTAGACTTTATTAGGCCATCTTTGAAAACAAAACTTTTCTCATTGTTCTCTCCATTAAGCCTGATTATACTGAATGAAACACCAACCGTCATTATAAAGTATATTAATAGCATTCAGTTATTCTAGCACCAGCTACCTACAACTGTAGATATGGTTTATTGGAGACTTAGGACTAGGATATCGTAGCAGTAAACTCATATCTCCATATATGTATTTGACTATTTGTGTGTGTTTTTTCCATAAATCAATGCCTACCATCCTATCTACTTTATCATCCTGCAGCATCACACAAAAGTAGCAACAAAAAAAAGCTGATCTACATGCTCAAACAGTTGCACAAAGTGACAAGTTTTGACTTGAGCTTGTCGATCTGCTATTGATGCTATTTTTTTTATGGAATGCTATAAAGCAGGGGTTTTGACCCAGGGACCACCATCCTGACTAAGAGCAACCTGGGGACCACCACTATTGTGCATGGCGGGTCCATCATAGACCCACCCCACACAATAGTAGTGGGGGGTTCATGCACCACAGGGAGCTGGAGAAAATAGCTATAATATCAATTATAATATCTAATAAAATAGTGATTTTGTTTGAATATGATTAAGGATTACTGTGATTATGGTAAGCTCACATACCATATCACACACACTATACATCACACCCGTGTGAACCGAGTGTCTCTCTCTCTCTCTCTCTCTCTCTCTCTCACACAGTACATAGGTGAACGTCACATACATAGGTGAACGTCACGGACATTGCTGTTCCTTGGAGTGGTTGCACTACACAAAAAGGGGGGAGGGGTTTTACTGCATGGCCAGGGACCACCTGCAATACCTCCGCGGACCACCGGTTGAAAACCCCTGCTATAAAGTAACAGTTTTGGACATCCACCCGACAGACGATTATGACCATGTGAAGATGCTTTCCTTAGTTTTACCCAATTGTGTACACAGCATAGATGGAATGTTTCAGAAACACGGAAAATGTTAAATTGTTTGTAAGTTGTGCCATTGTGGGCAAGTATTATGTTTCTGTATAATAACTGTGTTAAGCATGACCTTAATGACATGTATTGCCTCCCATTATTAGCTATACACTGAACCCAGGTACGTGAATATTACTATTAATATTATTTCATATTAACTGATAATTATTCCAGTCATTTGAACAGCTGGTGGTGCTTTGGGCAATAATTCTAGTTTTGTCTCATATCTGTTCCTATTCGGGTCAATGTTGAGGTTCTAATGTAAAAAATATCGGCTACTCCATTTTCATATAATCTTGAAAGAAATATCACACTGGCGTGAAGTGAGCAGCATTCTTATCATACATCAGATTCCAAATACAACAATAGGCCTATATTAATTTGGGGGTCTTTGA
Source organism: Protomyctophum parallelum (assembly GCF_964188405.1). Taxonomy (NCBI): domain Eukaryota; kingdom Metazoa; phylum Chordata; class Actinopteri; order Myctophiformes; family Myctophidae; genus Protomyctophum; species Protomyctophum parallelum. Next base: position 26,500,022 of record NC_139699.1, read on the forward strand.
CATGAAAATGCTCTAAAACATTAGACAATAAACCTGTTCATAGACCTGTTTGGTTGCTCGTATCTCTCATAAAACCTGGCAACACTGATATGGTGATGCTTATAAAGGCATGGCCGATACATGAACCACGTGATCGCATGGTCGCGGCGAGATCCAAAGAGTCATGGGCGTGCACAGATAGACCTTAAGAGTATAAAGAGACGTCACCGAGAGGAAACTGCAATGATAGTCAACGGCCCAGCACGTTCACGTCTGACCTATAAGCAATCCCAGAATGCACCGTTTGCAACCCGGAAGAACACCTCATGCGCTGGGTGAGCAACTCAATGCAAATGGCTGAGAGGAGAAATCCGGTGACGTCTCTATAGACACTAAGTGGTGCTAGAGCACCTTAAATTTTGCCCTCTGGACAGTGGACAGCAATGTGCCCTTTTGAAAGTTCGTTTTTTTGTACAGTTTGTTCACTTTATTTTGGTTTAATCATTGTACAGTATGTGGGCCATTCATTGTGACATCGATCAATTCTGAATTAAGGCAGCCGGTGGTTCCACACACCGCACAAGGTTGCCCTTTTTTCACTTAAGTTGAGCACCTGCCCCACAAAATGTCTGTGCACGCCACTGCAAAGAGTGTCATCAAAAAGACCTGTTTGAACGGTCTGATATACCCGCTCTCCTACCGAGGCATCCAATTCATTTTTCCGAGGCATTCTAGGTGTGGTGACTGACTGAGGTGAGGTATGCGAGCGTAGCTGACAGCGCATGACACTGCGAGACAGCTCAGTGACTGACTGGGGAGGGGAGGTGGTGACACTAGCGTCACAATGTTGAACGTAACGCACAAAGTGACTCATTACCTCGAGGGCAATATTTGTAGAGTCATAAATGTGATCTACGCTCCCATTCATTCATTGTATCAGTCGGGTCAGTCGCGCTGCTCTGTTCCTTTTGCACTGAAGTCCACGTGCATCGGTGTGTGTGTGCCATCAATGAGTCTCTCTCTGCACCAATGTCACAGACATCTACATGAAAAATAAGTTGATTGTCATTCTAACTGCTCGTATGCTGGCGTTGCAGACTTAACATAGCCGACCTATAAGCTCACAATGTATAGAGTATAAAGTATAAATCAGGCTTCAGTTCAGGCGTCCTTCCGAAAGCACAGGTACACCCAGAACGTGGCATGCTTGAGTTGTTTCGTTCACTCTCACAAGGCAACAAAAGCAGCCACCCGCCCTCCCGTGCACGATACCGTGTGCAAACTGTGCATGTCATGCAGAATGCGACTCTGCAGCGATAGGCGATCTGGCTGACAGTATCCGTCACGCTCAGTCACTGCGATAAAGACTGCAACATGAACACACCCACTCTGCTGTGCTTCCCCTCCCCACACACACACACACTGTAGGGTCTGCAGTACGCCACCTTAAGGCTGCAACAAAAGAGCATCAGGGAGGGAGGGAACACACACACATGCATGTCCAGCCTCCAGGAGAGGCTTCCGTCTTTTTGTCTGGAATGGCACAGACTGGGCTGGAAGAAATACTTGCACGGAGCAACACACAGAGCACACCACGGAAGGGGTTTTCATTCATGTTTGTCAACTGATAACAGTGAACAGTGGTTCCCAAACTTTTTCATGTCAAGGACCTCCAAAATCACACTCATTAGCCTGTGGACCCTGTTTGAAAAGATATGCCAAGGACCCCCATAAGAGAAGAATTTTACAGCTCTAGCAGTGATTTTCAACCATTTTCATTTCAAGGACCCCCAGTTTGAGATGCAACAGGCTAGCCTAAGGACCCCCATTTAATAATATTTCTATCTCTGGGTAGCCTGGTAAAACCACTCCCCCTGCTGGACAACATTTGCATTCTGCCAGAAGGGAGTCTGGTGTCTCTCAGGCAGAGACGATATGCAGCCGTATGTGGCCGCTAGAGGCGGGATCAACGCGAGACTGATGACATATTGAAGCTGTGCCACAGCACAAATGTAAACACAACCTAACAAGACTACAAATTGAAAATGTTATAGAGATATCAGATTGTTGTCCCGCTGCTTCCGGTTCATCGTTTCTGCCTGAGAAATCCCAGATGCAGGCAGGAGGAGGGAACTGGTGAACTTAGTACTGCCGCAATCTGGCGGAGTCAGGTTAATCTCTGGGACCAATTTATATTGTAAAATCAATGTTAATTACAGACTCATCATAAGGGTCCATTTGGTTCCAAATTATCATTTAGTTGGGAGACCCCCTCAAGGACCCCTAGGGGTCCCCGGACCCCACTTTGGGAACAACTGCTGTATGATATTATGGTATGAATTGGTTTAGTCTTTATGGGGTAATAAAGATATCAGAATTGCAATTCTCAGTGGAGCAAACAGTAGAGAGGTTGGCAGTGACAGGGACTATAAACACAGAGGGGAGTTGTTGGCAACAACTAAATGGGGGGGGGGGGGGGGGTGAAGGAAGAAAGAAATGTGTGATTCAGGAAATTGCAACAGGCGTCAGGTCACATGCAGGTATAAGACGTTCATTCTGCTAGCACTACTAAGGATGTACTACAGTGCTGCTCCTGCTTAGTGGATATGGAAAACTAGCAATACTCAATATAGCAACTAAGGGGGTCCTCAAATGTCATTTCTTTATGAACGTTAATTCATTTTTAATTATGTTTAAAAACGTTAAGTTCATTGTGACACATACACATCGTTTCATCGACAAGATACCAGCTGCAAATGGATAAGTGACATTGGAATCAGGAGGGGTGCCTGCATTCTGTGTGGAAACAGTGAGGTGAAGCCCTAGTGGAGACATACTGGAGCATCAGAGAACAGTGGCTTCAGTCCACTGAGTTTAGGTTTCATTTCTGCACGAATAGCTAGCTTTCATTTCTGTGTTAGGGAAACCTAACAACTAGGGACTGTCACCATCTGCATCTGGACATTTATTCATTGTCATACAATACACTTACATATAAAGAATTAAAATAAATGACTATACATATTATTTGATCATTTCATACTTTCAAAATATTGTAAGCAATGTGGCATAATTAGCTATTTTTGCTATTATTTGAAAATATGAAAGAAATTGTGATTATCTCAAATAGTGGTCGCCGGTACTGACACGAACACAAACTAATCGGTTTCATTGAACAATCGATAATTAAAAGTTTAAAAAAGTAATCAATCCCTATTTTTGCCATGTGTAAAATGGCAGCTCTACAAGCTCACAAGACTATTTGATTACAGTCATTGAAAAGTCATCAAAAGAATAATTGCTCAGAGCGGAAACTAATTGAGTTGCAGCCATGTTGACAACACAGCCACTTTGTGTCTTTCTCCCCGTCCCTTGGGGTCAGTTTCATTCACTACAACACAGGTCTTCAACAGGGGGTCTGGGGCCCCTACGGGGGTTGCCAAATCTTTGTAGGGACTAGGTATCTTTTTTTTCCCTTCTTTTTACACTAACCACTAGAACCCCACACATTAGCCAAAGAGGTTTGGTGTTGAGGGAAAAAAGAGAAGACCAAGTACAGAGCCAACGGTCAAGTAAAATCTCACAATATCAATACCGTGGCCGTTTATGCTGCGGTAATTTCAGGCCTGTTAGTGTTAAGGATGTTGGGGTATAAGTGGTTAAGTCACACCAAGAAGTCAAACAAAAACTACAGCTACCTCCTCCTCAAATGGAATTACAGGTGAGCCGTTGCGCACAGGCCTGTGAGGCCAGCCAGTAACGAGTCTAACGACATGGACCCTTGGCACTACAGTTTATCGTATAATCTCTAATCTGCCACAGCCTATATCATACGGTTGTTATCTGTAATCCCCTACTCCTCTCAGCGTGCTCTGCCTCCCTCCCACAGAAGCCGTCTCTCAGGCAGTGGCTGCTAGTAAGCCAGGCTTGTAGTGCTGGAAAGCATAAAGGAGGACAGGCTTGTGTGGGAAGCCAGCCAGCCACAGAGGGGGGAGAGATGACAGGCTGAGAGGAGAGCTATGGAGGAAGGACCATGAGCTAATATACTGTAAATACTGGGGCTGGAGGAGAGAGGGAGAGTTGCCAGATTGTGTGAGAGAAAGAAGCAAAAAAGGTCTATGAAAGACAAGCCCAAAAAGAAGCAACTAGTTTGCATGGTCGCACACACGCACACACGCAAATACGTTCATAATATAGCATAAAAAAACATTTTACAGGTTTAACCCCTGACATACAACGCGTCCAAATTCAACGCGTTGTGAGCTTGTAGATCTGGGGGGGGAAATACATTACGGTATATTACGAATATGTTTTTTGAAACATTTTAGCTACACAAATCTTGTATGTCGGTCCTGAGGGAGGGAGGAGGGTGCTGGCTGGTGGTGAGAGAAGTGGCAGAGTGATAACAAGAGATAAATGACATACTGAGAGGGACACATAGCGAGACAGATACAGAGATAGACAGATACAGACAGAGATACAGAGAGCCAGGGGAATAGAATAGAAGACAACATAAATGGAGAAAAATGAAGGAACAGATTGAAGGAAAGAGAAAGAGAGCGATAGCATGAGAGAGACTCGCAATGTTGCCATGTCTGCTTATTATAAGTGACGTTCGTTGGGTTGGTTTTTCTGTAAAGTTGCTTGTAAACATTGTGAATCTTTTCTACGTCCGAGCATAGACATGGTAACGTCCCGCCTGCCTCTGATTAGCCTTTACCGACACTGCCGGCCGCACCAGACTTTCCTCCGAGGTGGATAGCTATAGACCGATTCACAGAGGGGTGCCCTGGGCGCGGCCATTACTGAGGTGTAATCCATGGAGCAGGTGCTCCGTAGGCCAGGTGTAGCTAATCAGTGCTGCTGCACTCAATGGTACACCTCAGTAATGGCCGCACCCAGGAAACCCTCTGTGAATCGGTCTATATGCTGAATAGTCAGCCGCGAGGTTACTGGTGGTGGGAAATAATACAGGTAGTCAAGTACGATATAATACAAGAGAATAGAGCACCGAAGTCTGACGTCACTTTCAGTAGAGGGCGTCAGTCCCCAGGTTCATGTATTTGTTTAGTTGCATTGAAATCCCCATTGAGGCGATTTTAGATCGCCTCATATAACAACTGTGTTTGAAAAATAAACATGTCACCCCGGCCGCTTCACTCATATGGATATGAAGAATCAACTGACTGAGAGAAAACGCTAATGTTACTGCTGCTGAATTAGTTAGATTTTCGCTAGAAGCAGACTGTATAATATATGAGTGACTGACTGTTGCAAATGATACAGAGACACCTCCCTGACAATAACGCAGAGACAGCTTGTTTATTTTTGGACCACAACGCTTATAGTAGACGATATTAAGATCACCCCATGTTATTCTCCATAGAGAAATTACTTCCGCGAACCAGGGGAATCTTCGGGATGAGCGAGTTACGTCAGGACTTCGGTGCTCTATGACAGCTTGGCACGTTCAACAGTAACTTTTCTTTTTTTTTGTAGAAGAGGCAAACGAATATTGTTTATGCCGTTTGCTTTGATGGAATAATTGATTGTGTGTGATTTCTTTGTACATTTAAAGGTATATTCAGTGATTTCACTTAATTCAAATATCACTTATTTTTTAGTTTTGTTGGGATAATCTTCCCTACTATAGTGTGCTGACCAGTTCCTCCCTGTCCCCAGTTAACCCCTGGTGTGAAAAGACCTTAGGTTTTGTTTTTGGCTAGGTGGCCCAGCCTATCCAATCAGGATAGGCTTCTGCCAATCATGATCGAGCTGGGGCGGGCCTTGGTGTGTGTGCTGTTGGCCTGTCGTGTGTCCCACCACTGCAGTGCGTGCATGTGCACATTTTGTTACCGGGGCGGCCCGGGGTTTTTCCAAATCACCCAAATCACTGAATGCTCCTTTAAGTTATTTGTCATATCTCTGCCCTGACCTGTGCAATTTGTGTATAATACCAAAGCCAAACTTTTAAATGAATACCAGGCAAACAGAAATACAAATTGTAACGTTCCATTGTTCAATGCAAAAAACACAATTCAATTGTTAACCACAATTATTTGAGTGACAATTAATCGTCAGCTTAAATTTGTAATGGTGATAGCCGTAAGACCTAGTTGCTTTTTCTCTCGCACAATCCGGTAACACAGAGAGAGAGGGGGGGGGGGGGGGGTTGTCGTGCAGAAGTGCCTTCATGTGTAGCAGGGCCATCTGCTAGGTAGGCTAGTAGTGAGAAAACCAGTTTACTGTCGCATCGGCCTGCTGAGGTCTACGATACCATGCTACCTACTACTAGCGCTCAAAAGGTGCACATGGATTAATCTCATATAAAGTGATTTTTGTATTTTAATGCTTAAGTCCTACTGTGTGATTTGTGAAACAGTGTGAAAGGAGCCCCCCACCACACAAGCACGCAAAACAGCTAATTCCACCACCTCTCCCCCTCTCGTGCAAATAATTGACACTATATAAAGTCACAAAACCAACTTTGATGAGGCAATATTGCTTTGTTGTCCAGGTTTTCTTCATTTCCTGAAAATGTTATGTTTCTCATTTTCTGAAAAATATATCTTCATTTTCAAAGAGAATTGGAGTTAGGTGGTTTCTTCCCAACAGCAGAGATATGTAACATTATATGATGATGTTTTAGTAACATTTGTAATCTTCCTGCGGTTCCACAGGTGAAGAAATCACAGATTAAGGCTTAGAGACCATTACTAGGGTAGGGGTGGGCAATTTATTTTGGTTGAGTAGATTGGTCAAGAGAAAGTTCAAGTATAGTAAACTAGTTTAACGTGATCTTCCAGGGTACACGACACTCCCAACTTAAATAAACACACACAACAAGTGGTGTATGAGAGCACTTGGTAAAAACGAGGCTGGGCCCTGGCCATGCCTATGATAGTGAGGTGCTAGTAACAACAACAGTCACATACTATAGTAGATGAATGAACTGCAAATAGTCCCAATGCAAACATATTGTTCAATGAGTCAACCTAGAGCCAGAGGCATTCATCATCATGACGATGCATGTATTCATACACAATGTGCTACAAATTTCTACCTTACTATGGGCTTGACTGTATTACTATGTATAGGGGAGACAATGAGTTTTATCCTGGCATTTGCCAAGGAACTACTGTTGGCCCGTGGTCATGTTGAAGATCTTGTTTGTTGTTGACCACCTGTGACCTGTCCCACTCACGGTGGAAAACTCTGGGCTGGAAATGGGGAAGTGTTCATTTTTTGGACTAAAACTAAGACAAAAACAATCGACTACCTTTTTTCACTGACAAACACAAAAATAACAAATAAAAACAAAGCTTTGATGACTAAAACCCATTGAAAAATGTGTCAACAAATAAAATCTAGACTAAAATATTAATGAGGGATTAGTGAAGAACTAAGTTATTTTGATATGATATTGAGTTATCTGCATTAACCGCCGATGCCGTTTCTCCCACGTTTCCGTTGTCTCCTATAGCCGCTTTATGTATCTTTGAAACATCTCACAAACACTCAAGGGGCGGCGCGGCTCTCCGTGAACGGAGGGTATGTACATCTGCATCCCATGGAGAGTGGAATAACCACTCTCGGGCTACCGTCGGCCAAAATTCAGAAACGGTAACAGAGGGTCCCGAAAGAGGCTACTATTTTCCTTGACGTGAAAAATGTGGGAACCACTGGTTTAAACAACATTAGGAAGCAAGCCAAATAAGCAACTAGCCTACTGTTACGGACCATGGTCCTTCTGAGTATTTGTTATTGATGTTGTGATGGTTAATTGTTATGATGATAATTAGTTGAGCTGTGAATAATATTTATGGAAATGTTGGTCTTCTGTGGATGGCTTGTATTATAATTTGTTTCTTTCTGTGTTTCATGTAAGGTATTGAATGGAGCTGAATGGAGAATGGAGAGAATGGGTGTGGTGCTGATGACTTGACTGGTCAATTGAAAGCAGGTGGCTGCAATCATGACAGGTCCTACCTGGACCTGCCCCTTATTCCTCATTGGTTCCCAGCAGCTGGGTAATGGCCCTGCTGTCTATAAATGTGCTCAGTCTGTCCTGACTGTTGAGAGGACGACAGCAGTTTGCAGCAGAGACTCGGTTCCTCTGTCCTCCACCCTTTTGCCTGCCCTTTTGTTTGCTTTTGTTTGTTTTAGTTTCTTTGACTTCGATTCCGTTTTGTTCTGTAAGTTTTGCCTTAGCTCCTTTTGTTATCCGTTTGTTCCCTTTAACCCTCTAACACCCGCATTAATTTCTACTTGCAAAAAATAGATTTCAACCTTACTACTACTTTGTACTAGGACTGACACTAAAACATATGTTAAAAAAAATAAAGTTTGATGGAAAATTTATAATAATTATATAATAATATAATACATTAATAATTTACATTTGGGGGATATCTTTCACAATAATGAATAAAACATGTTCTAGACATTCTAATGATCACAAAAAAACATATATTACAATTATTGTACCTACTTTTATTAGGGTAAAGGTCAAAAGTCTTAGGTTAAAAAAATGTTCAAAATCGCACAGAGTCCAGACATTTTTAATTTGTGTGAATTTCAGCCTCTGTGGGGGGTATTTATATGCAAATATCATGACCAATGGCATTGAAATGGCATTGCAATGAACATCACTGATGACGTTTAGGTGAAAAATTAGTAATTAAATAAAATAAAATTGTTGCTAAAAAGCAACGCTGGGTCTCTTAGAGGGTTAAGAGTAAAACCCTAGTTTGTTATTATTATTGTTATTATTCTACCTGTCCTGTAGTATTTGTCTAATGTAACTTACTGTCCTTTTGTAAGGGTGTTAGGTCCCTTTTGTTTTTCTCTTTATTGTAATTCTGTTAGTTAGGTTAGTTAGGGTTTAGTATTGTATTTTTGTTCTTGGTAAGGGATTGAGTTAGGGGTAAACCTTTTATTTTCTAGATAGATACTTTTGCTATGTAAACCGCACCCTGAAGCCAATACTTATTTTTGAACTGAAAAGTACAAGGATTTGAATCCAGTGTCTCTGTGGACAAAGAAAAGAGCTACAACAATAAACTAAAGTTATTTTTCAACCCTGTCTCCTCTCACATTATGTTGTTTACCTTCACCCTAGACGAAGGTGCGTAACACCTACTTTGAAACAAGCCTAAATAAGCAACTACACTTTAGAAACAAGCCCAAAAACCAGCAACTAAGCCAAAGGTCGCTTATAATAGGCAGACATGGCAACACTGGCTGTGACAACAGAATAGGAAGTGTGGAGGAAGTAAAGCACACACAAAGGAGCCCCAGTAAGCTCCTTGGGAAACGGGTGGATACTTTTACTCCACTACATCTCAGAGACAAATATTGTACTTTTACGCCACTACAATTATTTGACCACTTCAGTTACTATTTCATTTTAAGATTAAGCTCACAATATGTTGCATCGTGATACATTGTGTGGGCCTGTAGATCTGCCATTTTCCAAATATTGTGTAATATAAGTGAAAACTTGTGAAACAGGACATTCCGCATAATCAGTAGTACTTTCTACTTCTACTTTTTACTTAAAAACCATTTTGGGCGGGAACCCCTTTTGGTATTAGCATTATGTTATTCTTTAGCTATTGAAAAATAGCAGATCTACAAGCTCATAGCGCGCCACCGAGTGGCACGCTACAAGCTTGTAGGCCTGCTATTTTTGAAAAATCAAACTGACATAGAAACATAGCTTTTTCAGAAAACTTTCAGGATGTAGAAGATATTTTTGTCTCCACCAGGCCGAAGGCATGTGGGGAGAGTATGTTTTGCACTCCGTCCGTCCGTTTGTGTGTCCGTCCGTGTGTCCGTGAACAGCTAATCTCGGCCACCGTTAACCCGGTTGATGCCATATTTTGCACACACACTCCCTGGATGCCAACGATGAACCTCTGCCCCAAACTTTCCAGAACGGCCTGTTATAGCGCCACCAGGAGGCCGCTTTGTGCAAAACAAGTTTTTGCACAGTACACCTACAGATTTTGTCCAAACATCACGCAAATTGGTACACAGTCTCTCTAGAGCCATTCAACCAAACCGGTCTTTCAGATTTCTCAGACTCCATCCTGATTGGTTAAGATTGGCTTCCAAAGTTCACAGGAGTGTTCAGTTTCAAACAAAATGCTGCAAATCATGAACACATCGCGTGATTTCCGTCAAATTGTGCACCCACATTCCCACTAGGCCCAGGACAAAATGCCACATGAACAATTTCAACTCAGCCTCAAGGTGGCGCTATAACTGGCCGAAAAGTGTTTTTACCTCTAACTGCACGGATCTGTGGATAACCTGGTGGAGACCTGTGCCCAGAAGGGCACTTTTTCTAGTTTGAATCTGATCTCAGGTCAAAATGGGTTAAGATCACACCTTTCCATTTGACCAAAGGACAGACTATCCAAGCAAGCACTAGACATCCCCTCAAGCAGCCAGTTTGACAATGCAGCCATCTCAATTGTCCTGTATGCTAGTGTGCAGCTTTGCCACTGAACACCACTGTGTGACTTGCAGCTTAGTTAACAATCTAGACACACAGTAACTTACTATCGAAAGCTAAAGGCTGAACAGGGGAGGCCACGTGCATTACAGGATGAAATAAATGTCTTGTCATGTTGCATAGCACCATTATCCTGTATGTAAATTGCTGGTGATCTTGGGTTAATCATTAAATGTGGGGTTGCCAGTTGCCACTGTGACTGCAGTAGCTCCAGTAGCACATGGCAGTCCTCAGATTCAAAGGCTCGTACACGGAAATAGTGTTTCAGAGTTCTTACTAAAAGGGTCACTCTGTTGAACCCAGCGAACCCGCTTGCTTAAAAGGCCCCTTGGTCGAACAGAAGCCGTCTATAAATACTGCAGTCCGTCCAGGCGAAGGACAGAAATAAAACGGTGTGCAGTAGCAGCTAGCAAGCAGGCACGCATGCAGGCCCGGTGTTCCAAAGCGTGTCCCAAAACACAGGCACCTTCACGCCCGCGTCATCTGTGAGGCATCCCCATTCACTACCGCTGCACTTCTCACACACTCTGGCTGGCTTTTTCCCACAACAAACAGCTGTATTATGTGTCAATATAACCTACGGTATTGTTGGTCTAATGGTGCATGTGCATTACTAAGAACCCAGGTTGTACTACTGAAAGAAAACACCCCACAAAACACTTCTGTACTAAATAAAAATTGAATATACCCACATAATCCACGTCCATCCGGGACTGGGCTAATGGACCGCAACTACAATACATCCCATAGCCTGCATGGCTATGATCTTATATATCTGCTAGTTTCACCAAATGTTCTCCTGTTAAACACAATGTTAGCCTTTAATGACATGCCCAAATAGGTATGATACGCATGCAGTTAAATGGAAAGGTGAAAATTCAACTTCCTCTCTATATCTATATATACTCTATAACTAGAGATAGATGTCATACATTTCTATGACAATGTGTTCTACATTATCATTTAAACTACTGTATGTTGTACATTCCTTAGGGCCCATTTAAAAGAGGATACAGGGGTGTGAAGTGTCATGTGACATTGTTGTCTTTACAGCTACCAGGAAGGGTATATCCTGACATGGAGGGGGGGTGAGGAGGGGTACAACACAGTACACACTGTCCTTTTTTCCCTAACCCTTAAAAAAAGGAGGTCAACCGCAAACTGAGCGTGAGGTGTCAATGTCTCTCAGATGTCTAATCCATTAATATTTCATCAATGAACTGCAGGGTGGGCAACCCTATCTACACATCACTGCTGGCAGACCAGCACACTTTATTTTGACCATAGTTTATTTTGTTAAGTTAAAAGTTTTTTATTAAAGTTATATATATTTAATAACCTGGCAAGTCACTGAATTAGGGGTGCAATAGTCAAACAAACAAACCAATTTAAAACAAAATAGCAGATTTGTGAGCTCAACATGTCACTGGGCAACTCAATGTGAGCTTGCAGATCAGCTATATACTATTTAGTCAATTATAAAAAAATCATTCAACTTTTTTACGTCAATGTGTTACTGTTGATATATACTGTATAAAACATGCTAATAATATAGTCAACCGTTGCAGGCAGTCCTACACTGCATCGGTCGGTTCCTTTTCCCTTGATGCAGAACATGATGAAAATAGCTGCTAATAACTGAAATGTTTATAAGATTGCAGGTTAATAAAAAACACGTTACACAAACTATCTCAAATGTGATATTCCTTCATCATGCCATAGCATAGTACACACTGTCAATGAAAGTAAAAGGAACTATCCAAGAAATAAGATGATCATTGTGAATGCTATGTAGCTTTGCTGACTACATTGGTCTGGACTCTGGTGGCTCGAGGATTCCCATTGGTACGGGGAGCGAGGGGGGTTGAACACATTCCTGTCTGGCAGCACATGGGAAGGCTAGGTTACAGAGAGACACTCACACGTGCTATTCAAAAAGCCTACAGTCCAAAGGGCCCAGCGTGCACTGCAGACAGACCTCATAGGTTTACACAGCTTGGCTGACAGCCAGACAGCCAAAAGAGAATGAGAGAGAGAGAGTGGAGACAAAATAATAAGAGACTGAGGGAGAGAAAATGCAAAACGAGAGTACACAGAGAAAAAGAGAGCCCTCAAAGTCTGCCAAAATGTTTAACCACCTGAACTCCAGTCATGCCTATTCTGGGGGGGGAAGCATTTGCCCAAAATAGCAGATTTACAAGCTAAAACACATTGCTATGTGACACATTTTGAGCTTGAACATCAAAACCTAGTTGTATGAAACTTGGGTAAAAAAACAAAACTTGGAGGTCCAGTCAGTGGGGTGCACAGCCAGAAGAGAGAGAAAGAGCAGCCCAACCCCCCACACACACACACGTGGTTCCGATGCCGTCAGACAGAGTTATCACAAAAGTGCCATGACAGTCACTTCATGAAAGCCATGAGCCAGCATCGCATGTCAGCCACACACGTTTCCTTATCCTATGAGTGCTGCTGCTGGGACATTTCAACACTGGTCTATGCCAGAAGAACTACTGGTGCTCCTGGCTGAGCAACAGCGTTTACGCTTTAAACATTATATCATGAAGATTATTGTCACTGTCGGCCCGGGAAGAAACCTTGTATATCTCCATATTTGTGTAGATCGGCTATTTTCCACCCGACAGCAACGATATGAGGATAACCGGGTGTTAAGTGTCCATGTAAAAGAGCATGCACACACACACACACACACACACACGTCAGGTCAATGTATTTTATGAGCGTTCTTTTGGGAGTGGGACTATTGCAGATTGTATACAAAGTAACACGGTTATTTCATTTTCACAGTGGGAATCTAAAACTAAAACGGACATCTAAGTTTGAATCCACTTTGAAAGTAGATTTATTTTTGGACAAAGGTATCTAACCAGTAACAAGAGCCTCTATGAATAAACAGAAGAAAGCCAGGGTTCAAAGGAGAAGGAATACGCCACACAGCTGTCATAACTTACAGTGACATTCTGTTCCCATATAGAGAAGAAAAGCTGAGGGGAAAAATGCTTTGCATGACTGTAAACGAGGTGGAAGCACTCCCTTAGGAGCTCCACGTCTGATTGGACAGAGTCTGAATGACATCATAAAGAAGGAGCGCTGGTTTCTTTCCCAGATGGGCTGGGTTTGTTTTGAGGGGGAGGGCTAGGTGCCGTGCAGCATGTCAACACTGGTTCGCTTCCACCGAGAGGCGGGCCTCCGCTTGCCTATTTGGACGTTCTGGGCTGAGCCACTGTTGTTCAAAAGAAGGGCCGCAGGCTGCTCACACAAACATGGGACACGAATCAATCTCCATGGGCAGAAGACGGGGCCTCCCTCCACTCTGACAGCCAACCTTGCAGGACCAAGTTCACTTTCCCCAAGGAAAAGCTACTTTACTCTTTACTTCCTCTACTACCTTCGCCCCTTTTCACTTCCTGCTGCAAAGGTTTTGTATTCTAGTTCTGTAGCGAAAGAGCAAATGAAAGACAATCCCTATACCCTACGTGACTTTCTGTGAGCTTGAGTATAAACGATTTGTCGGTTAAATCGCACTGGAAAGGAAAATACATTTGGATGGTAATCACGTTCCCATTAGCTTCCCTCTCCCAGCATGCGTCTCAGATAACAAGGCAGTGAAATGTTCCTCCTTCCATGAAGCTGAGATTAAAAACAAGTGAAAAATACGTTCAAGAACAGCGGGCTGTGAGTTCTCATGGACGTATTGGATAATGGTCTGGACTCTGAGTCTGGATAGCAGTCAGTTAGTATAGACAAGTATCAGTATCGTAAAGTCAGTATAGTAAAGCAAAGCTGCTGTGCTGAGCATTAATAGCTGGTACTAGTGAATATCAAGGAGAAAGACATGAGGGCCCACTAGTTGTAGTGCCTTTTTATTTATATTTATTTTTAAATATATAATATATATGCAACAAAATCTGAAGAAGCTACTACTGTGTGAATCATATATTAATTTACTTATATTGATCCTATAAACAATTTAATATAGGTATAGTTTTGCACACTCAAATCATAATTAATAACTTTCCAATTTTGGAGCTCTGGCTCATGGACTAAGAACCAAAAAGAACTGAACCGGTTCCCATTGGGAAACAACCGGTGGAAAAGGGGTCTATGTGCTTCATGTTGTGGTATTAGTGGACATAATCACTGAGGAATGTCCTTATGCAAACACAGGCCTTCAATATTACTATAAATGAGGATAAGCCAAGACTAGTACGCTCTAGGCTCAGTACATTGCTTGCCTGCACTTGTTAGGCAGAAAGGGTGTGCAAAACAATTATGAAGGGAAATCTACACATTCAACAGCTAAAGGGCCTTTAAACCAAGCCCCACACATCTGAAGATACAGTATGAGGGTTATATTGGTACGGTGGTGTGGTTGTGGTGGTGGGCGGGGGGGCGGGGGCATGAACCAACGACAAGTTAATTAATACACAGCCTGTACATTATTTACAGTATTGTACATGCAGCTGAGGTGAATGTGATTACAGTGATTGTGATATCAGACATGATGTCCTGTAGAAAAGCTCATAAACAGACATAAAACTAGACCACACTCACTGACACTAAGAGAAGGCAAGTCCAAGCTGATAAGATAAAGTTGTTTGTGGAATATTAACATTTTCCTAGGGGGAAAAAAAGTTTAGCAGGCTAAAAATGGGCCCCAGAATGTGGGACATTATCGTCAAGTTCATGAAAATGGACAGACATGGTCAGAAGGCATCAAATAGTTGAGTTGCTCATGAGCTGGGATTGAAATTGTATATGAACATTAAAGGAGTAGTTCACCCAAAAAATGTACTTATTTTCTATCAATTACACACCCCATGAAGCCTTTCATTTATGTTTTATGTTTATTTGTTTTTGTGATTACTAGGCCAATAATTGCATTTCTAAGCCAATAGGTGATGATCTGGAGACTACGCCAGTCATCAAATTATTGGCTTAGGAATGCGACAAAAAATAATTTAAGGATTCATGGGTTGTGAAATTGTGGTGTCGCTGCAAGCAACACAAGTTACAACTGTTAAGATCTTACAACTTACAGGGTAAAGTTTGGCACCTAAAGTACTCCTACACATTTTCACTTAGAAACTGGGTGCACATTTGTTTTTTTTATATTTAACATTTAAAACTTAAGTGATAAAACTCTGTATTCCTTCATGCTTTCACCGAGAACCTCAATTCAGTTTTTAAAAATCCACCTTACTGTGGGCATGCATGCACGCTTGATTATTACTTTGAAATAATTTGCAGTTTTAAAAGGGTAGCAACAAGAAGAAGTCTATATCTTTTACAATGCTCTTGTAAACCAGATTGGGGAGCCCAGGGAGCCAGATTGCTCAAAATTATGCTGAATTCAGAGATTTTGGAATAGTTGTCTGGCTACGCGAGACTACTTATGCCAGGATTCGATCCCACGACATTCAGAGAGACAAGTGCTTTTCCTATTGAGCTACCTAGACACAACACAATAAACACGGTAGATTAACATTCGTGCAATTTTTACTCTGTCGCTTTTGTTTTGTGTATTTCGAATGTTTGAAGAAAAAAACAGGTCTACAATGTGACAGGTTATGAGCTTGTAGATCTGTCTATTTTCTGAAAATGTGAGTACTTTTAGTTTGGTAATAAATAAAACGTTTGTACCTCCCACACCACATTACATACCCCTCCCAGCCTCCCTCTCTGTCATACTTTGACTATTCAAAAAATTCCGAACTACAATGTTATGCGTTGTGAGCTTGTACATCTGCTATTTTGGAAAGAGCTTGATAATCATCATGCAGGAGGACAAACAGGTTCCATCCAACTATTTCACCTGTGACCTGCCTCTGGCTCTGCTCATTTAATTCAAGTAACAATACTGTTGTGGCCTTGGGACATTATCACATATCCTATTAAAGTAAGGTATTCCAACAAACATGTTCACTTGAAAGTAAAAAGTGAGAGCGCTTAACTTCACAGTAGATCATCACTCATGGAATGTCTTCAAATGTGTCTTAAAAACACAATTAATATTCACTGTGTTATGTTGTTGCTTGAATAACCAGATGACATAATTATCTTGGTACTTCTAGTAATCACGGTGGGGAACAAATCAAGGAAGGGCATTCTAGTACTGATGTAATGTCTTGGCTGTGACATAAGGCATAAAGGCATGCTCATATCTTACATCCTATTTTTATTCGACTTCTAGAAGAGAAATCATGGGCTGAGAGCACACATGTTGGGCAGCAAACCCAGGCAGTGTACAAGCCGTGTACATTCCATCACTAGGGTCAGCTAGAAGCTGAAACACTAGTGGTCACCACATTGACTAAAACGTCACACTACTCCAGCACGTTGTGAAGGAGGGCTCAGCGCCAATGACATTGCACTGGCAAGCCAAATATGGACGTGCATGTGGCCTAACTAGTGGAGTGACTGGAGTACTCACTATTTCTCCTACACTTTGCTATTAAAGTTCATACAAATACGTCACACCAAGGTGTGTAGCTGGATGTATGTTCTGAAATGTACACAGTCAAATACTGAGTGTTTATCGATCCATATTTCTATTTGTACCTCTGAGTGTACATTTTGTACAATGAGTTAGGCTTTTACTGTGTGGACCAAACACATGCCTATGTGTGAAAGCACATTTGAGGAATTTTAAAAGGGAATGTTTGAGTAGCTCTGACTTCGATCAAGCTTCTTTTGGAGCAGTGGTTCTCAACCCCTAGGGGTCCTTGAGGAACTTCAAAAGGGTCCCCAGCAAAATTAAGTTAATATACTAATATAGCATCATCAAAATCAGTTTACCGGTAAGCCCTTGCTTTACATTTTAACACCACAAACCGTGTTATGGGGCTCCCTGTCACACATTTACAGCCACTTGGGGCGGTCCCTTTGGTGTAAAAAAGTTTGAAAACCAGTGTTCAGTGCACTGACTTTCAAACAGACATTTCATGTCAGCAGATCCTTACCCCACTATCCCCTCTGAGTAGTTCCTGGCTTTCCACGGGGTGCCGATGTAGGAGGCGTAGCCGGAGATCAGGCTGCTGTTGAAGCCAAACGTGCTGGCCTTATTGTCCCTTTTTCTTTTGTTGGGGTGCTGCTGTCCCCCCGCAATGTCCGACGATGACACCCCCCTCCAGACCACCGCGACCCCGCCACCATGGCCATGCTGAAGTCCCCCTCCTCCGCCTCGGTGGTGGAGGTTGTGGTTGTTGTTGGTTTCCAGCGGTATGTAGTCTCGCTGCTGCTTCAGCTGCTCCACGACCACCTCGCCGTTGTCCCCCATCGAGCCCCCCGGCGTCGACATCCCCTGACACCGCCTGGAGGAGGCTTCACTGTGGCTGCTGCCGGTAGAGTTGACAGCTCCGTGTTTGCTGCTGCTACTGCTGCCAAAGGAGGATGAGGAGGTGATGGAGGGGGTAACCGAAGATGTCCCGTTGATGTTGGACTTCAGGACAGACTGAGAAGAACCAGAACCACCGGAGGAGGACGTGTAGTTGTTGTTGTTCACATGCAGATAGCCTAGCCCCTGTGTGGTCTCCCAGATCTGCATCCACAGGTTGTTAGCAGGTCCCCGTTGTTCTGGCTGGAACCAGGCGATCCTCGGATCCATCAACGAACCAAAAACCAAGCCGAACCAGGCTGGCTGGGGCCAATGAGGCAAGGCAACACCACACCGCCGCCCCCGGGCGGGCAGGGCAACGCTGCTGCTAGCGGCGAAGATAGCCCAAGCTAGCCTCGTTAGCCTAACCTAGCCTGATAATGCTAGAGCTAAAGGATCTGTGTATGTGTGCGTGTGTGAGCCCCGTTACTTATTCAGGAGAATGGGATGCTGCTGGCTGAATTAAACGACCGATCCCTGGAAATAATAAGTAGACCCCGATGTCCGATAAACCGAGGAGGCTGTTAGAAGGATGTTATGTTGAGGAAGGGGTAATATCCAGAAGTACATACAAATAAGAGACTTGAGAGGTAGAAAACGTGTTGTCCGCGGCGGCTCAGTGGCTGTGTGAGCGTGGAGGAGCTACTGACCCTGACTCCTCCTGATCACACGGTCGGGTCCATCCCTCAATGGCGGAGCACGAGCAGCACCACACGACCCGCACTGCGCAGGCGCATCAACCAATAGGAAAAAAATATTTTTTTTAAGAATTGCTCAGCCAGAGCCATAGCGTAAGACAGAGTTACAACTCTTGTCGTAACTTTACTCTATGGCCCTGCGCAGGAAAATAGCAGATCCGCAAGCTCACAAAGAAGAAAGCGCAGTCTATGATTGAGGTGTTACAAAAAATAATAAAAACATAGTCAATGTAATAAAATAGGCACAAATGAAATTTAAACAAGTGTTCCCAGAGTTCAATAATGTGTTGGGTTTACTGGCAAATGTTTTTCATTATATTTAAGTATTAGCAAAAATTATGCTAATGTAAGCTCTTAATGTTTGATGCTGATCTGCTACATTACATGCATTATTAAAGGTAAAAATGTACCCTATGTGGGGGAAAGCGGTTACGCAAGATAGGTTATGTAACCGCTGATTGATTATGTTATCAATATGGGTAGATTGTATTTTTATATTGTTTTTCTCCAAAAAATAAATTGTAAAAATCTATTAAGGAAGGCTTGGTAACAAATAGAAATTACATTACATTTAAATAGGGATATTTCAGTCAGGAATCATGTTTAGGTAGGCTAGAACAACAACTGGTTTGAATTAATTGTGGTTTAAATTGATTTCCTGGGAACATTGCTTAGTATTTGTTCAGTTGCAGGCTGATCTACAAGCTCACAATGTGTCACATTGCAGCACATTGTGAGATTGTATTTGCTATTTTCAAATGGACAATTATGGCTGTAGTGGTTATGTGTTTTGTTATCTACAAAGTAACTTAAGTTCTCATATAATAGGAGTAAAACGTGTCCTGTTTTCCTCTGAGATGCAGTGGGGTAGAGGTAAAGTATAAAGTATTACAAATTGAAAATACTGTAGAGGCCCAGGCCGTGGCGTAACGGTCTGGGCACCTGACTGGTAATCCAGTCGCAGTGTGCCGCGGGTTCGACTCCCGAGCCCGACACAGCCTTTACTGCATGTCATCCCCCGCAAAAAAAATATCTTAAAAAAAAAGAAAATACTGAAGACTACTAAAGAAATACCTCAAAAGTAGTACATTTACTACACCTGTACATGCTACCAAGCCTACCATTCAATTTGAGTACATTTCAACTTGTATTGTGATCAAATGTTCAACCAGTAATTTTTGGGCGCAATAAGTAATTGCATCCTTTCATTTATGCTGCATTCAGTAAAACTCTAGGCAATTTAGTTTCTGGCACATTAACTTTATGAATATTTCCATCCCATTCCTCGTAGATTTATTTTATGGTGACCGTGGTTGTTGCCAGGGTAACCTGTCAGGCTAGTCATTAAATGAACATAATCCAATTTTCTTACATTGAAAATGAATATTCACGAATAGATCAATTCATGCTCGTAATGAATGATGGTGTCAACAAAAATGGCAATATTTAATAGTTTAGCCCAAGGGTCTCCAACATTTTTCAGACCAAGGACCCCTTAAAGAGATGAAGCAGCGACTCCACATATTGTACAAAATGGTTGCAGATTAAACTTTTCCATAGATTTCATAGATGGCTGGCTTCTTATACTTGGACTGTGACAGCACTATCATAAGTGTTGTGTAAATTCATGTTTGTTTTGTTTATAAATTCCATTTTCTATTATGTTGGATTCATGTTAATGTGCGTTTCAGATATTTAACCACTTAAACCCTCAATAGGTTACTTGATATTGGCTCTCTTTCTCCCTCTGCACCACACTGTGAGCCTGTAGATCGGCTCCATTCGGCAAATGTTCCCCCCAGAATAGGGATGCTAGGGCTGTATTTTGCGTGTCTTAAGTACCAGGTCTTATTCCCTAACTTGAGTAAACTAAAGACCTGGAGGCGTGATCAATGCCATTTGGCTATTCTGAGTGGCCAAAGAGCATTGATCACGCCTCCAGGTCTTTAGTTTACTCAAGTTAGGGAATAAGACCTGGTACTTAAGACACGCAAAATACAGCCCCTAGGGTTCAAGTGGTAAATGCAAATACAATTAAAAAAAAAGCTCCAATTGTCACCCTCTAGCACCCACATTTAACCTATTTTTTTTTTTTTTATGATTTTCTTTTGCAGATAAATCAAATTTCTATCAGGAGTGAGTGCATCTCAATCCACATCCAGCCAACTACATGTGATACACCTTCATTTACCACTTTCAACCCAGCATCTCTACTGTATGTTGGGCATTTAATTATTCACTTTAATTTGATTTATTTTTAAGTGAAAATAGAGGATCTACAAGTTCAGGTTAATATTTTAAATAGTGTCTCTATTACCTTTGCCACTCCCATTTTGTTCTGAAATTCAGCCTCTGCATACATACAGGGTATAGCCATTTGCACTGTGAGACAAAATATCAACTACACCTAGGACCACCTGTTATGACAACCAGTTAAGAGTAAAATAAAGCACATTATTAAAGTACACACTGACTGGGAGCACGCATTGTGATATGGTAACATAAATCTTTATGTTCTTATTATTCATCTTTTTTTTGTATACATTACATTATTACATTTTCACTATTAAGAAAAATAAGAAAGCATCTCACTGAGAGATAAATGGGGGGAAAAAATAAAATAAAACAAAACCTGGCAAACAAAAATCTCCCACTACCATCACAATAAATATTTGATTGGCAGGCTTCATTCAATAAACAACGAAACAAAAAGGAGAGAATGAAATCCAGAACCCAATGGCTCCTGTCGGCAATTCGGTCAATTCACTGTAATTTTTATTAAGCCTCATTGATGCTCTGTCTGAGTCTGTCACATAGCATGCCAAAAACAGCAGACCTACAGACCTGGGCTTGCAAGGTCGTCTATTTTTTTTTTTTTTAAATCAGGCTTCACGGTTCAGCTGACCACATGGATGAAATTCTGGAAAAGCAAGCTGGTCATTTTTTCACCACCGTTTCCAGGTAACCGATGAACCTCCTCAGGTTCACTTTGATGTTGTCAAGCACACATAGCTGCTCAGGGCTGTACTTCCCCTTTCCCTCCTTGCGGATCTAGTGGAGGAAAAACAAAATAAAAACAAAATAGGAGAATTAAATTAATACTGGACAACTCACCCTGGTGCTTGCCCGTTTTTCCTCCTGGAATTGTCTCCAGTGAGGGGGATAACTTGTAATATGCTATTGGCCGTTTGTATTATTTTTTGGAGAAATATAAAAAGATGGAAAGGCTAGATTATTTTACTCATATTGAACCTATAAACAATTTAGTATACCGGGTAGTTTAGTATATGTAAGGTTTTGCCCACTCAAATGGTACCTCGTCAGATAATCCCCACATAGCCTACAACAACTTCTGTGAACCAACTTCACTGCAGTAGCCTTTTCATAAATTTAGTTAGGCTGTATGCAGTCGTGAAAGTTTATAGTTAGAGAAATTCAAAGTTTCAACACCAAAGTAGTAGTAGTTGTTGTTGTGAATAAGCGAACTGGACATTTTGGACTGAATGTTTTCTTTATCCTCGCGTTGGCTTCTGTTTTCGCAGAATTATTCATTTTAGTCGTTTCTCATAAGCGCACGTCCGGGAGGAAAACGGAAAAGGGGTGAGTTGTCCTGTTACCAATTAAATCACTAAGCAGTACACACATAGCTGTGTTTTGTGGGAGAAGAAATGTGCCTCTCAAGCCTTTCTGGATCAGAGAACACTTGAAAATCTCAATACATTCCCGCTGACCCATCTGACCCATCTGACTTAACATGGCAGCCTATCTGTGCCTAATCAAATAGCTCCCAGCCTATCTGTGCCTAATCAAATAGCTCCCATTAATTGGTATCACAAAGAAAACCTTTCTTTCTCGAAGGTTTAAAAATACACTTTTTTGTTTGTTATAATTATCATTAAATTATAATTTTATATTAATGTTATATTATTAAAATTGTTATTTGGAGGCCCGCTTGCAATACCCTGGAAGCCCGGGTGAGAAGCAGCGCTCCAGTACCTTGGCCTTGAAGACTAGAGGGTGAGAAGCAGCGCTCCAGTACCTTGGCCTTGAAGACTAGAGGGTGAGAAGCAGCGCTCCAGTACCTTGGCC
The DNA here is from genome assembly GCF_964188405.1 of Protomyctophum parallelum. Taxonomy (NCBI): domain Eukaryota; kingdom Metazoa; phylum Chordata; class Actinopteri; order Myctophiformes; family Myctophidae; genus Protomyctophum; species Protomyctophum parallelum. The sequence goes on from NC_139699.1 coordinate 26,522,706, forward strand.
TTGAAGACTAGAGGGTGAGAAGCAGCGCTCCAGTACCTTGGCCTTGAAGACTAGAGGGTGAGAAGCAGCGCTCCAGTACCTTGGCCTTGAAGACTAGAGGGTGAGAAGCAGCGCTCCAGTACCTTGGCCTTGAAGACTAGAGGGTGAGAAGCAGCACTCCAGTACCTTGGCCTTGAAGACGGGCTGCAGGGCTCTCAGAGCGCCCAGCAGCCCGATGCTCTTAGCAGCCTTCTCTGCCTCCGCCCCGTCGGCGAACACATCAAACAGGGCGTCCAGGGCCTCCCCGTTCACCACCAGGTTGACGTCTTTGGAAGCGACGTTAAGTAAGGCACTTCCAATCATCTGAGAATAAGCACATTTCTTAAATTATCGTAGCTCCAAAAACAGGAAATTTCTTGTAATCAAGAGTATGGCTCACTTAACCCATTAAGACCCAAGGCTGATTCGACACACATCTAATTCCTGACAGTTTTCTGAAAAATTGCTATATCAATGCTCAAATCTTTTTGAGTCAAGTCTCAAAATATTTTTCAATACGTTTTGAGTTTAAAAAAAGTTTTATAGATTCAAAGATTTGCACAAATTTAAATAAATAAATAATAGCAGATCTAAAAGCTACAAGTGAAGCAATCTTGGAAGACATAAACAAAAAAGATAATTATTTTGAATTTGCCTCTGGGGGCACCACCCACTTGTAGAGACCAGCTGTTCACTCCTTTAGCGCTCCTCTTCCGGTTGCATTTCTTTGTTTATATTCCTAACATTCCTAACTTTACACGTTGTGTCTTGAGAGATTACAAGTGAAGAGACGCGCTATGAGCTTGTATATCTGCTAGTTTTGAGCAGCCAAAGAAATACAAAACGACACGGATGGGTTAAGACAGATAAAAAAAAAGAAAAAAAGAGGAATGAGGCTTGAATAAAGTGGCACAATTCTCATGAAGTGAAATAATACTGTATCTTCAGGTTAGACTAGCCCATTTAGATCTGTTACACCTATACTGTACGTTGTAATACGTTTCACTATCATTTTAGGTACCTTTTTTTATTATACCGGTATTTGCTTTATAAACTAATTTGATTAGTATGTACCAGCCTCAGGTCTAAATGGGCTAGAGTAATTATGAAATTTGTATTTGAGAGTTCACCTGGAAAACAATTGCACATTTGTTATAGGGTATAATCGCACAATTCCTATAGCTACGATGGAGTAAAGAGCAAATTTATTAGATAGTATGAATATGACAAGTAAGCGGGAAGCGAACGCAGCTCGTAAATTGCAATAACAACAATTAGAATAAATTACGTACTTTTTCTTCCTTTTTAGTTAGTATTTTTTTTAAGTTTTCTACTGTGTGTGTGTGTGTGTGTGTGTGTGTGTTACACTCTGGTGGTGGGCAGGTGGTGTCACAGCGGGACAGACAGACAGACAGACACACAGACATGATCTGCAGGGTCTCATAGTTAGTGCTCAGTGCGTTCGCAACTAAACTGAACATTTCACCACATTAGACTAGAATAGTTTCCCGTTCCTGATCCTCATCCTAGTAGCGCTGGTATTCTTCCCAGTACCTGGGTGCTTGTGCGATAGAAAACCATGACTGGTAAACCACTAGACAACAGTATAACCATGCTGGAGCAAGACCTAGCCTGTTGAGAGCATGAATTTGGCAGAAGTAAAGCGCCCAGGGAGTTGACACTGGGGCTTAACAGATCTGCTTACATTCTCTGTGCATGAAGCACGTGTTTCGAAGAAGACCGTTTGAGGTGGAAGTACATACTGTATATGACGTAAGTCAGACCTATAGACAAATGGTTCTCGAAGTGGGGTCCAGGTACCTCCAGGGGTCACTGGGGGGGTTACAGGGGGTCCCGACTCCTGAGTGAAATGTGATACCGTGGCTATTTAAAGAATAGATAGATAGATACTTTATTTGTCCTTTCGGAAATTTGTTTTGTGCACAGCAGTCATCAGGATATACATAAAACATGCAAACAAACAGATCACACAGTACATAGACAATAAAGAAACAGTGCCAACAGAAGGCCACCAGTCATAGTTCCAAGAGGCATCACATCACACTTTATGCACGGAACTGAGATGGGGCCTGTTTGTTCATAAGCCCTATACTTATGGGAACAAACGATCTTGAGGCCCTAGCCTGCAGGGAAGGTACCATATACCGTCGCCCTGATGGTAAAAGATGGTATTGGCTGTATAACGGGTGTGTGTTGTCCCTAGTAATAGCTTTCCCCTTCCTGAGTACCCGGGTCTCATACATTGAGGTCATACTCTCAAATCGTACCCCAGCTATTTTACTGGACACGCTGATGATTTTATGGAGTTTGTTCTTATTAACCAATGATAATGAGCCATACCATGAAACAAAACAAAATGTCAATGCACTCTCCACAAAGGATCGATGAAAAAGTGCCATGATATTTTTTTTCAACGTTATACTGTCTCAGTCTGCGCATAAAATGCAGCCTCTGCTGACATTTCTTGTAGATGGAATGAGTGTTGGAATTCCATGTCAGCTTGGAATCAATCGTTGTACCCAAGTACTTATATTCGTCCACAATCACTACCCCATCCCCACCAATGACTATTTCCTGGTGTGCATGGGCACCAGTCCTAAGGTCCAATATGACCTCCTTAGTTTTTTTTTATATTAAGCTGGAGGAAGTTACTCCTGCACCAACCGGCAAACTCGTCCACTGTTCTTCTATAGCTTATCTCATCATCCTCAATCAGACCAACAATAGCTGTGTCGTCTGCGAATTTAACAATACAGGTGTTGTCTGACTCACTCCTACAGTCACATATCTACGAATAGTAGATATACAAGCTCACAGCTCAATCTGCTGTTTTTGAACATTCTTGAAAGCGTTTGAAACATTTTGAATCATTCTGGACTTAACACAAACCGTCTCTTCATGTTGGTAGCCTGACACCCCAGCCTGGATTTTCATTTCGTTTCACTTCATTATTCAGACAGACCGTTTCTGGGATTGCCGTTGTCAAAGCGGCAGTCTTCGGTGATTGGTTCACACCAACCAATCAATATAGGCTAGTAGCAAAGCAGATGACGTCTTTATGTGGCTAACCCGGTTGCTAACCAAATAAACAGTCAACGAGCACTACTAGCATGTAAACAAACACGGCAAAATATGTTGGATGATGTTTGTAAAACCTGTCGTTTCTGTAAAGAAACTATTTATCATAGGGCGATTTAATAGCCAGATCAATACAGTCGCAAGTTACCACAGTGCTAGGAACAGTGGGGCAGCCATGTTTGTTGTTTGACGTCGTCTCTGAATCAGCTGCTGCGATCAGATTTTCGATCGAGACTTGAATCGCCAGAAAAATTTTTTTACGTGGCTAGCGATTCAGGGCTGGAGCCAGGCTAGGTCCCTGACACAATAACCTTTCAGCTGGGTGTCCGCAGCCATTTAGATTCTTGATATGAAAAAGTTTGAAAACCACTGCTATAGACAGACTCTCCGCAGTTGGTCAAGGGAACGAGGCTACAGTAGAACAGAATGGAAAAGGAAGATCCCAGGTCACCTGAAGTGTCTCGGCTGTGTTTTTCTCCTTGGCCAGAGTGCTTCCAGTGATGCCCAAGATGGCCAGGGCGTTGACCCGTACACTGACTCCCTCACAGCGGGTAGCTGCTTCACACAGGCTCATCAGCTGCTGGGGGCTCATACACTGACAACACAAAACAAACATGATGGAGATTGAGGTTAGCCATGCATGGGTGAGATGACTTGTTAACCACTTAAACCTATATATGGTTGCCCTCAGGCAGAAACCTCTCGTTACTCCATACTCCTTTTATTTTTCATAAATTAACACCCTGTACCTACGTGATCACTACTGTTACACAAAGCATCAAAAGTAGCAGATCCACAAGCTCGTTTTGAGTTTGAATTTGAATCCTGAAAAGTGACAGATTTGGACATAATTAGGATTCCACCAGACAAACGATATACAGTTGACCAGGGTCACTCAGGGGTCTACTTGGGTCTTCTCTGAAAATAGCCAAACTGCAAGCTCACGGCACGTTGCGTTGTGAGTGCGTTACGAGCTTGTAGATCTGCTACTAGTAGGGATGCGATGAGGGTTCACGTGGTTCAAGTGTGTGGGTGGAAACACAAAGTCCAACAAGACTCTCAGATTCTGGTGTACTGTACACATGTTTGTTCAGCAGTGGCAGCACAGTAAAACTGCTCCACGCATGGACACACACAAATAGCTAATTAAATGTAACTAAAATATGCGGTAAAATATACATTTCCTGGGCGCACCATTCACGTTTGAGAATGTTTCACCTGCGGGTGTGTAAGTGGGTCAACAGTGGTTTGCGGTACTACGACTTCTATATAGGACAGCCTTCCTTACATTTCCAGTTTAACCACAAAACTATTCTGGGGCAATCATTTGTCCAAAAAGACGATATATATGCTTACTACGCATCGCAACATTTTGTGGGTCCAACATTAACCACTTGAACATGTCATATTTGCGAAAAGTTATAAACGGGAAGAGGCAGTTAGTAAAGTACAGTTTGAGTTGTAAACCCAGTCTGGTTTTCAAAGACTACAGGGTTTAAGTGGTTAAGTGAAAGTAGCCAATCTGCAAATTCAACGTATTTTGTTGTGAAGCAGTCAAGGTCAAGGTAAACTTTATTGTCCACGAGGGAAATTTGTCTTGGGCTTTCACCCCTGCTGCAGTCTTACACAAAACATCAATGACAAAATACAGACAGAGGGAGACACAACATTTACACAAGTGCACACATAGTGTTTATAATCTAACCTCTTACTGTCACTGCTGTTTCAGAGCCTCGTTCAACATTTTAGTTGACACTGTTTTTAAACCTGATGTACTTCCACTTCAGTGCAGAAGTACAAACTCTCCATTTTAAACATGGGCAACATCTCTGACAATGTTTTGAGCCTGTTTTAATGTAGCCTGCTGAACCATAAGTGTGTAATTAAAAGTAGCACCAGAGCCACACACACTGACAGGAAGCAGTGTAGTGCAGTGTGTGTACCTGATGTTGTTGATGTTCTTAATAGAGACTGTCATGTGTGTGGACTGTACCTGGGGGATGTTCTTAGAGGCTATCATCTGCAGGAGTGACCTCATGGCACTGGTGACGGCCTCCAGGAACTCCTCGTCCTTTGGTATCTCTGGAAAGACAAATACGCAAGTCACCATCTCTCTCTCTCACACACACACACACACACACACACTTTATCATTCTGTGCTTTATCTATTCATGTACAAATAAACTAAGCAAACGAACAGAAACGTGCTCCAATTCAATGGTATAAATGCCACCACCGCCTAGTCTAGGGGTTCAAATCCACCAACTTTGTTGAGCATCTATATCTACACCACACAACTGGCCCGTGAATGTTAGCGTTACTCCTACGGGCTGGGGGCGGGGGAGTAGGACGGACGTAGAGCTAAACGTGCTCTACGTCCGCAGGTGAGCCCGTTTAGATACAACAGTGATAACGCCACACTGAACTGTAGTGTGGGCAGGGCTTAATTAATGCCGGAGCTCGGCCCCGCAACCTGCCTTCTGCACTTTGGTACCTCTAGAAGGCGTACCGTCGCCTCCAATGCAGAAAATACAAATGTCTTTATTTAGAGTAGACTAATTATTATTAACAATTCTATGGCCACCATTGTTGCAGTCTGTGTCCGTTCATGTGCCGAGGGTATGAGAGCCTTATGAGCCTTTTTCAAGGGAAACAATTACCCCGGGGCTTAACTGGATATTAGCTCATGGATAACCAATGATCGGCCGTCAAATTGCGTCAATAAAGCCCGTTTTGATTAACTGTGATTATATTTGGAGTAGGGCCGGGACTTTAACGAATTAATTGAGATTAATTAACTACAGAAAAATGTACGCGTTAAAATAATTAACGCATTTAATCGCACCTTTTCTTCACTGCGGAACGTTTCTCACTGGGCGCGTTTCTAGTACTGAATTGGCTGTGGCACGCATACTCTACACTCTGCTCCATAGAGCGAGGCTAGCAGCAGCAGCAGTTCACTCTACACTACAGGCTACAGCTCCGTCAGAAAGCCCAAACCCAAATTAATCGAATGAAGAAGCCACTTATATCGCTTTTGCTCCATGGATGGGACATTTAGATGTAAAAGCTATCGGATGGACGCGTGGATAGCGGCATGGCTGTGTGCAATGTCAGAGGGAAAGGATCCATATATGACCAACGTTAGCTTCCATGCTAACTGCTTCAGTTTAACACAGGACACCAGAGACGCACGGTGATTTCGATGCGAAACATACTGAAGTAGCAAGCGTGGGAATTCCGTGGTCAGACAATGGTCTGCCCCAACCTAATGTCATGTGAAATGTTTCCCCCCCTAATAAAGTAGTTTTTATTTCTTTTCTCATGCCCCGCCATGTAAAGCACATTTGAGTATTCATATACACACTGAAGACACTTTATATAGGCACTTGCTGCACTTGTTTATCTGTTGGGATAGAAAAGTGTTATTAAGGGGAATACCACTCATTTTCAACATTTCTCTATGGAGTTGTGTGCACTGGAAATAATAAAAAGTCCCCCCATTCTGTGTTGCCTAGAACTGGAGGTCTGAAAAAAACAGTAACAGTAAGTACATTTTTGTGATGTCACTGAGATGTACTTCATAATGTTACTGATTTTTTACTCAATGTCCCTTCCTGCAATGGAAAAGGACACTACAGTGGCTGAATCCCCTCACGTCAAAACAGTTGTCAATCTTTACAACTTGACTTGATAAGAAGACAAGAAACACCACAATTGGCAAAACCGATGGGTTCATGAGCTCCGGCACCGAATGATTTACAAATTAGGCACCGTGTGTGTGGGGAGGAATTAATTGGCATAATGACTAAATTGGGGAGAAAAGGGGGTAAATTAATAATTGTCAGACCTGCGGCACCAAACACCAGTGAGGACAGGTGGAGCGCGGCGGCCTGCAGGGCGGCGCCACCTCCCAGGGACTCTGCATCCATGGCAGACAGGATGTTGTTGAGGCAGGTCAGTGCTCTGTGCTGCACACGCTGCATCCTACGCACACACACACACACACACACACACACACACACACACACACACACACACACACACACACACACACACACACACACACACACACACACACACACACACACACACACACACACACACACACACACACACACACACACACACACACACACACACACACACACACACACACACACACACACACACACACACACACACGTTTTCAAATATTTTCATGTGCTCCCAAATTAATATTTGGCTGCGGAACCCCATTTCAACATATTTGGCGGCGGTAGCTCAGGGGTAGAGTGGCCGGATGGTAACCGCAAGGTTGCCATTTCGAACCCGGGCTCCCCCAGAGTTAGTGTCGTAGTGTCCTTGAGCAAGACTCTGAACCCCTAATTGCTCCTGATGTGCTGGTTGGTGCCTTGCATGGTTTACGCTGCCATCGGTGTATGAATGTGTATGCATGGGTGAATGTAATCTATGTAAAGCGCCTTGGATAAAGGTGCTATATAAATGCACCATTTATATTTTGGGACACAGTCCCCTCATACAAGATTTGCGTTGTACCAGAGATTTAAAAAGAAACAGGTCTACAAGCTCGGATCTTCACTTTTCAAATGGCCTGTGCCTATACCGTAGGGTTAAAGTGGTTGAACAGACTTTGATGCTATATCAACTTATTTTGCTGGGGACCCCCTGGACCCTCAAAGACCACCACCTTGAGAACCACTGCTATAACTGAATTAAGGAGAACGACTATGTTTTAGATCTTTTATTTCTTAGCAGCAGTGATTTGAATGGAGGTATTTGACAGATCTATTGTTGTTATGACCCAACAAGAAACCACCAGTGTTACCTTTTAACCAGGCACTTCCATGCTGCGTTCTGCACACACACATCCATGGCCTCCGTGCTGGGGAACTGCGTCTTTTTCAGTACCTGGAGAGTTGAATGAGGACAGTTTGTTAACACAATGAGTGCCATCTGGTGAACAAAAGTGGTGGTGCTTGGGTGCCACCGGATCAGACTCTGTTTTAGCCAATGCTAGCGAGCAAAGGCAACGTCCATCCAACGCCATTATTCCAACCACTTGTAGCGTGGGCAAAGCGTTTCCGGGTTTCGAGCAGTCACGTCAAGTTGCAGCCGTGCACCAGCTGTTTAAAAGAGGAGACACCTGCTCTCTTGTTGCATATGTTTGGGTGTACCCAGACAGACACAGGTCCAGTTTACTAAGTCTGGTTTACTAATGTCTTCCAAATCTGAAAAACCTGTCAGTGTTGCTTAAACTATTTTATGTGAAAGACCCCAAAAACATATATATAATGTAATTGGCCGCCGACCCCTATTTGAAAATATGTTGTTCCAGGGACCCCCAGAAGCAAAGATATGAGGGGAAAAATGTTTTTCAAAATGTTTGCTAACATTTCCACGAATTAAAAACAATAGCAGATCTACAAGCTCATAGCACTCATAGCACTCAGCGCTATGAGCTTGTAGATCTGCTATTTTTCAATAGTTAAAGTGGAACACACCTTCTGTGGGATGCTGTGGTTGGTCAGAGCACTGTGGATCTCAGCAGACAGACACAGGGGAGACAGCAGGCTGGACAGTCCGTCACACAGGCTGTCAGGGCCCATCTCGCTCTCGTCACTGCTGGACTCCTCTTCCCACTCGTCATCCGAAGGGTCTGAAAACATGAACGTTCACGGATGTGAAATTGCTGAGGGCAGTCTTTTTTTGTCATCTTCATTTAAATTTAGGTAGCTCCTAACTGTACCCCCTTTTTCCCCCCAATTTAGTCTTATGTGCCAAATAATTCCTCCCACTCCTTGCCACTGCTGTTGTATCCAACTGACTTCACCTGCCATTGAGGAGGAGCCCCCACTGGGAGGACGTAAAGCCTTCGTCCTAAACCTCCTGCTCAACCCTCCCTGCAAACAAGTAGGACTACTACGGGCAATGACAAATATCACCCTTCCCTCAGTCTAGTCCTGGCCTAGCCTGAGCTAACGTGTTAGGTTTCTGGTCTAGAGGGGCGGGTCGCGGCTGAGATTTGTGCACGCCCTGATTGGATCTCATCGATCCGTCCGCCACCCCCGGCCCCTCCTCTCCCCCCTAGTGCAGCGCTACGTCACATCATTTGGAGCGGCGCCCATCCGGAAGGGTTGACTCCCACTTTTAGACCAGAGCGGCCAATGCGTTCCTCCAGGCTTTACATTTTTGCACCAACAAAAATGAAAGCCTGGTACCGAGGCTAGTCCTGGCCAAACTCCTGATTAAGCCTCAAAATCTCATTAAGCCTCAAAGTTGACTTATATGTGGATTCGAACCGACAGACTCTGTTCCATGATGGTGGACTGGCACTTCACCGCTGCGCTCCGATGTGCAGTCAGTGGCTGATGAAGGGAGGATGCCTGGGACAGGCACGGTGGAACCCTGGGCACTCACTCACCATCAGGGCAGCACATGTTGACGATGATCTCCAGGGACGTCTGCTGGGCTGTCAGCAATGCGATGGCCTCCCGCAGCTCTGCCTTGTCCCTCTGGATCATAAGAGAAATCAGCCGTTGTTGAGAGTCAACAACACAGTGCAAGATCAGTGTTGTTTTTGACAGACATCTTTGTTTTAGTCAGTCTATTGACGAATAGTTTAATTTAGTTTTGGTCATATTTTAGTCATCTGAAATGGTTTAGTGTTAGTCTAGTAAAGTTTTAGTCGACTAAATATCATACGATTTTAGTCGACTAAATCTACAGTTAACAAAAATAACTGCTCGTGACGGAACGTTCCGCCAATTAGAATCCAACCGGCGGAACATTGGTGCTTTCTAGAGCAAGGATGGACTCATTAAAGCTCGCTAGCATTGACGAAGTAGATCCGGGTCAGCAGTCTAGCTCTTGCTCAGTCTAGCTCTTGCTCTTGCGTCCACCAGGTGGCAGTTAACCTGTTAATTGTGTTGCATTCTGGCGGGCCTTGATGGTGTGTAATGGCTTGATTGATTTTATACTTGGTTCAGTTGCATGCTGGAAATTGCAGATCTACTACGCGTCGCAGCGTGAGCTTGTTGATCTGCTATTTTCAGCTTAATTAATGCCCAGTGGTGCACAGTAATGAATGCACTTATGACGTAAATTGAATGGCAGCCTAGTCTATGTACATTTAATGTCTGTATGTATGTGTTACTGTGTTTATAATAAGCGATTGATAGATTGAAGATAGGGAAGATAGTTTGTTCTGTACCCTGGCACAGATTTATTCAAAGTGAAACATTTTGTAACTTTGTTTTGAGTGATAAATAAAGTTGGGGGAGTGGGGGTATCCAATATGAATAAACATGTAGGGGTTAACATTATTGTAGCTTTCAATGCTGTTAACGAGAAGTCCATGGCATGGCTGTGGAAGAGTGGGAGTGGGCCTTGATTAGAGGAGTGGGTAGAGAGGCCATCTGAGAATCAGAAGGAAGGTGCAGAAGGAGCAAGATACATAAAGGAACACTAATCAACATTATCTTTATGTAACACTCATTGTCTCATGGTGTCTCACAGTTAAGAAACCTGCCTACCAATGATCATCGATGGGGATTCCAAGCAAAAATAAACTACAGACAAGCCATTGTTCCTGGAGATAGATATACGTGTTTGAAACAAATGACCAAAGCTGCCAGTGCCTGCCGATGATGTGACTGGTAGGCAGGCTTCAGAACTGTCCACTTACACGAACAGCCCTCCTCTGACACGGAGAGAATAGACAGTAATGTTACTAATGCTAATGAGCATTAGTGAGAACCCCCATGGTATTAATATAGAGGAGAAGCAGAGAAAGGAGGGCTACAAACAGCTGCTCCATGATATGATGGGATTCTATTTTCGAAGGATCACCAGTAAATTGTCAGCCGTGATCATGGCAGCAGCGCTGTGATTGGTGCTGTGAGGGACAAGCTCATCTCGGACCCGCCAGTTGGACAGGGGGCAAAGGAAGCAGAGCGACGGACACAAAAAATGAGTACACAAAACACAAAAAAGAGCTGGAATGACCATTCCAGGTCTGTAACTCTGAGTGTACTGTACAAATGGAACCAAATGGACCCGTCCTATTTGTACACTCCCATATGGGGGTACTTGGAAATAAAACGTTTGAGAATCACACCAGTAGACTTCCATACATGGTGTCATAGTAAATCAGTGAAGAAAACCTGGAGACTTGTGGGTCGAAAGCCCAAACCACACCAATGATTTGCCATTGCATGCAAACGGTTGCGAGTAGATGCATGTAGTTGTAGTTGCAAGCAACCATTGAATTGAACTACGGTAATTGAATCACTCGGGTCGACTTGCGTCTGCATGCGTCTACTCACAACAGGACACATGACACCGCTGGGACCCTTAGGCATGGTTTGGGCTTTATGATCAAAATAAGAACATTATAAAAAGCTGGGTAAAAAAAATAAACATAGAATTTGCCCACGAACAAGGCCAAGTCTAGCCTCCACCACATGTATGGACATATTGATGAGGAGACATATAATCACTCACCGGCAGCAGATCAGAGAAGTCAGTATCTACATGACGTGCAGCCATTCCGTTGCTCCTGTGCCCAGTTCCCTCCTCCATGTCCTCCTCTTCAAGCCCTCCAGCAGCCAGCTCCTGCTCCTCTGTGACCAGCAGTGGTGGAAAGGAACATTTAAGTGAAGTCTTTTCCACAAATGAGACTTGAAAAATGGGGGTCATCTTATAATCAGAATAATTATATTCGGCACAATACGGTAAAACATGAGTACTTTTTCCACCACTGGTGACCGGTGAGGTCGAGGCCAGAGGACCTCTGAGGTGACGCGCCTCCTCTGCACGCCGCAGCTCGGGGATCAGCACACCGGCGTCCAGCTCCAGGGTTTGCCCCAATACGGCCGCCAAAGCGTTAAGGGTCTGGGCCTGGCTGCCGGCCGGTAAGTTGCTCTTCATGTTCCACAATGTCCCTATTGGAGGCGACAGAGAGAGGACACGACGACAATAGCTTATCTACAAGCTTACAACGAGTCACTTTGTGATGCACCTATAATGAATATGTCAGTCCTTTCTTTGAATATTTGTCTATCTGCCATGTGCATATTTTCTTTTGATTACCAGGCAAATAGAAATTCTTTATTCATATGTTCCAATGTTCAATGCAAAAAACACAATTAAATCGACATTAATCGCAATTATTTGTGAGATTTGTGACAGCCCTAGAGCATGCCCACCTGGGAAAACAACTGCTGCACGGTTCAGGGGACACGGGGGGAAAGACTGCTGCAGCGCCTTTGTGTTTGCATTTATTTATTATCTTGTAAGTATTTTAATTGATTTGCATTTTCTAAAACACAAATAGTCCCTACTGGGGGTCACTGGCACAAAGCATTGTCAGTTTACAACAAAAGGTTTGAGAACCACTGCTGTAAACCACTGTGTTAAAAAGGGAAGTTACTGTTGTTTTGAGTACCAGAGACAGTAAGATAAATCTGATAATAAGCACCACACCGACACACAAGCAGAGCCATTGATACAGTGCCTGCAGCAGAACGTCCTGAGCAGTGTGTGTCTGTGTGAGACATGTCTTTGTGAGTGGACAGTACCTGCAGCCAGCGTCCTGAGCAGTGTGTGAGCCATGTCTCTGTGAGTGGACAGTACCTGCAGCCAGCGTCCTGAGCAGTGTGTGAGCCATGTCCTTCTGCGTTGACAGCATCACGCTCTCCAGGGCTCCTAGCACCGAGCCGTTGATGCTGCCCAGCAGCTCCAGGTTGTCCTCTGTCACAGTGTGCAGGCAGTGGGCTGGAAGGGTCACGTCAGTACAAGCATGTGTGCGTTTAGATTTATAGCATACTGCAACAATTGATGATCAACACAATATGGGATGTACATACATTATGCACCGTGTGCTGCAGGTGCAGGGGTCCAGGCAGCCGAACGGTAAGCTTTATTATGTTCGATAGCGAAAGCAATACGGCACAAACTTCTATTAGACAACTGAAGGACTTGTGCAATGGCAAGAGCATTATGCAGTCGCTTCTGTGCATTCTTGTTCCATAAAATGGTTAATATTAAAGGAGATAGATTTCCTCTCATTTAATGCAGAGGGTAGGGACAGTTCCTCTCACTCAACCTCTCCTCAAAGCAAGCAACCATTTGTCGTTTCTACCACATGTGCAGACAGGGTACTTGTTTGTGTATGAAGTACACAAAATCGGGTCGTGACAAAATCAGGGAGGCACGCGGACATGAGCTGGTAAACTTGCGTCATGTGATGAAAAGTATCATTTGGCCTTTAGACTTGAATACAGGGTTTAGTAATAAGTAAAAGGTAAATAAATACTGTGCATATATATTACAAAGTTCCATATATTCACACACTGATTGACACACACTGAACCATGCAAAGCACCAACCTGCTCATCGGGAGAAGGAGGGTTCAGTGTCTTGCTCAAGGACACTTACTGGTACTACTAACGCAGGGGGAGCCAGGGCTCGAACCATAGCCGCACTACCTCTTGAAGGACTGCCAGTCTGCCACCCCCAGCACAAAAGTGATAAGCAGTGATACAGTGACTACAGCGACTACATGAGACACTTGGGAGTGAGTCTGCAGCTCTGACTGCAATGGGGAGTTTATTCCAGTTTGGAATTGGAATAAATCGTCTCATGTCCAACACTGTTAGTTACAGGATTAAAATTCAAAACCAGCTAAAGTAGGAGATAGACCAGATCAAAACGCGTCGCATCGTGCGGTGCTTCAGCGTGTAGATCTGCTGCTATATGACTGTGGAGGGTTGTCCAGGGAACTTTTGGGATGGCTTAGTCCGAATGCAGTCCAACCCGGCCTGCGTTCCTGCCATGCAACCAAATTTGATAGTAGAAACGTACATATGAAGTTAAATTCATGTCCTACCGGCAACCACAGCCAGCTCTGTGTTGTGTGGATGTCTCTCCACACACTGGACGACCACGTCCAACAAACCAGACTTGTTGAACAGCGAAAGGGCCTGGCTGCTGCTTTCACTGGCAGGGAGCAGAGAACAATATATACAAAAAATATATATATATATATATATACATTTGAAACATAAATTAAAACAAAAAACAAATACTCATGGTATGAAAGGACATTTTCGATGGATAGTCATCTCCACGAAATGTAAAAACAAATAACGCACAAAAGCAAGCTCAGCGGGGATCATGTTCACTTTCAACAACAGCCCTAGCTTACCACAGATTCCAAAGCAGGTTCACTGCCTCGTTGGCCACGCCTTCCACCGTGTTCCTGGGCTCTTTCATGGGCACAGTGCTGGCCTCAAAGCCAGCACAACACTAGATGTTCCACAAACAAAAACAATACAAGCTTAGCCAAATTACTTTGATTGTGGCGACATGCACCGGAAATAGCCAAATCTACAAGCTCACAACGTGTTACTGCGAGACATGTTGTGAGCTTGTGGATCGGCTATTTTCAGCGCACGACACCAGCATGCAACTATCTCTCAACTATGTATAAATGGGACTTTAGTGCACATGGTTCCACTCTCACTGCTACCATGGATCTAAACAATGCAAAGAATCTAAATAGCTAATGTGAGCACGCCCTGTACCTCACAGAGATAAACATTGAGTACATACATGATTGAGTACATGACAACTGAATTTATTTGTTCTTCTTGGCCCCAGGGCATTTTGCTAAAAATAATTAGTCACCTAAAATTCTGACATGAGAATGACATGGGATGATGGGAGTGATCGTTTGCCCGCAAGCAAAGTCCTTGTTATCATTCCTCTTTCAAACATGAGTCTCTCTCCTATATTGTATGCATATTTAAGCACTCAGAGATCACACCCCTCTATATATATATATGTATACAGTAGACTAGAGGGAGTATTGCGTACATACAACAGCTGTCTGAAAAAGCATTTTAAGAGTAACGGAACAGAAGCTGAATATAAACACGGGGTGTGGAAGAGCCCGCCAGTGTCTCACCTCTCGGAGCAGGGCTGTCAGAGGGGTCATGACATCATGTTTCACCATGTCCTCACAAACCTCATGGCCTCCACATGCACTCAGGTTCCTGTGTGTGTGTGTGTGTGTGTGTGTGTGTGTGTGTGTGTGTGTGTGTGTGTGTGTGTGTGTGTGTGTGTGTGTGTGTGTGTGTGTGTGTGTGTGTGAAAGTAAAACAATAATAAATCTGGTAAACTCATGAACCAAAACCAGTATATTCTTAGTATATAGTATATTGCTGCCGTCGGGCAGAAACCTTATTTTAAAGGTATATTCAGTGATTTCACTTAATTCAAATATCACTTATTTTTTTGTTTTGTTGTGATAATCCTCTCTACTATAGAGTGTGCTGACCATATAAGGAGTTCCTCCCTGTCCCCAGTTAACCCCTGGGGGTCAAAAAACCTTAGGTTTCGTTTTTGACTCTCTATCCTGATTGGACGAAAGGCTGGGTCCCACAGCCAAAAACGAAACCTAAGGTTTTTTGAGTGAAATCACTGAATATACCTTTAACTGTTTCCTAAATAACCTCAGCTCATAAATCATACATTTCCACCCACTGCCAGCTTTTTTCCCCCATATTTCCTTACGTTTGTAGTCACAGAATAATTATCTCCACTATGATCGCAGGGAATGAGTTGCCCTACTTGTTCATCCTACAGGGTCACACAGAAGCAACGAAGTAGCAGATCCACAAGCTCAAAATGCGACGCAGTTTGAGCTTGTGGATCTGCTACTTTAGCTGTTTTTGAATCGGAATCCCTAAAAGTATGAGGTTTCTACCCGACAGAGACGATATGAGTGTGAGAGAACATTTATTTGGCTTTACTTAAACTTTGACACACTTGAAGTATAGTGGGCAAGAAATCTTCAGTCTGGCAAAGAGAACAATCTGAATAAAATTGGGGAATAAAATAATGATATAACCAAACACCATCTTCATCTCAGTGTTTACCAAGCAACTCTTGTCGATAACTGGATTATGGCTCTCCCTGTTGAAATACTGTAGAACTGGGAATAATTTGTCAAGAGAATGTTGCATTTATCACATCCTGAAAAATGTTTTTGTCATGTTATATGGATATCCCATTCCAGGAGGAATATATTGTAGCCCTAGTTATTCTATTTAATTTTACATGAATTCACATTAAAGTTAATTCAGGAAAGAACTATTTTTCCTTGCAATTATAGAAATATACAATGAATGAATTTTAAAGCTGTTAAATAAGGATTTTGGATTGCAGCTTTAACTCTTGCGGTCACATCTAATGCCACGCATCTGTGTTGCAGTGGAAAAAGCGTACATTTGACTAGACTAGACTAGAGCATGGATAGAAGGGGTACCATCCTGGGCAGGTCGTGTAGACTAGAGCATGGATAGAAGGGGTTCCGTCCTGGGCAGGTCATGTAGACTAGAGCATGGATAGAAGGGGTTCCGTCCTGGGCAGGTCGTGTGTAGACAGTAGACTAGAGCATGGATAGAAGGGGTTCCGTCCTGGGCAGGTCATGTAGACTAGAGCATGGATAGAAGGGGTTCCGTCCTGGGCAGTTCATGTAGACTAGAGCATGGATAGAAGGGGTTCCGTCCTGGGCAGGTCGTGTAGACTAGAGCATGGATAGAAGGGGTTCCGTCCTGGGCAGGTCGTGTGTAGACAGTAGACTAGAGCATGGATAGAAGGGGTTCCGTCCTGGGCAGGTCGTGTAGACTAGAGCATGGATAGAAGGGGTTCCGTCGGGAAACTACAGGGAGAGTGAGTGTTCCGTGCTTACCGCAGTTCTTGGAAAGCCCTGCTGTGATTGGCCAGTAGTAGAAAACCCACAAAGCTGCGTTCAACGCACAGGTGAAGTCAGTGACGTATTACGGCCACAAAGCACAGGCATGAACAGCACTTGCACATACGTCTATGACTTGGCCATCCGCACAAAGCTGTGCTCAAATTTGCATTGTGCTCAATATGTAGGTGTGGAATTCTCTCAAATAGATGGACCCAGTCCAGGTTTTACACTCAAGACTTACAAATGGATAAATGAACACAGGCTTTTAACTGCACAGTGTAATCTTGTTCATGGACATGAGACAACTAGCATGGGACGGGGTATTCAAAGTTAAAGCTGCAAATCCTTATCCAACACCTTTAGAGGTTCTCAAAGTGGGGTCCAGGAACCCCCAGGGGTCCTTGAGGGGGTTCCAGGGGGTTGCTGTGAGTGGAGCGGCGCTGTGTGAGCTATGTTCCATCACCAGCCAGTCAAACGATACGATAAAGTGACTTTGGCTGAATGAGCCACTCTCTTGCGTGCCCCACTCTCTTCTCTTGAATCTGGTTATTAATAATTAACTCACAAAATTTAACATTTAAAGCCAGGCATTTTTACGGGCACCTGTTTACCTGCGCCAGACAAAAACTACAAAAAACTACAAATCGCAGTTCCCATCTTGAACCGGAAGTATTCACTGCATCCTCTCCGCCTCTCAATCCGGCCCTAAACTAGCAATCAACATGAGCGGATAGCGAGCGTGACAACAACCCCCTGGAGCGAGGAGCGGCATTTCCCAACACTCCGCTCACATACTCACGTTAACCACTTAATCTATTTATTATCTATTTATATGTTGGCTAATCAAAAATAGAAGATCTACAAGCTCACAGCATGTCACTTACTCACTTTAATCATTTTTGAGTGGTGCAACCACTCCAAGGAACAGCAATGTGTCCGTGTTCACCTATGTGACGTTAATGAGCACCAGTATGACTGAGTACCAGAATCAGAGAGAGACAGTGCTGCACTGTTGCCTGCTAATGAGAGAGAGAGAGAGAGAGAGAGAGAGAGAGGAGGGGGGGAGAGAGAGAGGGGAGTTGCACCACTCAGTTCACACAGGTGTGATTTTGAATAATATCGAAGATGTCGTTGAAACATTTTGAATATTTTTTCCTAACTAATCTTCTCTTCAGGGGTCCCTGGCAGAAAAAGCATTCCAGATTGGGGTCTGCAGCCAAATAGATATCATTTGTGGGGTCCTTAAGATGAATTAGTTAGGGAACCACAGCATTTAAAGTAGTGCTGCACGATTCTTGCTCAAATGTGAATCTCGATTTTCCATCATGATTCTCACACGATTCTCATTTTTGTCTATTGTCTGTAGTTGCTGAAGATTACTACTAAATTCAAAATGTGGCACCTGGAGCCAACTACTGTGACTTTAAACAGTCAGACAGATATTTTGTGAAGCCACCAAGGAAATCGAGACTTCCTGAAAGCTGTCTTCACCTAGACTGTATTACCTTAATAAACATGTCATGAATACTTTCTGCTTCCAGTCACTAGTTTAAAGTCTCATTTCTCATGTCATAATATTCTTTTTGGAAAATTATGGTCCCATTTATTACAAAAATGACCATAAAGTTGCGTATGTTCTGAGGGGCGTGGCTACCGTTACAGTCTATGATCGGGAGCCACCCCCCCGTTCGAGTCAAAATAAAAACCAACGAAGAAGAAGGGGGGAAGTCCCGCCTCGTTGTCTGGGACAGCCAATGACCAGCTGGGCCCAAACGGATCTAGAAAGATGGCGATTTACAATTCAAGGACTGACTGGCTTCATCTTACGTCCATAACAGAGCCGGAGAACGCTTTGTCCATATTTTTTTACAGTCTATGCTTTAAACCGATAACATCAAACTGCATGACTTAAACTTCTCTTAACGCATTTCTCTTGAAGCAAAAACATAAGAGTAACTATAATGAATTGGACAGCACACTAGTGCTGCACGATTCTTGCTCAAATTTAGGAATTGAGATTGTGTAGGTCCGAATCTGAATCTAGATCGCAATCTTTTTTGATTAATTGTGCAGCACTACTTTAAAGAAACCCTGTAGGACTTTACAGCGTGGTTAGTGGGCACTTCTCACCTGAGTGCCCCTGTGGCGGTCTCCCTGACAGCCAGGCTCTGGTCCAGCAGCATGGGGCCCAGGCGCCTCACAGCATCCCTCTGCAGGAAGCCTGGGATGCTCTGACTCGTCTGCACCACCCGGGAGATGCTGGCACATGCAAACTCTCTCACGTCAGCATTGGGACTCTGCAACTTTTCACCACCACACAAGACATGGGGGTCTTAGTCCTAGTGATAATATTTAACCTCATATTCTGTTATTTTGTATAGTCTTTGAATCACTAGCCACGCCCATTAGGAAATGTTGTTCTTGTGATAAAGTGAAACAAATTTTAAATTCAGCGTCAGAGTGGCATGCTAGTTATTTTATGCATACGTTCCCCAACTCTTCCAACTGTTTTTGGGAGATTAATCTGATTTCAACACTGAGTGCATTCCAATGCAATACCCATACAAATGCAGGGAAGAATCGTAGAAGCAGTAGAAGGCTATGGACCAGAGCTAATGTTATAGAATATGTGTTTTCTTGTCTGAAACCATACATTTATTAACAACTTTAACTAGTTTGGAGGACAACTATCTATCTATCTACAACTGCAAGCTGCACTATTTTTGCTATTTTGAAAATGGCACTTAAGGGGAAATTTCTTTCTGAAATGACACCAAAATATTTGACATTGTTGAAGAGTTCTGCTACTAAACAGAGTTACCGTAACTGAATTTAGACTTCACATCAAGTCTAGTATAGTCGGTTATGTTTCATTCCTTACTGACTGCCAGTAGGCAGTAAACAATAGTGAATATGCCCTCTCGCGCTCCGCGCAGGTCGAGTCTTAATATAAACAAAGTCATGTGACGTGTAGGCTGCCCGTGCGTCCCGGTAGTCTATATAAGCACGTGACAGCCCACACCCGGCCTCTTTGAAACTTCTCGCTACCTGACGTGAGTATCGTGGGTAAGTGTAGCTCCTAGAATCTGTACATCAGTTCTGTATTGCAAGTCCAAAGAGTTGTTAAGACACTATAGGTGTCGTGGTGTTGACATCCTGCCTGTGGCTGTTGCCGAGAGCGCAAATTGTTGTCCTCTCAAGGCTGTGGTTGTCAAATAATCACCATTACTCTTTGTTTGTCTTGAGGATCCCTAGCTACAAACACTCTCATAGTGTTGTTAAAGGGCTTCCTCCACACAATGGGTGTTGGCCGCGTGCTGCTGGTTTTCCACAGCACTCGACTAATTACCTAGTTATATTGTTTGTTTGATAATTACTTGCGCAAGCAGAGCGCGCAAGTAATATTTTCGCCCGGTCTCCTTCGTCGTGACAGCTGTTCCGCCATTCGAGGCTTACGCAGAAAAACATCAAATCTGTGCCTGTGTTGCTGGACCAATGATGACGAAATGACCATATTTCTTACGTCATCATTTAGAGCTAGTCATACGTATACTATATACATAATCAGTAAAAAATTAAATAGCAAATTGTGCCTGATCTGCTGGGACCAGAGTACGTGGTGTGTATGTGTATGACTAGCTCTAAATGATGACGTAAGAAATATGGTCATTTCGTCATCATTGGTCCAGCAACACAGGCACAGATTTGATGTTTTTCTGCGTAAGCCTCAAATGGCGGAACAGCTGTCACGGTTTTTGGCGCAAAGTAACCACAGTATACCGCTAATCAACTTACAACTACACACTTTATACAGTATAGAGTATAGAGTATATATGTATACATATATAGTATATGCCTATATACTATATATATACTATATATATTTCTTACGTCATCATTTAGAGCTAGTCATACGTATACTATATACATAATCAGTAAAAAATTAAATAGCAAATTGTGCCTGATCTGCTGGGACCAGAGTACGTGGTGTGTATGTGTATGACTAGCTCTAAATGATGACGTAAGAAATATGGTCATTTCGTCATCATTGGTCCAGCAACACAGGCACAGATTTGATGTTTTTCTGCGTAAGCCTCAAATGGCGGAACAGCTGTCACGGTTTTTGGCGCAAAGTAACCACAGTATACCGCTAATCAACTTACAACTACACACTTTATACAGTATAGAGTATATATGTATACATATATAGTATATGCCTATATACTATATATATACTATATATATTTCTTACGTCATCATTTAGAGCTAGTCATACACATACACACCACGTACTCTGGTCCCAGCAGATCAGGCACAATTTGCTATTTTATTTTTTACTGATTATGTATATAGTATACGTATGACTAGCTCTAAATGATGACGTAATAAATATATATAGTATATATATATATTTCTTATATAATATATACTATATATATTTCTTACGTCATCATTTAGAGCTAGTCATACGTATACTATATACATAATCAGTAAAAAATAAAATAGCAAATTGTGCCTGATCTGCTGGGACCAGAGTATGTGGTGTGTATAGTTACATCTAAACATTAATAATTTCAAACGTTCCTTCACAGAGATACTGAGATTTGACAATTTACAGCGGTCGAAAGGAATTGCGCGCTCTGCTTGCGCACTAGTTGGCCATTTATGGCCTACTAGTGTGCAACAAGCAAGTATGCACTCGACAGAGTGCAGTTCTAGTTAAACTTATATTCATTCTTAATTTGATTAAGAATAGATATAAATTCAGGTTACTGGAGGTTCCCACGCGTTCTGTGCTTGCACAGTCCTCGCTGGGATTGCCTAGTCAAATGTCTGACATTTAGTTTGATGATTAATCTAAATTAATTCATTAATCTAAATAATTTAATTTGTGAAAAAAAAAAAACTTTAGTTACTGGAGGATCCCACGCGTTCTGTGCCTGCAGTCCTCGCTGGGATTGCCTAGTTGAATGTCCGATTGACATTTTTGTTTGATGATTAATCTAATTAATTAGTTAATCTAAATAACTTAATTTGTTTAAAAAATTAATAAAAACGTTGGTCTGTTTGCTGGAGGTTACTGACGCGTTCTGTGATTGTACAGTTCTCGCTGGTATTGCCTGGCTATACAACTGGCTTGAGACTACTGAGCTATGGCGTGTACGTCCTGTAGCACTCAGCTCCAAGTCGACGACGGACATGACTTGTGTCCGACATGCTTGGGTGTCGGTCACCTCAGGGAAGCCCTGACTGACAAAGCATGTATGAACTGTAGCACTCTACCACTCTCTGTGAGAGAGGCTAGGCTGTGTGAGGTGGAGAACCTCCTGTTCAAGGGAAACCTCCCACCTTCTGGGGTCGCTGCTGATGGGAAGGTGAAGCGCAAACGCGGGTCTCGCGCAGAGCGCGGTCACCTGGCCCGGAAGAAGTCAACGGCGGCTGTCACGACTGCTCCATATCGCCATGAAATGGATGATTTGCGGGCTGAAATAGAGCGCCTTAAGGCAATGGTACGGCCACCGCCTCCTCCGCCACAGGCGGTCCAGCAGCCACCGCCTCCTCCGCCACAGGCGGTCTAGGAGCCGGAGGGCGATGATGATCTAGAATTAGATTATGATTATGACTATGATGACGCCATGTCAATTGGAGCTTCAGACTCCATGTTCCATGACGAGGATGAAATCCCCAGGGGGGACCCCCTGGATCAGGGTGATCCCCAGGTGGATAGTGTGCAGGCTGAGGATGGCTCAGAGACTTCCCGCAGAAGCTCGGTAAGCACTGAGCTGGGGATCGGGCCCTGCACATTGCGTTCAACGCTGCGTGCTGCCCTGGCTAAGATTGAGCTGGACGACCCGTCAGCCGCTCATGGGGCGAGTAACCCGTTCTTCAAACGGGCTGCCGCCGCTAGAATGCCACCGTTTGCTGTCCCACCCCTGCCTGACTACCTAAATCAGCTGAAGGAGTGCTGGGCTGAGAAGGGTGCATCTGCCCACCGAGGCAAGGATGCAAGGACCCTGGCCTCCATGGACAAGGCAGAAGTGCATGGACTGGTTCGCATGCCTCCTGTAGACCAGTGCATTGCGGCGCTGGTTCTCTCTCCAGACGAGGCACTAAAGGCAAGAACCCGCTGTCCCAGTGCACAGTGTGCAGTCACTGACGACCTGCTGACAAAGGCATATGGTTCTGCTGCCACAATGTCCCGTTTGGGGAACTCTCTCTCTGTGCTCCTCCTCGCCCAGTCCAAGATCTTGGAGAGTGGGCCAGGGAGTCAGTTGGGCGACTTTAATGATGTGGCTCTGGAGTCCTTCGCCTTAATGACAAGTGAACTTGGCCGTTTGATGTCCACCTTGGTCGTGACACGACGTCAGGTGTGGCTTGCACAGGCGCCTATGTCTGACAGCTGCAGACAGGCGCTACGGAAGCTTCCGGTGGTGCCGGACCAGTTGTTTGGCCCGGAGGCAACCGAGGCACTGCAGCGTAGGCAGCAGTCAAGGCTTCAGAGGACTGGGGTCAACGGGCCAGAGGCTCGATGGCACCACCCGGTCGACCCTCTAAGCCACGTGGCGCACGGGATCCGCGACGCCTGGGCTACCTGAATCCTCAGCCGCAGACCTGGCAACGTGACCAGGTGGCGGCAGGCAGAGGGCAACATCAGCCCAGAGGTGAGCAGTGGCCTTGCCAGCCCCAGCGTGGGCAAGGGCGAGGGCATAGCCGGCGCCCCCCCAAGTACCCAAATAACCCCCCAGGCACAGCCTGAGGGTCTGGGGCCGGCGGTGGGCAGATTTTCACAGCAGCACCTGAATTACTGGGCAGACCATGCCAGAGATGCATGGGTCGTTAAAACAATGTCCCAAGGTTACAGGTTGCAATTCCGCCGCCGACCCCCACAATGTTCACGGGTCAGGGTGACTTCAGTCACAGACCCCGTGAAGGCCCAGTGTTTGTCTCAAGAGGTGACCAAGCTCTTGGACAAACGAGCAATAACAACGGTTCACCCACGTTCACAGAACGAGGAGTTCTACTCCACCTACTTTCTGATCCCAAAGAAAGATGGGTCTCTCAGGCCTATACTAGACCTAAGAGGGTTAAATGTGCACCTCAAGGTCCTTCCATTTCGGATGCTTCGCACAGTCGACGTCCTACAGGCTATCACACAGGGGGAGTGGTTCACCACAATAGACCTCAAAGATGCCTACTTTCATGTGCCCATACATCCAGAGCACAGAAAGTACCTCCGCTTTGCCTTTCAAGGCAAAGTCTACCAGTTTGCCGTTCTGCCGTTCGGCCTGTCTCTGGCTCCCTGCATCTTCACAAGGTGTATGAGGGCAGCCTTAACGTCGCTATGCCTGTTGGGAGTGAAGATACTTCCCTACCTAGACGATTGGCTCATTTGCGCCCCCTCGTTCAGGGAGGCGGAACAGGTGACGTCCAGAGTCCTCGCTCACGTCGAGGCACTGGGCATGACCGTAAACCTCGAAAAGAGCTCGTTGCTCCCAACGCAACAGACCACCTTCCTCGGCATGTCCATAGCTTCGGTATCGATGCAGGCACGACCGACTGCACAGAGGGTGGAGAGAATTCAGAACCTCCTGCGGTCTTTCCGCCTGGGGGCGAGGTTGACCTACCTAACATGGCTCAGACTGCTCGGCATGCTGACCGCAGTCTCAGCAATCACTCCTCTGGGGCTGTTACATCTACGCCCATTACAGAGGTGGTTCAATGGCCTTCACATGGACCCCTGTCTACACAGGGGGGTCAAGGTCAGAGTCACTCGCAGGTGCCTTGGTTATCTCCGCCGTTGGCGGGACAATGCATTCCTGCTGAGTGGAGTCCCTCTCGGCTCGGTCCCGGCGAGACGAGAGGTGGTGACAACAGATGCCTCGCCTCAAGGTTGGGGCGCGGTATGGCAGAAGAGGTCAGTCCAGGGGCTATGGTGCTCTCGATGGAGAGGACGCCATATCAATGTGTTAGAACTCCGGACTGTTTCCTTGGCGCTGAAGCACTTCTTGCCCTTTCTCAGGGGGAAGCACGTGCTCATTCGGACGGACAGCACCTCAGTGGTGTTTCATGTCAACCATCAGGGAGGGACCAGGTCTCTGGAGTCCCTGAGGGAAGCCCATCGCCTGTGGACGTGGGCTTATCCTCTATTTTCCTCGATGAGGGCTATGCACCTGCCAGGCAGAGCAAACTCTGTGGCAGACTATCTGTCTCGTCAGAGACTGCCCCCTGGGGAGTGGAGATTGCACCCCCAGGTGGTACAGTTGATTTGGGATCGACACGGGGTAGCCTACGTAGATCTATTCGCCTCGGAAGGCACGACTCATTGTCCTCGGTGGTTCAGCCTGGCAGAGACCAGTGCCCCACTCAGGATGGACGCTCTCGCCAGCGCTTGGCCGAGAGCGCTCCTTTATGCGTTTCCCCCGATCCCCCTGTTGTTGCCTGTGCTTCACAGGGTGAGATCGTCAGATCACAGAGTTCTCTTGGTGGCCCCCAGGTGGCCCTCGAGAACATGGTATTCAATGCTCCTCAGTCTGTTGGACGGGGATCCATGGCAGCTTCCAGCAAGGATAGACCTCCTGTCCCAGCTGGACGGGAAGGTTTGGCATCCATCGCCGAGCCTCCTTCAGCTTTGGGTATGGCCACTGAAAGGGATCAGTCACTCTTGAGTGGGCTAGGCCCCTCAATATGTGAGACCCTGCGGAATGCAAGGGCCCCTTCCACAAGGTTGGTGTACTCAAATTGCTGGGCTGCTTTCTCATCATGGTGCAGCGACAGGGGTCTGGACCCGGTCTCTTGCCCTATACAACACGTACTACATTATTTACAGTGTCTACTTGATGCTGGCTGTGCAGCCTCCACCTTGAAGGTGCACACGGCCGCTACAGGTCAGTTGGTGCGCATTACTGGGTGACAATTTCTGCGTGGTGCCAAGAGGTTACGCCCCCCTAGGGTGAGGCATACTGCAGCTTGGGACCTGCCTCTGGTCCTGCAGGCGTTGAGCAGGGCGCCCTTCGAGCCTATGGCTGGGTCGTCCTTGAGCTAATTATCGATTAAGACCGCCTTTCTGTTGGCAGTTACGACAGCTAAGCGTGTGAGTGAGCTCCACGCACTTTCTATTAGCCCCGCATGCCTTCGGTGGAAGGCTGGCAGCACTGGGGTCACACTTTGGCCAAATGTGTCATTTTTGCCTAAGGTTCTGCCCCCCGATTATGTTAACCAGGCCATAGAGTTGGCGGGATTCCATCCTCCCCCGTTTACATCCGAGGAGGAGGAAAGGGCCCACTTACTGTGTCCAGTCCGTGCGTTGCAACTGTACATTCAGGCAACACGGGATATTAGACGCTCAGAGCAACTGTTTGTGTGCTACGGCGGAAAGAATAGAGGATGCGCGCTGTCTAAACAGCGGCTATCCCACTGGGTAGTGGATGCGATTAAGAAGGCTTATGAAGCATCTGGTAAACCTGCCCCCTCCGAGGTCATCGGCCATTCTACCAGGGGCATTGCCACGTCCTGGGCGGCGATGAGAGGGGTGTCACTGGCATCTTGGACAGCCCCTTGCACGTTCTCGAGGTTCTATCGCCTTGATGTGGCCTCCAGATCCTCACTGGCGTCGGCGATCCTGCCACTGGCTGCTACGGCAGTTTAGTAGGTGGGTTCAATTCCTCGTGACACTTCTGGTATGAGTCATCCACTATTGTTTACTGCCTACTGGCAGTCAGTAAGGAATGAAACATAACGCAAGTTACGAATGTAACTATGGTTATGTGAATTCCTGGATGACTGCCAGTAATAACGGTCACTCGGAATCTTTCAGGGCGAGAAGATTCTTAAGAGGCCGGGTGTGGGCTGTCACGTGCTTATATAGACTACCGGGACGCACGGGCAGCCTACACGTCACATGACTTTGTTTATATTAAGACTCGACCTGCGCGGAGCGCGAGAGGGCATATTCACTATTGTTTACTGCCTACTGGCAGTCATCGAGGAATTCACATAACCATAGTTACATTTGTAACTTGCGTTAGTTAGTCCATCCATACACAGACGCGAGTGTTTTTATTTTATCCATTTGTGTAAACCATACTAACTACCAGTCGTTGGCATTGTACAATGCTCTTAATTGATCCATGATGTGCAAGTCTAAGAAGTGTACAAATGCAATCAGATGACATGACAATTTGTTTACATTGTGTACACTTCTGAATTGTCAAAATAGTTGAATTAAGGTTGGGTTTTTTTGACAGCGCAAAAGATAACATCCTCTGGTCATTCACAATAAGTGACAACCACAGAGCTCTTTGGCAACAGTCTACGATGTTCCCTACATTATTTCGTAGGTCAGCACATTAATTCACAAGTTGACATGCACGCATTTTCCTACTTTCTCCAGTAACTCTCCAGCTGGACAACGGTCTTCGTCCTCCTCCACTTCGAGTTCTTCTCTCGCAGGGTTCACTGGCAGCCCGGCGGAGTTGAACTGGGACCGTTTAAACTTATTATTCTTTGCTTTACCCATTTCTTTACCCTTATGTTTATGAAATAAGTGGGACAATTAAGCCGAGCATGGGAGTTGAGTCGGCGGTGTGCTGCTGCTGCTGCTCAGTCTGTCAACCATCCACACGCACATAAGACGCCATGTGGAAATTCCCTGCCGTAAACCGATTGTTTGAGGCGGAAAACAGGACGCGCGTCGTAAACACGACGCAAAGGAAAAAGTACCGGTAAATTAATTTAAAAAAGGAATGATGACACCTTGACTTTATGATATTTAGCATAGTACTGTACTATGCTAAAGATCATCGTACTATTAGTACATTCTATAGATAGATAGACAGATAGACAGATAGATAGATAGATAGATAGATAGATAGATAGATAGATAGATAGATAGATAGATAGATAGATAGATAGATGGATAGATAGATAGATAGATAGATAGATAGATAGATAGATAGATAGATAGATAGATAGATAGATAGATAGATAGATAGATAGATAGATAGATAGATAGATAGATAGATAGATAGATAGATAGATAGATAGATAGAAGAGAGGCGCTATAGCCTAGATATATGCACGTATTGTGAATAGTGTATTCACACCTTAAGGCTCATTTTTGGTGATAGCTTATCACCTAAAACGGTGATAACCTATCAACAAAAACTGGTGTACGGTATATGAGCCTTTAGAGTAGGCTATATGAGTTAAATCGCCTCATGCGCTTTTGAGCTGCAACTTAATGCAAGTGGATGGGAGAACTGGTGCCGTCTCTATTTATATACCGGTACTCTCTCTCTCTCACACACACACACACACACACACACACACACACACACACACACACACACACACACGGCTTGGAATATCCGTGGATACTGGATTCCAAGGGATTCGATTTGCCATCCAAATACACTTTCCAGTGCAACTATAGTCCTTCATTCAGTCTCTCCATTTTTCCTGTGACCATTTTCCAATATTGGTCTACGCCAATTGGGACTCCTAATTCCACTGCATCCATCCCTATGATGGGTAGGCTACATCTGCTATGGGCATTCCTTTTGCTTCCTAGTCCCTTATATCTTTCCGTTTGGCGCTTTAATCATAGAAGAGCTCAACTTGGGTGTTTCCAATAAATGGACATGCTTTGATTGTTCTTAATATTTCTCAAACGAGCCTTCACTTTCCTGCAGGTAGCCTATAATTCTCTGGGGTGTTTTGGAACCAAACACATACATATTCAACGTTTCTTTACCAACTGGCAGGTTAAGTGCTCTGGAAATATCCTCTTTAATGAAACTGCGGGTGCTACCCCCATCTAATAATAGTTTTGATGAATTGAACAATGTGGACCCTGTTGTAAACAAGTGTAATGCTTAATTGGGTCGTCCACTCACAGTTAACAGTCTTTGTATTGAGTTTGTGCTTGAAATGTACTGTAAATTCTGCAAACTGTTAATAAATATTTCAATCAATCAATCAAACCTGGCTACTTGGCTTTGCGTTGGTGCATCTATCCAAATGGTAGCTGTCTGCAGTAATACTGTAGCCTACTATTGTCAGAGTTGCTTGCTACACTACTACTGCATCTGCAAGTAACACTGTGGTCAGCCTGTCTGTCGTTGCCGTGGTCGGCGCGTCTATCATGCGCTGTATATTGACTGGCTGTTTTGATTGCAAACTGTTTTGTGGTGTCTGCGCCCGCACTCTTCACAGTGAATGCCCTGCGTTCTACAATTACGCGCGACATGCCTGCATGCCTACCAGACATACAAAACACCTGCCTTGTTTCCTCAGTGTTTCTCTTCTTAGTTCAACAGTCAGTTCAGTACAGTTCTTGGATTTGTGATTACCATTACAGAATATGCATTTTGAATAATCTCTGAAACTCGCAGCATGGAATGCAGCTGTCGAGGCAGCGCCGCTGTAGGTTTTCATTTTTTCCGTTATTTTCTCCCAGTTGCGCTCTGAGCGCTCTCCTCTCTGGGGGGGGGGGGGGGGGGGGGGTCATGCGTTCCTTGCGTAAGATTGGCCGTTCTCTCACGGCTCTCCACTTCTTTTTGTACAAATGACATTAGGTTTTTTGCACTGACCGTATTGTTCTTTCCATCACCATCCTCATCACCGCCAGTTTGACGAGTGAACCCTAATGTGATTTCCTCCGGTATCATTTTCATGAGAATTGGGCACAATACGTTTCCATACATGTCGGATACAACTCCCATTTAATCTAGGCTTCTTACTTGAATCTCAATGTCATCATACAGTTTGAGTAATGCAATCACATCTGTGGCCCTTTTAACTGGAGTCAGATTTAACAGTTTGTTCATGTGGGCATTAATTAATAGATCTTTGCACCCAAAACGACTGGTAAGCATTTTAATGGCATTGTCATAATTCTGGTCTGATAAAGCCAATCCTGCGACTACATAGCGGCTAATGACTTTAAATATGTGAATTTATCAGACTTACTGAGACTAGTGTTTTTGTCTATTGCTGTCTCAAATTGACTCCAAAAGCTTTGCCATTGACTTAGCCCTAGAACGGCTCTTGTTGTTACATACAGTATGTACAGTATTTCACATACAAGAGCCATAGTACACCCTCCTTGATTTGTGGTAGAACTTTAACATGTGCGGCCTAAAGGTGATAAATGCTCCGTTTGTACTCAGTACTCACCCATTAAATAATTCCAAAGACGTGGAGTGAAATAATGCTCCTCTAGTTTTATATCCATGTGAAAGTTCTGGCACAAAACGTGTATTTAGTAAATTATCTCCACTTTTTCAAGAGATGCACACGGACATCTTTCTCTCCGGGCGAGGGGGGCCAGAACAATCGATGAACTGATTTTACAAATAGTCCTGTTTGCCGCAAACGTCATCACCAATTGACATGGGAAATACAAAAGTTTGCAGTCACACAATTGGCAGGTGCTTTGCGATAGGTGCTGGGTAATTAATCACACCACCTGCCAATTGTGTGACTGCAAACATTTGTGTTTCCCTGGTCAATTGGTGATGACGTCTGTGGTAGACAGGACGTATTTGTAAAATCAGTTCATCGATCATTACGGCCCCCCTCGCCCGGAGAGAAATATGTCCACGTGCATCTCTTGAAAAAGTGGAGATAATTCACTAAATACACGTTTTGTGCCAGAACTTTCACAAAACTAGAGGACCATAGTTGAAGTTCACTCCACGTCTTTGGAATTATTTAATGGGTGAGTACAAACGGAGCATTTATCACATTTAGGCCGCCAATATGGAACCCGACCATAAAGTAGGCCTAAGTGGGACCGTTCTATGCCTCTGATACATGAAAATTTACGAAGTATAATTAAATGATCACAGGCATTCTAGGTCTACCATTGACTCACATCTCCAGTGAACTTCTCCATGGTCAGTTTAGGCAGTTTGACACACTTATTTGATAACATTACAGTACTGCCAGACCCAATGTCCCCCACCAAACCAACCATGCAACAACAAAATATTTCAAGAATTCAAGGAACAGCAAACACTTAATTGTCACACCAATGCATTTATTTGGCAAATAACAGTTTAAAAATAGATCACAGACTACATTTATCTAAAACAAATGCACATATTATGTATGATTAGAAATAAACATGAATTCATGACAAATGAGTAAAATAAATCTCCAAAAGTTGTCAACAGAAACGGACATTGAAGACCAGACACTGTCCAAAAGTCTTGGATTTCTTTCAAGTCTGTACACTTGTACAGATACTAGACAAACTGATCCAGTGCTGCCCCCTAGCCGCAAGCATCCAATCTGCATCCAAGTTGCAATACAAGGCTCCATTGACACTTGACAGCCCTGTCATGAAACAGAAAAGTCGCATCTGCTTCAACAGCGATAAACTGACCAATATTGACAATAGGTGACGTACGCAAAGCATTGACTGATTTACAACGAGTGCTTCCAAACTTGGAACACAAAGATGGCTGCACAGTTTGGCAGAAAATTGCTCATAATAGGACAAAAAAGATTTGTTTATCTGTATTGACAGAGACAAAAAGGATAGCCCAAGCTGTCCGTACAGGTCCAATATTAGCGAGTTAATCACAGTTTAATGCAACAAGACAGGAATTTTCTGTTTCACAAAAAGGCTGTCCAATGGAGGTGGAGGGTATTCAAACTTAGATTCAGATGGCACAGTGCTTGCGGCTACCTTCTTTTCACTTCCATCTCAAAATGACTCCCTGGATATTGTGATCCGTTGTAGGTCGAGTGGTTTTAAGAACATTTAGCTCCCTCACCACCACACAGTCCAACACGCATGCACTGTCTCACAAGCACACACACGCACACAGACACACACACACACAAACACACCTCCAGAGAGTTGCTGGTTATTGGATGTTTGGCCGAGGTTTGAGAATAAGCTTCCCTGTCTGTAAAAAATAAAAACAATATTACAATTACAACAAAGAAAAAACACAAATCAGAAGTAATGAAAGACTAGTAATGATTGGGAACTTACATCATCACAGGACATGTTGTATTCTGCTAAAACTGTCCGACACCGAGCAGCTATACTGGAGGTCAAAGGTCAAGGACATACAAGATTCATGGATGAAGCATGAAGTCAACAGATGCAGTCTGTATTTGATAGGATACAATATATCACCTCATGTCAAAGAGGTTTGGTAACACTTTACTTAAAGGTTGGGTCTATAATTAGGACTGTCACGATTACAAGAAGTTGACAATTAATTGTCAGACAAATTGCGATTAACAATAAAAATTGGGCTTTTAGGCATTGTAATTAAACATTGCACAGTGCAGATATGACAAATAACTTTGGGTGCGTTCAGAAATGCGCACCGGGAATGTGGTCAGTTTGTTGAGTGTGGTGGGCGGTGACGTCACAGAGTGCGTTTAGTGTGCCTTATTTACGAACGACCACAGCTGTGACACATTCACACCGGACAACCCCAGCTTCAGGGTAGGGTCGCTCAGTGCGGGCACTCGGCACACCCGGTGCGCAGCGCACTGGATTTTCGAACGACAATGCACCGAGTGCACTGAAAAAACGAACGACAAGAGAGCACACCAGTGTGTTCAGGGCGCATTTCCGAACACACCCTATATATACAAAGAAATTACAGACATATTTGATAATTGTTTACTTAAAAAAGAAAAGAAAAGCGAAAATAGTTAATCTACAAACTGATCAATCTTGTAGATTAGCCATTTCCACTTTTTATATTTGAAAATGTATTTTTCATCATGGAAATTTTGATTTTGATATAATGCGAAAATAATTGTGACGGGCCTATCTATAATTCACCACATCTGTACTGTATAAAGGGAGGGGGTTGCCAAATTATTTTGGGTGGTCCCCAGAATGGCTGCAAAATGGAAATTAAGAGTTTGCATAGCACACAAACTTTCCTTAATGATTACATCTGGTTTCAGTATTTATGATGTATTTTCTCTATTATTAAAGTTATTGTAGCGGTCAATTTGTATTGGGGGTGGGGAGGAGGGGGTGTGGAGGAGGGTGGGGCAGGGGTCGCGGGACATGGCAAAAGCATTTCTCCAGCCAAAAATGTTGAGAACCCCCGTTCTAAATAAAGTATAAACAAATAAAGTAAATAAAGTAAAGTATGACCAGCGCTTCTAAGTTGTTATGCATAATTATAAATATTTTTAACAAATGGAATGTATATGCTTACTCAAAGACGCTTTACGTGTGTGTGGGGGCCAGGTATGGGAACATTTTAAGCCTTTAAGTAACATATTACCATTAGGTTGTGTTGTATAATGCATTAACCCAGACTACAATATAGTCACCTTCAGAATGTATTTTCATTATCACAGAAGGAGAAATCCCTCTAAAATATTGTTTAATTTAATTCATGTTTAGCATGGATTAAACATGTCTTTGACCAGCATTCTTGGCCGAAAGTACAACTATGTAATGTTGTTTATGTCTTATAGTGAAAGTCCATATAAACATTCACATCACACAACAACTTCTCCATAGATTATTTAAGTCAAAACTATGCCGCACGACTGCATAATGGCTTCATGAAAGAAAACGTGCAGATTATTTGAACATCTCATTTATGTTATTTAAACAGATACTAGGTTCATTGATTGATTACCTGGTATACTATAGTTTAAATGTACATATTATCATTTTGACAGTATATTGTTCTGACTGATCTGATTCTAGATTCCTGGCTTACCTGTGAATGTGATCATTGCATACATAGGTACTTAACTACACTGTCCCTCTGCATTTGAGGTATGTGATTACCTTGCTTATTGTAAGACATTCTGGCGTCTGCTAAATGCCTACATTGGAGATCGTTTTGCCACACACAGGAAGGAAGGGGAGAAGGATACATTGATGGTGCAACAACTCGCTTATGTATTCCAGCGAAAAAGAGAGCTATTAGTGTGACACAGCTGATTGTGAAGAAAGGGTGATTCCACAACGACGAGAAGAATGACACCTGCAGAAACACAATACAGAAATGTTAAAATATGTCAAGTCACAGAGCTCCTGGTCATTCTACTGTAGAGTTTCAGCAGTGATGCTCAACCTTTTCTGAATCAGGGCCAACTTGGAAAATCTCAAAAGCGTATCAAGTGATCAGATATGTGGGCCACGTGTATTTCCAGAGGATGTTTATTTTAACGTTCAATCAATCCAATGTGTTCTGGCTTGGATCAATGGCACTAATGTAGTATACTTTAGGTTGCAATTCATGGATAATTGGTATAATTAAGAAAACATTTTTACAACATATATCATGATGACCTTTTTTACATTATATTGTTTTATAGTAATGTTATATTATCATTAAAATCTTATTGTTTTGTCAATGGGGGCCTACTTCAGCGCACAGGTTGAAAATCACTGGTATGAAGGATGACATAAAAGTGAAAGATTTGCCACATAAATAACAGTGAAATAGTAAAGTGTACCTTCTGTGTGTCTGGATCTATCAACCAGTTCCAAGCGCCCGTAGCCGTGCAAACGGAGATCACTATCAAGATCACTGAAACCACATATGAACATTATTAAGTTAAAGAACATTATACACTGAATAGGGATGTAACGTAAGTGATCTCTAACGTTGCTGTCGGGTGGCAATGTGAGCTTGTAGACCTGCTATGTTCACTACTTTTGTTTCAGAACAGAGGTTTGCTACATTACACTGTTATTACAAAAAAGCCAATCTCTATATAAAATAAATAAATTACGTAATACATGATCATGATGTCTATTTGACAGTTTTTGGTGTACAACAAAATATAAGTCAGGGCATGCTTTACTTACTTCGCCATCGACCTGTGGCAGGTTGCAAGCAGGAAACATATTCCGTCAGTCTCCTCTCAAAGGCCTTTAAGTCTGCCAAGAAAGAGGGACACGCAATTCATTTTTCATGATATCAGTATAGCCAATGTAAATTGTCAAACATGGGGAGCTTTTCTGTGGGGTTTTTTTATTGGCTGAATTCCTGAATTCACAAGCGGTTGGTTAAAAAAAAAGGGACTCACTCTGAGGATGGTCCCAAATTAAGACAACAAGGCTTAAATGACAAGCCCAGACTAAAATAACATTATAGACTTTTTGGGGTCTATATTTGCAGAATTGCCCGTCATCCAGTTTCCCCTGCCCTAGTGTTCCTGTATTTCTACACTCCAATGTAAATAAAGCATGAAATGGTAGGTTCAAGGTTGTTTTGGTGTTTTTCTTTATGCATTTAACCAATATACTGTATTCCTTGTTGGGCTAATGAAGAGACCCAGTGTGGCCAGTTAGTGTAGTCATTTTATTGGGTTGTCACTGTACTATAGCCTTGATACAAAAAGACTGTCATATTAAATGATGACTGTCAGCGTCTTGATCGAAGACTATCATAATGCCTAAGAAATTCCACTTCATAAGAATTTTTATAAAGGCCACCAAACAGTGGCCTTGTGGTTAGAGTGTCTGCCAGGTCGGGGTTCGATCCCCGGCCGGGTCATACCAAACACTGTAAAAATGGGACCCAATGGGACCCTGCTTGGCAAGGGTTGGATTGGGGATTCAAATGATTCCCAAGCGTGGCACGGCCGCAGCTCACCGCTCCAAGAGATGGGTCAAATGCTGAGAACAAATTTCACTGCGTTAACATGTCGTGTGTGACAAATTGTACGACTTTGACTTGACTTTATATCTGGCCCGGGCCACCCTAGGCTGCAATACCAGCCTGACAGCGTGTCGCAGGTTCGAATCCCAATCCAGGCGACCTTTACTGCATGTCACTCTCCCAATCTCTTTCCCTATTTCCTGTCAGTCTGCTGTCCTATCAATGAAGGCATAAAAGCCCCAAATAAATAATAATAATAATAATAATACACTGTATCAATCTCATACTTAATAAAATAAAATAAAATAAAATGAAGTGATTCTGAATCACTGTCAATAATTAGATCACAAGTGACTCCATTAGCATTTAGCAACTTAACATTTCCACCTATCTGGAAATGAAGAAGCACTGTATGCAAAGTGTGCCGTAATAGCCGTATCCGTATGATGACCTTTTCTCTACAACACAGTTCAAGATAGACATCTCTAGGACTAGCAGCCAAGGAACTCGTTTAATAGGCAGCACGGTGCACAGATACAGTAGCTAGTTACTACACATAACTACAAGTTGAAACACAATGTTTTGTGTAACAAAAACCTGAGAGGAAACTTGAATCTGGCAGTGTTGCAGTCAGATCTTCTAAAGTTACAGAAATTGTATAACATCACTAGTACTGTCTTTAGCAGTGAACAAAATTAACTTCACTGCATGGTTGGTTCTACTACAAGAAGCACTGAAGTTTTGGCTAACAAGCTAACAGGCGTTAGCAGACGTAGCAGACAACAACCGTTAGAAACACGTAAAGGACATGTATTTTCCAGTAGAAACATTAGACGCTGGAATTGCTACGCATGACAGGCAATGAAGTACTGCTAAAACCTGACGGTATGATTCCATGTTTCCTTACCTTCGGCCTGCTCCAAGGAATTCATTGCTAGAGCCAGTGATCCAGCTCAACTGTCTGTGTTTCTCGGTTACACCAAAATTGGCGACCTATCGGATTCTGTGACAGCTGCAAGGGTTTTAGGAGGAGTAAAAATGTATTGCTTTAGAACAGATGATGGTGGTGTGGCAACTCACAAGTCCTGATATTTTATATTTTGAGATTGTTCGTTGTGGGAAAGTAGTATAGCCTAAGTTCTGTTCTGCCTTAGTTCCGATTTGGCTGAAAGGTATTATTAATTTTAGTTTTTAGTTTTAATTTGTTATGTGAAATATTTCCTAGCATTTCCTACTCTTAAACACAATTTGTCTAAATTATGTAAAATACTGATTCCCGACGGCAAATCTTCCAGAGATTACAGTCAATAATTCGATAAAACACTTATTTCGATATAGCGTTTACGCAGTTTTACCATAGAGTCACAGAAGGTTATAAAGGAGATTATTTGCTGCCACCTACCGTGTTGATGCTGCTATTGCACATTTCTGGAACGAAATGCATAAAATCATGATTACAATCTTCCAATCTGAGAATCCCATCGTCAAATATTCGGGAAAACAGCGCCTCCGAGGCAACAGTCTGTCTTGAGAGACTAACAATCTTCAAACTGGACAATGATGTTAAATATATATCATCTTGGCCATCTTGACCATCTTGGCCATCTTGCCCATCTTGGCCATCTTGACCATCTTGGCCATCTTGACACACACACACACACACACACACACACACACACACACACACACACACACACACACACACACACACACACACACACACACACACACACACACACACACACACACACACACACATATATATATATATATATATATATAATATAATAATAATAATAATATATTTCTTGCAAGATGGTATATATATATATATATTATATATATATATATACCATCTTGCAAGAAAAACACTCCTTGGCCTAAAAGTGGCCATAGCCGTCTTGACAAATGTGATGAGGTCAGCACATTGGGCACATTTGGGCATTTATATCTACAAATTAAGCTCTCGACTCAATGCGTCACAGACATACAGATTGTCTATTTTCACTATAGATAACATGCTTTCATTTAAGTTAAGACATATGCTGGTTTATATGGAGTCCAAATGACAGTGCCATGGTATGGTGACTGAGAACTTAAATCCA
Organism: Protomyctophum parallelum; assembly: GCF_964188405.1. Lineage (NCBI taxonomy): Eukaryota > Metazoa > Chordata > Actinopteri > Myctophiformes > Myctophidae > Protomyctophum > Protomyctophum parallelum. The sequence continues at coordinate 26,560,310 of NC_139699.1, forward strand.
TCTAATACGGTCTATTTCTGATGATATAAATAATGTACTAATGTAATAGTAAGTGTGTATAATAGCCTACTGCATTTAGTGCATTAGGTTATGTAAAATGTATGATGCAGATGCATAACATCATGCCAACAACACAAGAAACAACACAAGAAAATGATCAGTATACAAAAACACCAGTGGTGTGCAGATAGATATATTTCACTCAAACATCTGAGATTAAATCAGACTTCAGCAGTTAAATATGTACACATTTACATCTTAATATTATAGACAAAATGTATCAAACTAAAACAAAACAAAACAAACAACAACAAATTGAAACCTAACCATTTAATACATTTCTCAGAGCACATACTGTGCATATATATGGCTATTACATTTCCTTCTCTTTCAAACTTGAATCCAGGTTGACGTATTTTAGTTAGCTGAACATGCCGTCTTAAATTAATGTAGGGCTAATTATTTTTAATGTTTTTTCAGAAAACAGAAAAAACTGAACCAAAACAAACTATGATATTTCTTAATCAAGTGACCCAAAAGGTTTGTAACAATACATGACTATTGGCATACAACACTATCTGTCAGTTATGTAACATAAGAGGATTATGGTAAATGACTTGGGCCAATTTGTGTTTTGACACAGGCAGGCAATTGTAAACCTGATTTAAGCCAAATTATTTTCTGGAATAACTGACTTACTCTACCTTTAGGAAATTGTTGTCACAAGAGAATGAGACTTACGCCTAAGTTGCAGACAGTCTTTGACTTACAATAGGCAGCATACAATGGCTGGCCTAGGTTACACTCTTGACATATAGGCCTTCTTTTCAATATGGATATAGGCAATTTACCAGTGTCATGAAGAGCTGATTTAGGCAAAAAAATTACATTTTACTCAAAACATTACATGGGCCATTATTTGAAGGTGACTGACAATGAATGAGTGAGACATGAGTTGGAAGGAATTCACAGGATAGCTGGGCAGGGACTTGAACCTGACTACCCCACTGACTTTTTCAGTGGCGTAGCTTAGTGGTTTAAACAGCTTGTAAGCTGTTTAAACCACTACCCCACCTCTGAAAAACTATGGTACAATGTAGTTAGTTTCAAATCTCAGTATGCTTCTAGAATCTAGATCATATTGAAGAGCCATTTAGGTTATTAATTAATATGAAAACATGTTGACGTTAAGGAAATACAACATCCAAGACCATTGCACACTTTACAATGTGTATGCTTGCCTTTCCAATGCCTCTGGTGATATAAGCCTGCCCCATATTTGCATAGGCCTACTGGGCCCTGATTGATACCTCACAACTTTGGGGTCAGCAAATTCTAATCACACGAACGGGGCCAGACCAAAACGGCAGAGGGCTTTTTGTTTTTTTATTTGTTTTTTTGTACTCGCAGATTTGTCTTTCCAGGCTAACAACACAGTACCAATGAGTCCTGCTGAGCCGCTTTAGGCATTGAACAGCCCTACCTGCTCACTCATTGAGCTAAGGATTTATCAGCTAAACATCAATGATCTTAATAAATAAACGGAACACAAGTCACATGGGCAAAGATAGGCCCGATCTACAAGCTTGCAATAGGTCACGGTGCGATGCCTTTGGAGCTTGTAGGCCTAATCAGTAATTTTCGGCAAAGCAATTTGGTGAAGAGAGAAAAAAGGAGGGGGGTGGTATAGACTCACACATTTGTACACAACACAATAATGTGTTCTTGTGATAGGTTAGCGGATTATTGATAGTGAAGGGAAGGCGACTCTGATAAACAACGTTATGGTCTATGTAGAAAGAGGGGACTTTTTGATACCATTACAGAACACTATTGAAACAGAAACTTGTGTTTGGAGTCGATTGGTTGAACATTTAGGTTGGTTATTAGTTGGTTAGAATCCTCCTTCATGATATGGGCACAAGTCAAAATGTGTTTTAGCTATTCAAACTTAAAAGGACAACTATTTCTTTATTTCGTTTTAGCAATATGAGCTATTTTCACAGGGGGGGGGCATTCGAACAAGTGGCTACATTTTCTTTTACAAAATCTTACAGCAATTTCTTTATTATTTACTATAGTCCTACTAGACCCCAGGAAATTACGTAGGCCTACATCTGGCCACAAAATATCACGGGATCTACAGAATGTAAAGGGGGATACTAGGGGGATGCCATACTATGTGTCGTAGGCTCAACATGTCAATGTGTCACCTCCCCTTCACATTCAATAGACACCGTGATCTTTTGTGGCTTGAGAAAAAGATGGTTTTCCAATGGTTGTAAGCACACTTGGGCTTCCATGCGCTGCCTAAAGCCGCTCCTAGCAGGCGTCTCTTCCTGGTTTTTAGACAGCTGGTGGATGGAAATGAAGCGACACCCCCATTTGCTCCTATAGGATGGCAGTGAACGGGACACTGGCGCTTCTGGAAGCTTCTGAAGCTAAATGTGTGACCCCCTGTCACTAATGCAGCTGTTCTCAACATGTGGCCTGGGTGCCCAATTGTAGGCCATGAGGTTATTGCAAGTGGGCCCCCAGATTTTAATAATATATGATATAAAAAAATATATAAAACCTTTAAAAACCTAGAAAAAAAGGGATTGTCATACCGATAAATATGAACTTTGCCGTTGATCCAAGCAGAACATAATTGACTGATTGATCATATCCCCTTCCTGCCGTGGGTGCTTTATAAAGGACAGAGAGCGGGCCGCAGAGCGCCAGCGCCAACCCCCCCCCCCCCCCCCTCGGCTATTCATTTCAATGGAAGTTGCTCAGTGGCGTTTTGAAGCACCCGGAAGAACACTCTACTTTCACATTTGACCACCAAACGAGTGCTCAATGTTAAACTCCAGCAGCGCAGGGTTTCCTCGTGCTAAATGCAGTTCCAGCTTTGACCAGGAGGCTCGACGGCTTCAACGTTCGCCAGCCTTTCTGGGGGCTTGGTGCCTTCATGGATCAGAAAGGATTGAGAACCACTTCCCTAATCCAATGAAGAAAGCAGCCCTAGCCAATGGTATGAGACAGTTGATGGAAAAGGACAATGGATTGTGTTTACTATATTAAAGGATTAAAGTTACTATATAGAAAACAAGCAAGTAATTTATCTAAAATATTCATAGAGCAAGTGTCCATGGCTTTCAAATTTTTATCGGTCTGAAATATTTTCATATTCCAATATATATATTTTAAAATGCACACAAAAGTCACACATGCACACACGCACACACTGACAACATACAAAAAAAACAGCATATGGCATTGGCTGATATAAATAAGTGTTTGAGATAAAGAGAAAGACGATGGTGAAAAGTATTGCTCAGTATTTCTCAGATTTGAGGAGAAACGTCTGCGACAAAAAGTCAATCAACTGCTGCAGTTCAGTCCAAATAAAGCTTCTGGACTTCCAAAAATCTGACAAGAAAAAAATAAAATTCTATAAAAATCAACACTTAATTTGCATAAAACGATGTCTTTTCACCCCCCCCCCCCCCCCAAACAAACACACTGTGTATGTTAACCCTGACTGATTTTCCCTACAACTTCCAATACCAGTAACTGTTAGGCCCTTTCCAAACCCTGTATACCTTTTTGTATTAGGCTCTGGTCTCAGACAAATATAACATCTATGCAGTGTTGCAGAGAGATTTCAAAGTTACGCCATGCTGCAGTAGGGTCCCTTACAAACTGTTGCCATCAAACTTGTTTAATCCATACTTTACTCTGCTTTCCTCTCTTCCACGCTCCATGTCCCGCCTCCCCCGTCTTTTTATTGGCTAGGCAAAGAGCAGCTAGCCAATCAGTAGACGGGGGAAGCGGGACATGGAGTGTGCGCGAGAGAGATCAAACAATATTTTAGTATGGATACTGTCGTCCCAATTACAAAAAGGGTATACAGGGTTCTGAAAGGGGCTAGAGTAACTGCCTGACTATTAGTCTCGCTTAGCCAGACAACTTTTCCACAATCTCCGAATGCTATATAGTCTGGAACTTCACCTCCCGAAATCAGAGTAAGGAAGCTGGCATTTCCGTTCACGAAAATATATTTATTTGTTTATTTCCATTTCTGCTAAGCAGCAAGCTATATATGCTTAGATGATTTCTATAATTCTATTTATATTAGGATACATTTTCGCGACTGTAAAGACGAAACGGAAGTGGGGACTGGGGAGGAGGCTCCAATTTCACTATATCGCTTACTCATGATAGAGCTTCCGTTGCTCCATTCTGTATGACGGAAGCATTTGAAAATTGCAAGAGGCAACAGTCTGGCCAAACGAGACCACCTGAGTATTAAAACTTCTTCCTGTTGGTATTGTTGCAAAACTGGACGGTGTCTCATTTAGTAATATTATATTTTGCAATATATAATGCTACTAAACAACAGATGGCATTGTATAATGTACATGAATTTGAAGGTTAAGTTTTGTCGACGTTAAAACAAAAGCCCAAATCAAAGGCTTTGACCCAATGGTTCTCAAAGTGGGGTCCAGCAGGGACCCTCAGGGTTCCTTGGGTTCCAAATGGACCCTCACAGGGTCAGTGACTCTGAGAGCATACAAATGGAACCATTTGTGCGAGTTATGGGGGTCCTTGAAATAAAATAGTTTGAGAACCACTTTTTGTCTTACAACTACCGTAGCTGTAGTTCCTGCCGTTGGCCTCTGTGGGGCAGTCCACTGTGTTCATGTGATGTGTCTTTCCAACCCACCCTCGATGACCCTTGACCCCTGTGCTCCTTAGGTCACCCAGCCGTCCGTGACCCTTGACCCCTGTGCTCCTTAGGTCACCCAGCCATCCATGCGCATGCGCTTCATCGAGGGGCTCTCTCTGCCCTCAGACCCCGCCAGTTGCCTGGCAACCATGCCTCCCCCCAGACGATGGGGGGCGTGGAAGTCCGCTCGGTGTGCCTCCTCGCGGTCACTCCCCTCGTAGGAGCTACAGGAGGAGCTAACGCTGTTGGCCGGCGACCGCCCCGTCTCCGGCCTATTAGAGGAGGAGTTGTGACAAGGGAGAGGGGCCTGAGCCTGGGTGAGGTACGCCGCCGATTGGCCGATGCGGTCCCGGGGCGGAGACACTGGCTCCGCCTTGATGTTCATGCTGTGGTGGTGATGGGAGGTGTTGATGGACAGCTGACCGTCTGCTGACCTGCTGAGAGGAGAGGAGAGGAGAGGAGAGGAGAGGAGAGGAGAGGAGAGGAGAGGAGAGGAGAGGAGAGGAGAGGAGAGGAGAGGAGAGGAGAGGAGAGGAGAGGAGAGGAGAGGAGAGGAGAGGAGAGGAGAGGAGAGGAGAGGAGAATGATGAGGTTTATTTCATTGATTTTGTTTTGAACAATGACAGTCTCTGTACATTATGTGTACTAACGTCAGGGAGCCGAGCCCAGCCTGTCCCAGCTGGTGATGCTGTTGCCATGACGACACAGAGCTGAGGGGGAGCGCAGAGGGGGGGCTGAAGCTCTGCAGAGCCGACAGGTCAGCGCTGGACAGACAGTAGTCTGGAAGGAGAAGACAAAAAGACATGTTAAGGACAGACAGTAGTCTGGAAGGAGAAGACTAAAAGACACTGTAATGGCAAAGGATTGCCATTACAGACACGTTTAGGACAGACAGTAGTCTGGAAGGAGAAGACAAAAGACGTACTGTATTTGAAGTAGAGCCCTTCACGGGTCCCCAAAAAAATTGTCCCGAACCCAAAATGGATTTGTGAAATTAGATCTGATTCCGACCTGTTCCGAAAACATTTTCCAATAAGAAAACCAATAATAATCAGATGATTCTGAGAGACCCGACGAGTAATCATTGATTATACAAATCAGATCAGACTGGCAAACAGCGCAGCTGGCTTGCCTTGCAGTATGGTAGGCCAACGCATGCATTATGTAGCTCAACTTTTTTTTTGCGCGGCTGCTGTTCCTAAACTGATCTATCCTAAACTGATCTATCCTAATCAAGTTAAACAGCACTTCATTGCACTTCTCTTTCACCAGTGCAGTTGGTGCGGTCGCTCCGCACACACAGTCACACACAGTCACACGGTAGGACGGGTCTTCTCGGATTCACTCAGGTATTACACATAATGATAGACAGCCCTGAGTTTCCGCTGGATATATGGCCGATTCCGACCCGGCCCCGAGTGATTCTGACCCGTGCGGGTCTCGGGTCCTCTCGGTATTTTCGGAATCGGGGGGTCCGCGAAGAGCTCTAATTTGAAGTATTCTGGCACTGTGGTGGTATAGTTCCCAGATAGTGATGCAGTTTGCCATTGTAGAGCATCCTGGATCAACCTGCATCACTGTCTCTGGTACGGGAACTGTACCACTGCTGATCTCAAGTCCCCCTAGGACAGTGCAACAGAGAAGATCACAGGCGTCTGTCTCCCCCACATATCTGACACGTATCGTCGCTTCGAGCAGCAACCTCTTATCTCCATGTTTTCACTTTTTGTGTTTTTGAGTGGTGCAGCCACTCCATTACGTTGCTTTGTGTGTGTCTGCCTGGGTCCCTGGGTCTGTCCGAGCACGAAAATAGCGTTTGGTTAGTGTCATTGTTGCGCAGTGTCATTGTTGCGCAGCCTAACACACACACACACACACACACACACACACACACACACACACACACACACACACACACACACACACACACACACACACACACTAACTGTATATATGATTATTTCGGGAGTGACAGTACAGTACAATACAGTACAGTAGGGGGGGAACCCCACACGGTAACTCTGTCATTTCTCAACCGTTTCGGACACGGGTCGGCTCGCCGGAACTGACCCGGCCCCCTGGGCACGTTCCTGGGGGTCTGGATGTTCCGCGGACCCCCCGGAGACCCCCGGGGACAGGGACCCCTACACTGTCACTGTGTTATTTCTTGACCGTTTCGGACGCGGGGTGGCTCGCCGGAACCCCCAGGGACCCCCCAGGGACCCCCGGACAGAGTTGCACCACTCACTTCACACAGGTGTGATTTTTATTTTTAAATCAACAAAGTTGATCATACTACGACAGCGTCACACAACAGTATCAAAAGTAGCAGGTAAGCTCAAAATGTGGCTCAAAGTGTACCTATATTGCACTTATTGCTTTAGCTCTTTTTTTGTCCAGTAAGTATGTATGTAGGAACAGTACCATTGTTGTATGCAGTGTACAGCAGGTTGTGTTGCAGGCTGGGAGAGGCAGCTGACACCACTGGAGTTGTCAAGGGTTGGCTGGAGTGTCTCACATTACTCTGGAAACAAGAAACCAAAGAAGGAAGGAGGGAGGGAGGAAGGAAGGAAGGAAGGAAGGAAGGAAGGAAGGAAGGAAGGAAGGAAGGAAGGAAGGAAGGCAAAATTAGTTGAATAGAGGCGCACTATGTTATACAATACAGGGTCCAAAACGGTGTGATTATTGCTTGTCACCACCAGATGTCACTACAGGCAACGTAGAAATCTATGCTTAGAACTTCTGCCATCAGTGCCATGAAATTCATGGCATGAATTGAATTCAATTCACCTGGTGTCCCAGGGTTCAATTCGTCCCAGATGAGGCAGCTACACAGAATGAAAACCAGTTTGTTACCCCCGGTTGGCTCAAGGTTATTAATATTATAGTTAATGGAATAACGAAAACTAACAAAAAAATCATTTTCATTAACTGAACTAAATAAAAACTATAATAGAAACTGTGCCCTTAGTTTTAATTTTTCTCGTTACCAACAGTAACTGAATACCGTATATTACCAAATAACAGCCCATGCTCAAATAACCGCCCAGCACCAAATAACGGCCCGGCTCCTTATAACAGCCCGGGGTCCGAATCGATTTTGCATATTAACGGTCCGGGCTACTATTTGGTAATATACAGTATATATTTTGTTGAGTGTTTATTACACAATAGGCCAACTACTTATAACCTCATAACCTTGGTTTGGGGCTCCACCCCTTTCTAAATCCACTTCCTCCTAGGTGTTTCTGTTTATTCCAACTAACAACAACACTACATATTTAAGGCAGTGGTACTGACAGATTACCCCCGGGGGTAGAACTGAGAAAGACCTGGTTTAACTAGCAGTAAAGCAGTAGTCTCAGATTGGGTTCCTCGTTGCTGGTCTAAACAAACGTGAGACCATGTTTATTTTTTATCCCACACATATGTGCTTAAACCAGTGGTTAGATTTAAACTATTGGTTTAACCAACAACCACAAGATGTTTTTCAAATCCGCCTTCCCTTTGAACTCATGGAATGTTTTTTATTTCAATTTTTTTGTCTTTCCGTCTCTGGTGTTGGTAGATTGCATTTGTTGGAAAATATCGTCTCTGTCAGGTGGAAAATCTCATAGTCCAAAACTACACTAGGATTCTAATAAAAGTAGGAGCAAGAGTAGCAGATCTACAAGCTCAAAACGTTGCTACGTTCAAAGCTTTCAGATCTGCTACTTTTGATGTTTTTTGTGTGGATTGTGTGGACGCTGTAGTATGATCAAGTAGTATAGGCATTCAGGGTGTTAATTTGTACACAAACAAAAACACAAAAAGTGAAAATATAGATAGACAGCAATGATATGTTGGGACTGTTATTCGCATGTGACTGATGATGAAACAGTGGAATGTACGTGTGCTGTGGTTTGTTCTAGTGTGACTCTTTGTAGCAGGAGAATACATTATATTATTATGAGTCTGTCTTTGGTCTGTGTCTTTAGGAGCAGGAGACTGCAGTAGTATTAACAATGCACTCTCTCTCTCTCTCACTCTCTCTCTCTCTCTCTCTCTCTCTCTCTCTCTCTCTCTCTCTCTCTCTCTCTCTCTCTCTCTCTCTCTTCTCCCTCATGGCTCCCAAACCTGTGGAGCAAACTCCCCATTGCAGTCAGAACTGCAGACTCAATCCCAATTTGCAGCCGCAATCTGAAGAGTTTGAATAATTTGGCATACACAAATCTAATCTTATGTCCGTGACACAAAACATTTTCAGATGGGTTTCTGCACCCAAATATAACAATTTGCTTTCCTTGACTTGAAAAGGTTTAAGGACTATAAGCACTGGCTAAACCAAAGAAAAACAAAGAGATTTACAAGTCAAAAGATGCATTTTATGACATGATGTGATATATTAAGATGTCTTGCATTTGTCTTCCTCTCTGTAGCAGCAGAGACTAATACTGTGATAAGCGTGAATGTGTCCGTGTGGCGTGTGTCTAGTTGTGTGATATCTGATGAGCTGATGTCATTGTCACCAGCTCCTCTGTGTGAGTATTAAGTATTTATGCATGACTTTCAGTTCCTTCACTCTGTCTCTTTGCGTGTGTGTGCGCGTGTGTGTGTGTGTGTGTGTGTGTGTGTGTGTGTGTGTGTGTGTGTGTGTGTGTGTGTGTGTGTGTGTGTGTGTGTGTGTGTGTGTGTGTGTGTGTGTGTGTGTGTGTATGTGTGTGTGTGTGTGTGTGTGTGTGTGTGTGTGTGTGTGTGTGTGTGTGTGTGTCACCTGACAAATATCACTATGTGATCATTTCTTGTTTCAAAAACAATTTCTTTAGAGATATGTGTACAATAAAAAAATATTTCATTTTGGGTTAGGGTTAGAATTAGACATTTGGAGGTTACATTTATGGGATAGGGTTAGAGTTTTCCATATCTTATACTTAGTCACACAGAATTGCAGATCTGCTATTTTGCTGGCTATTACATGTTTGCTATTTTCAACACTGTTCTCACAAGTATAGTAATATAAACCTGTGTGTGTGTGTGTGTGTGTGTGTGTGTGTGTGTGTGTGTGTGTGTGTGTGTGTGTGTGTGTGTGTGTGTGTGTGTGTGTGTGTGTGTGGTGCGTGCGTGCGTGCGTGGTGCGTGCGTGCGTGCGTGCGTGCGTGTGTGTGTGTGGTGCGTGCGTGCGTGTGTGCGTGTGTTTAAGAGGTAGATGACTTCACTGGTGATGATGTCATTGACAACAGGCCTCTGCCCTGTTTGACTTCAGCTTTGTGGAAGTCACATCCAGCCAGACAAAAAAAAGAGAAAAGGATTAAGGCCAATAAGACCTCTAATTACTGCTTTATACGTGTCAAACTCACTGCTGTATTTACCACAGTTAGTGGTTAGTGCTCCCTTTATCCAAAGATTAGATGGTTTTTCACACTTTATTGGGCTTGTCAATAAAATGCTGATCGTTCATTTAATGATTTCTTTTTGACAATGCATGGCTTTTCTGCCACTGTCACACAGCCTGGGCGATTTCGATTATTTCTATCTCGAAAACGAACGAACGAAAAATAAGGGAAAATAGCAGATCTACAAGCTCACAAGCTTGTAGTTGTAGCTATTCACAATTCCTGCACGCAACTGTTGCACAACCAAGTATAATACAGCGTTGAAGGGATTAATGGATGGAACGATGATCTTTCTCTCTCACTCTCTCATGTTTAGTGTAGTGTAGTGTAGTCTCTCTCTCTCTCTCTCTCTCTCTCTCTCTCTCTCTACACTAGTGTGTAGTGTGGTGTGAGAGCAACTCTCTATATAATTATGATAATCACATTACCATAACAACTAGCTTTAACAGAGCATGACTCATCTAGAGCTGGATCAAACATGGTGTTTTAGTGTTGTTGTAGTTTTACCAGTGTGGGGGCGGGGGAAGAGAGAGAGGACAGTGTTCAGAAGATGAACACTGTCCTCTCTCTCTTCTAGCCAGGTACACAGTACACAGTTTTGTAACAACACTTTGTATTGACGCAAACCTAATATTCTCAGGTATATTCTGTGTAGCCGTTCTTATTCCTTATGTTACGTTACCCTGCCTGCAGCCTGCAGTATAGGGCAGTGGTTCTCAAACTGGACGTCCCAAATGATTTTGAGGGGATACTTAATGTGCATACAGGACATCTGCATATTTATAAAGTAAATATTATCCAATAATTCTTGGATAATATCCAAGAATATGGATATTATCCAGGAATTCTTCTCATCAAATGTAGTGGCGATGATCTGCAAGCTGCCCCGAAATTATGACAAACATGTTTGGTTGAAGAGGTCAAGTTCAGCTAATTTCCAACCGTAGTCCCCAGACAACACTAAACAATACTAACAAAACAGGACATGAGTGGACAGCATACAAAAACATGATACATTTCCAAACACAATTTATATTTGAGGAAAAAAAAGAAAGGGGAAATTACAACTAATTACATGCGGGTATAGGCCTACTCTAATTGTGGACTGAGAGTCATACTGGTTGTTTTTTTAACCACTGTTTCAATTGTCCTTTAAAAGCTGTGAAAGTGGGGATCTCCCTCAGTGCAATCTGGGAACCCATCGGCAAAAAACAGCACCCTCTGCTAATCTGTTCGTGAGAGATTACCCTTAGTGTGACAGGAAGCTCATTCCAGTATTGACAACCTTTGATGGAGAGAACATTTTGACTGAAGGTAGACTTTCTGCCATAGACCTTACAGTCACCCCTGGATACAGACCTAGGGTGCCATTAAGGACTTCAAATAATATTACTAATCACATTACAGTTTTATGAGCTGGGGGCGTGTTGTATGTCATATTGCAATTTTGGGCATGTTAAGAAGTGCTTTCGACACCCCGTGGATTGCGCAAAACGGCCTTGAATTAGTCATGGGTGTGTTTAAGGCGTGTTTGAGACGTACCCAATCAACATGTGTACTATTCTCTTTACCAGTCAGCTGGTCACATACGGAATGCGCACTTTGGGGATCGTGGTATTACATTTCTTCAGGCTGGCACCATAGAAGACATGACATGACTTTGTCACATTTGGGTTAATTATTCCTATTGCACTGCATGCTGTCACCTTTATGCCTCAAAATAATTAGTTTCTATTGAAAAACACCAGTAAAATAACGTTTATTATATTTTATTTCATTCAAGTCATGATGAAGGAATGAGTTGAATGCTGCTGCTTAATGCTGTGCCTGTGGCCCTGATGGTATATGGTCTTCGCTCGTAGCATTTTATTGAAGAAGACTTGAATCGGGTGTGATACAGCATATGAAAGCAAACTTCCCAAGGATTATGGAGATGTTTTTATTTATTTTTAAGGTTGAGAAATGACAGAATTATGGCCGTTTCTAATCTCAACATTTTACAAAAAAAAAAAAGGCTGTTGCCATGTCTCATAGAAACAAGTAAATAGGTCTATAAAAATAAGCGCATATAACAGGGGTCTGCAACCTATTTTAAATGAAGTGCCATGTTTTTATTTTCTAGATAGTGAGTCTGCCATATCCAGATTAATTTTAATGACACCACATTAAAATAAAAAAACATATTTTGATTGTCCACAAATATAAAGTTCTTCCTTATTTTTAAATATGTTCTTGCACATTGTTATAATGATCATTATATATATATCCCCCTGCAGTCAGAGTTCATAGTTTTAATGAATGAATGTGATGCATTGTGAGCTGGTATAGATCTGCTATTTTCAAAAGTAATCTTGGAATTATTTTATTTAATTTTTGGATTAGCCGTCCTTAGTTGGGCAAATGCATTCATCTGGGGATCCTTGACATGGGAATGTGCTGTGTGAGGATCACTGGTTTAAACAACATTAGGAGAAAAGCCCAAATAACCACTTTAGAAACAAGAAAAGCAACCACAAAATAGTACAACTACCAATATTTACAAGCAACTTTACAGAAAAAGAAGCCGCTTATAATAAACAGACATGGCAACACTCTAGCAGCCTCCCAGAGCCGCTCAAGTGTAAAATCAAACAGTGCTTGTTGCGTTTATGAGGTGGTCAGACCCACGTCTAATCGTTATGCGCTGAGTATCTTTAGGTCAAGGGCATAATAGCAAATTGCGCAAAGCGAAAATAATTAACATATGGACACTCCCACAATGCTAAAATATTCAGGAACGCCGTATGCCATATGTGTGTGCGTTCAACACGGGCCGAGTGCGTTCAACACGGGCCGATATGCCTTTCATAATACCATTGTGCGCAGAGCGAGGGCAATTTATGTATTACCCCATTGTAAAACGGATCTTCAAAATGGCACCCCTAGGGCTGTA